>NC_066580.1:460981189-461581189 GCF_024323335.1 Lathyrus oleraceus
AAATGCATTATTAATTTGGGATTTATCACATATGATGCGGTCCCTGGTACGATCCGCACGGGGGAGCTCTAACTACTCGCCTAGACGGTTCACGTGGTGGTGGTGCTTCCCTATTACCACCTCTAGTCCTAACGCATCCCCTTGCCGTTTGCCGTTGTGGTTGAGTCGAAGTCCCTTCAGTGCTGTAGGAAAGACGGGTCCCCTCTGCGCCCTCAAAGCTTTGTCTCGGTGAGACAAACTGACTACTATTGTGTGCGCCCTCGAAATGTGGTCTTTGGTAGTTTAAGGTTGAATCGGGTTGGCCAAAGAACAATGTTTATTATGGTGTGTAGTAGTCTTGTTGGTAATCCTCTTGTATACCCGTGTCGGGGCTAGGTGGAGGACTGGAAGAGCTCGGGACATTGTCGTGATGGAAGTGTTGGGATTGGTGGATGTGGGGGGATTGATATTGTGGTAGGTGTTAGGACTGTTGATGGTGGTGGGAATGTTGAGGTTGGTGTTGGTAATCTTCATGGTATTGGGGTTGAGTTTGTGGTATGTAGTGTTGATTTGGTTGGGGGTGGACATGTTTGTGGTGGTTGTGTTGGTAATACGGTGGTGGTGTTGTTGTTGGTAATAAGGTGGGTTGGGGTTGTTGTTGGTAAAATGGTGGTGGTGGTTGTTGTTGGTAATACTGTGGTGGTTGTTGTTGTTGGAAATATGGTTGTTGCATCCGGGGATCATCCAAATAGAACGGGTCAGACACAATCATTTCTGAATTTGTATTTGCTCTATACCAATCCACATATTCCCTTGTCGGCTTCATTTCGTTGGGCGCCACCGGAAATTGTAGAACATAGTGGGCACGGTCTTTCCACATTTTACGAAACTCCTTAGCAAATTCCTTCCAATGTGGGGCATACCACTGGTGGCTGACTTTTTTTAGATGCCAAGGTTCAAAGACATTGGGGGGCCTGGGATTTTCTTGATGCATTCCGAATTGCAGCTTGACACGATCACTTTGGTGCATCTCCACAGTGGTGAACCGCATTATGGCCGTTTTTGCTGTCCAAACAGCTGCATCTTCGGGGTTGGGTTGATGTTCCAATCCCAATATGGCCTCCAAATAAACTGCAAAGAAAAAAGCAATATGTTATTTATCGAGAATGCATGATATTAATAAATTAGTTTAGAAGATGAGTGATTTAGTGGTAATACATCTTGTGCTCGGAGACGATCCAAGAGTTGACGATAAAATATAATTTATTTTTGGGGTAAGACTGTAATCCAGTCCGGTTGTAATGAACCTAAACAAAAAAAGATAAATAATACTATTTACAAATATTTATAGAATAAATATACAAAATGAAATAACATCATAAATTTACCTAGTTGCGTAGGGGAAGGAGTAGACGTTAGTATTTTCTGGGGCTAGCCTCGGCAATCTTCACCACCCCCATGTTTGGAGCAAAAAAGCACATCCAGAAAATGTACAGTGGTCATTTTGTGCATTTTTACACAAAGAGCTATATAGGAATGCCAATACAGCAGAACCCCAACTATACGTGCTTATTCTATCAATGTCCTCGAGCAAACTCAAGTACATAAAGTTTATGCTATTTCCCGTGCCTTCGGGAAATAGCAAGTTCCCAAACAATAACATAATGTAAACCCGAGTTTTTATGACTTTTTCTTGTTCGGACGATTCCTCAGTCAAAGTTATGGAGTCGTGGTACAATTGGAGGCTTGATAGTTTAATACCCTGACCCCTTGCTTTTGCAGATCCCTCACCCTCGACCAGATCTACCCCCAACATTTGAACACATATTTCGTTGGGCTGTTGAACATTTCCAGTCACAGGCTTACCATCTATTCTAAGACCCAAAAGCATGTACACGTCCTCTAGTGTGACGGTACATTCACCAGTTGGTAGGTGAAAAGTGTGTGTCTCTGGTCTCCAACGTTCACACAGAGCAAGAATAAATTTGACATCAGTTGTGGCATTTACGACATGCATAACATGACCGAAACCCGCACGCTCTATGTAAGGTACGCACCATGGGTCTGGATAAGGCATAGGGTGTGAACGTTGACGAAACTTCTTGGGATCCTTTAAAAACAAACAATATAAACAATCATTAGATTGGACTTTTAAAAAATAAATTACAAACATACGAAAGAGGCAATGTTCAAGAAAAACTTACGAATGAGGCAATGTTTGCCCTAGTGCCTCTGAAAATAGCTCAGTCAGGTTTTATAAGAAAATGATTCAAAATGACATGGAGGCACAATACATGTTTCGTAACCATGAGTATTCTGGTTACGACTATATAGTGTTGTACATTGTGTTGGAACAATTCCAACCAACTCAGAATATTCAGTCACGGGTTATTGATCCTGTGGTTGATGACGAACAAGACGTTGAACACCCCGTTAAAGACGATGTCGTTGATGATGCAGAAGACGTGGTTGATGACTTGGTGAACCGTGATTCCGAAGACGAAGACCAAGTACAAATACCTATTGCGCAACGGTACTCACCGCCTGCTCACTACACAACCCTTAACTTGGGCGAGGATGAGCCCTCATCAGATATGTTCTACAACCCATATATGAGGTCTGATGAGGAGTTAAAGAAGGGTGACCAATTTCGGACCAAGGAAGAGTGCCTGTTAGCAATAAAAAATTGGCACTTGAAAAACTGTGTTGACTACGATATTAACAAATCAAACCCGGAAAGATACGTTATTTTATGCAAAAATCCGGAGTGTGGGTTTAGGTTGATGGCATCGTACAAGAAGAAATATAACGCGTGGGTGATAGGGTCCATTTCTCAAGCTCACACTTGCGTCAACATAAACATGGCACAGGATCATCGCAAACTTAGCCATGATATGATCTGCCATTCCATAATACCTCTTGTTGAAGCTGACCCGTCACTCAAGGTCAAAACCATTATCTCCCATTGTGTTGCTGTTTTCAAATATACACCGTCGTACAGAAAGGCTTGGTTAGCGAAAACCAAGGCTATTGAACTGGTATACGGTAATTGGGAGGAATCATACAAACAACTTCCGCGCTACCTGGCTGCACTAAATTTGTATTCACCTGGGACGGTTTCTATAATGGAGACCTTGCCGGAATAATCCCCTGACGGAACTTGTCTAGAAGGTAATGGAATATTCCATAGACTTTTCTGGGCATTCCGTCCCTGCATCATAGGTTTCACATTCTGCAAGCCGCTTATTCAAGTCGATGGAACTTGGCTGTATGGGAAATACAAAGGATCGTTACTGATGGCGGTCGCACAAGATGGAAATTCTAATATTTTCCCAATAGCCTTTGCATTGGTAGAAGGAGAAACGACTGCTGCTTGGAGTTTCTTCCTTAAGAATCTCCGAACGCACGTGACTCCACAAGCTGGCATCTGTGTGATTTCTGATAGGCACGCTTCAATAGACAGTGCATACAATAATCCAGCAAATGGTTGGCATGACCCCCCGTCTACCCATGTCTACTGCATCAGGCATATTGCTCAAAATTTATGCGGGAGTTCAAGGATAACTTCTTGAAGCAAATTTGATAAACGCGGGGTATGCATTAAACCAACCTGGATTCCAATACTACCGCCGGAAATAGTGTTGGCAAATTCTGATGCAGGGAGGTGGATCGATAACATTGACAGAGCAAAGTGGACTAGGTCATACGACGATGGGGTGAGGTGGGGCCACATGACAACAAATCTTGTGGAATCAATGAACGGCGTCTTTAAGGGCATACGTAACCTCCCGGTAACCGCATTGGTGAGTGCGACCTATTTTCGGATGGCAACGCTGTTCGTAACAAGAAGCAGGCGCTGGCATGAAGTGTTGCAGACGAGTCAAGTATATGGTGATGCCTGCATGAAGTTTATGAGGCAGGAATCTGCCAAAGCCAGCAGCCATCGGGTTACGGAATTCGACCGCCATGGCCACACTTTTAGTGTCAAGGAAACAATTGACCACAACCAAGGGCTGCCCAGACAAGAGTATAGGGTCCTAATACCAGACCGTTGGTGCGACTGTGGTCAATTTCAGGCCTATCGTATGCCTTGTTCCCATGTCATTGCAGCGTGTTCACACAGCCACTTCGATGCATTATCACTAGTGTCTCCCATCTACAAAGTTGCAACATTGCTCAATGTATACGATAATCCCTTTCCGGTGGTAGCATTGGAGGCATATTGGCCAGAGTATGACGGGGAAATTGTTTGGCACAACGAATCGATGCGGCAAAATAAAAGTGGTCGTCCAAACAGCAGGCGCATTAGAACTGAAATGGACGTCGCAGAGAAAATGCAGAGGAAGTGTAGCATATGTCGACAACTGGGGCATAATAAGAACAAATGTCCATATCGTGGATCTACTTCGACTACATAGTTGTATTAGTTCATAACTCTGTGTACCAATGCTATTTATCAATAAAGTTTACTTTTTATTCCAAATAGAAGATGACATTGGAACAACAAACACAAACATCTAACATTACAACAACAATTACTAAAACAAAAACAAATACTGGAACAAGAACAAGTACTAAAACAACAACAAGTACTACAACAATAGCAAATACACAAACAACATCACAAACAATCCTAAAAATCTAGGAAATTACAACAGTTAACACTATGTCGTCTGATCCATGCATCATTTGGATGCAATCAATGTCGCTTTCAACTTCAACCCACGAACATACCGTTTCTCCAGTTTCAAATGACATACTTCTTCTAAGCCTCTGAATCCTTCTGATGACTTCACCAGGTTCGTAATCTCCCTCTAACCAAGACATCAAGGATCTTTTTAGTTGGTCCAACGAACGGATGTTCCAAAATTTCATCTCCATTGGGGGTTTCACAGGCGAGAAAATAACATGCCCGTCCCTTTTTAAGATTACTGGTTCTGGATCCGGGCGCCTTGATGATGTCCGCTCCCATGATGACGGTCTGGGGGATGCCGTGAACTCAACCTGATAGAGAAAGTGATAGGAAATAGTGGTGAAGAAAATGCAAGGAAATAACACTTTATTTATAGGACAAGATCTAGGTTGTACACCAATGTATTTAACCCTAATTAGTGTCGCACTTGATTAATTAGTCTTAGGGGGAATTAGGGTTTGAATTAGGTCATACCTACCTAACATGATTAACCCTAATTCTCCCAAAAATTTATAAATAATATTAATTACTTATAAATTAAATAAAATATATATAAATTAATATATATATATATATATATATATATATATATATATATATATATCTTGTAAATAATTTTATTTATATATATGTATTAATATAAATTAATATAATTTATAATAAATATAAGTTAATACATTAAAAAATATTTTAAAAAAATTAAAAAAAAAACATATTAAAAAAAAAAAAATTGAGTGTAGGCGCCACTCCTAGTGGCGACTTGCCCTACCCTAAAGGGTAGGCGCCAACTAGGGTGGCGCCTAGGTGCAATTTAGGGCCAAAAATGGCCATTTTTAGAATTTTTTTGAAAATTTAGTTATTTTTGAATTTTTTTTTTAAAAAATCTGGATAATTAAAAAAAATATTCAAAGGTTTGTTGAATGAATTTGAAATGGTTAAAATAGAAGTGATGTCTGATTTGGGTGTGCGACTCCCTATAAAGACATGCCTATTCGTCAATTTGAACATGCAGAATTTTGAATTAAACTTTTCAATTGAATCAATTTTATTAGGCTGTTTGACCTGCCCAAAATAGAGGTGATTACATAAGATTTAACCTAATACTATTCTATATTATTATTCATTATTTTAACAAACCTCGTGTTCCCTTACTCTCCACGCGGGAAATGAAAAATGTATTTTAATATTTTCAACTGCAACTAGTTTTCAATAACCCTACTTTAACATAAATACAAACACGTGTACTGTCTTTTTAGAAGTGTTTCTTTCATTTGGTTTTGGTCTTATGTGATAAAAATCATTGAATTCAACGGTAAAGAAGGGTTGTTTTTGTGTAAATTTATTTATTTATTTATTCATGTTTAAGTTATGTTTGTATGTAATTTAATTTATAAATTATTCATGTTTAGGTTATATTTTTATGAAAATTTATATCATAATTTCTTCCTCTTATTTTAATTTATAACAAACGGCTCTAAATTTCTTTTAGCTAGGAATCGGCACATGAAGGTTCAATATGCATATGTACAAGGATTCAAACTTGACTTGGGGAGGAAACATGATTAAATGAAGACTTTAACTTGAAAAGAAATTGAAACATACATTGAACCAACTGATATAATTGACTGTAAACATGTAGAAGAAAAAGATGGACCTTTAATCAGTGCAGCAGAGGCTCTCTCTCATATTATTTGGGCTTGGTAAATATGCGCTATTTGCAAATTGGTAACTCATGTGATTTTGGAAATGCTGCAGGAAATCACTCCAACTTCATCATTTTAATGTCACTTCAAAACCTAATTTCATTCTTTTCAATTTTTCAGTTAAAGTTGTAGTTTTGTTATAATAATATATTATAATTAAAAACTAAAATATTGAAACACTTACTGGACATTACATTGAATATATGAAAATAACATTTTTTTTGGATGATATTTCTATGAATTTTACATTGTTAACTTAAAGTCATTAGGAACTAGATGGTGACATGTTTTTGTTTGGCTGAGCTACATTGTGTCTACTTATCTTTTTAAGGTTTATATATTAAGAATAATTTGTAAGTTTAATTATACGGTAATGCTAACCTGTGTCCTAAATAAAGAAAGGATTTAATTGAAATACACTGACAGTGTAAAAGGATTTTATACCGTCAGTTAATCATAATCGTTGGATGTTGAAACAAGTTTGACTTTTATTTTAAAAAACTATAAAGTAATGCAAACGGGTGATGGTGATGAATCGACTGTGTAAAACGTTTTACACCGACAGTGCATAGTAATTAATCTCATAAAGAAATATTATTTTGAAAATTGTACACTGGTTTTAATAAAAATATATAATTAATTTTTTAATGCTTTTTTCAATATAAATTTTATTATAAGTAGATTTTTTTTAACTTGTGTTCTAGGTTATAAGTTTTATATCATGTTTAGTGAATTAGTTTGTTTATGAAGGTAATTTTAGTTTGAATTAGAAGTACCACCTTTTAGTGAATTATTTTAGTTTTTTTTAGAATAAAGAACAGAAGATGGATTGTTTTGGTTAATGGTGTTATAAGAAAAGGAGAACCTCCTCTAGCATTTGAAACTCTGCTTTGTATTAATTTCTTGTCTTCAACTAGATTGAAGGTGATGTTTTGTTGGCTATGTTTTGAAACATTTTTGTAATTTTCATAGAATCTTTAATTATCAGCAGAAGCAATTGACATTTCAATTTGGTGTTTTAGGCAAAGTTCAGAATGCTACAAACAATGGGTAAGTTGTTCCAACTAAAAGTATTCTTAAGATAATGGAACGGAACTTGTGGAAGTTTTGTCTACATATTTTTTAGTAAAACGTGAAAATTGTAAGTTCCTTAATGTGCAATATTTTTTTGGTAAAAACTTGAATATTATGGCGATTCAAATCACCATTATTTACAAGAAGAAAACGCTCGTTTTATACAAATGACATTACGGCGTCTTGTGTGGCGGTTAATAATATAATGTGTTTCTAAAAACCCTTTTTGTTTATTCTGGCGGTTGAAACAGCGTAATATGACATATTAAGCCGCCATAACTTCCATCTTTTTGTACTATGTGCAATTGATTTCAAGCTCTAGTCTTTTTTATATTCCTATAAAATAAAAAAAATGATTAATTTTATTGCTACAAATAACCTAATTGATATCACAAATTTTTAATTTTTTATAACAATGATTTTGCATTTTATGTCTCATTTTATCTCCCGTTAAGACAATTCAGTTGATAGTTGTATATGAACATCATATGTAAGGTATGAATTCGAACACACGACGTTCCACTTATTTATTTTTAATAATATGGATTCCAACCACTAGACCACTTTAAAAAAAAGAGTTATTAAGTTGTTTTAGATTTAATTCTTGAAAACAAAAATCTAATATACTATGTTTAACCTTTGGAACTGTTGTAACGTGATTAAAATTCAAGGTTGTTGCATTTCACTTGAGTTTGCATTTGTATTTTTTTTTGTATTTAATGTGCATTTGAGTTGGGGTTATTGTATAAAACTCAAACTTAATTATAATTTGTAACATAATTCTAAATTTGAGATTTGAAAGTTAGTTACACAAATATCTCTCTCTCTCTCTCTCTCTCTACAAATTATTTCTTTTTCTTCTTCTTTTTCTTGTGCAACAATAGAGTAAAGTGTTAACGCCAACAATTGGTATTCAGAGTTTCAGTTCTAATTCACAAGGAAGCACGAGTGTAGTGATGTGTGTAATTGATTTTATTCCTCAAATTCGCATTGAATTGAATATCAAAATCGAAGAGAATCATGGATCTTGATTCTCAGGGTTTGGGAAAAACAAGTGTTGGGGAGAACTTGGTGATTTGCATAAAGACAAAGATGAACGGCGGAAACGGTAGCTTGAATACAAATCTTCCATTATTTAGCAAAAAGAATTGGAATCGGTGGTTGATTCAGATGTGTGTGTTGTTTGGCGCTCAAGATGTTCTTGATCTCGTTAATGTCGGTTACATGTCAGTTGCAGAAAATGAAACAGAAGCATAAAGAAATATGCATTGTGAAATGAGGAAGAAGGATCAGAAGGCAATTTTTTTATACATCAGTGTATGGATACAAAGGTGTTTGAGAAGATTATTGATTCGAAAACAGCGAAGGTGACGTGGGATACACTGATGCGGTGCTATGGTGGTGACACATCAGTGAAGAAAGTAAAGTTGAAGTCCCTACACAAGCAATATGAGAATATAAGCATGAAGAACAATGATAATGTGCCTCATTACATCTCCAGAGTGATTGTGGTCACGAATGAGATGAACTCTTGTGGAGAAACGCTCCCTGAACAAGTAATCATTGAAAAGGTACGAAGATCACTTACTCCTCAATTTACTTACATAGTTATAGCGATAGAACACTCTAAAGACACCAACACCATGAGAATTGATGAGCTTTAGAGGCACAAGAGTTGCGTCTAACTGAAAGAAACTCTGAAAGAGAGACATAATAGGCTCTGAAAGTTCAGACTCTGAAATCTTCTTTTGTCAAGAATAACTAGAAGCAAGCAATGCTAAGGAAAAAGAAAAAGTATGGTGGTGATGGTCAGAAGAAGTCAGAACTCTCCAATCCATATGAAAAGAAACATAAGAATATTCAGAAGGGGAAGGAGAAGTTTGATAAGAGAAAGGTTCAGTGCTACAATTACAATAAGTTTGGCCATTTTGCTGCTGGCTAAAGGTCAAACAAGGTTAGCAAGGGTGAAGAAGTCAACATAGCCATAGTAGATTCTGATGATGAACCTGTGCTATTGATGACATATGAGAATTTAGGTGGAATAATGGTATACTGGTGGTATATGGACACTAGCTGCTCAAATCACTTAATTGGAAACAAGCAATGGCTGGTTGATTTTGACTCAGGTAGAAAGACAAAGATCAGACATGCTGATTATGAGTATCTGAATGCTGAAGGAATGAGAAATGTTAGAGTGAACCCTAACAATGGAAAAACTGTATTAATTAAGGATGTATGGTATGTTCCCGACATGAATATCAATTTGATGAGTGTATGTCAACTGCTTGTTAAAGTGTTTTAGTAACCATAAAGGATAATCTCTTGAATTTGTATGACAATAATCAAAGTTGATTATGCAGTCTAAATTGGGAAGAAATGGGACATTCAAGGTGAATGTTACAATAGCAGACACTCAATGCCTTAGTTCTATAAGTGTTGAAAGGGAAAGTGAGTTATGGCATAAGAGATTGGGGCATCTGAACTTCAGAAGCTTAGGACATCTCAGTTCTAAGAATCTGGTACATGGAATTCCAAAGATTATGGAACCATATAAATCATGTGATATATGCATGAGAGGCAAGCAACCAAGATTGTCATTCTCATCAAAAATGCCTCCAAGAGAAACTCATGCTTTTGTGTGGTGCATTCTAATGTATGTGGTCCATTTGAGGTACCTTCACTTGGAGGAAATAAGTACTTTGTGTAATTTGTGGATGAGTTCACAAGAATGACATGGATATCACTCATAAATTTCAAATACAAGGTGTTTTCTGAGTTCAAGAACTTCAAAGTGAAGGCTGAAAATCGAAGTGGTCAAAGATTGAAGATCCTCAGAACCGACGGTGGAGGTGAGTTCAATTCAACAGAGTTCAATAAGTTTTGTGAGGAACATGGTATTAAGCATGAGGTGACTTCTCTATACACTCCATAACATAATGGTCTTGTTGAGAGGAGAATTATAACTCTGCTTGGCATGTCAAGGAGCATGCTGAAGGAGAAGAATCTACCTCACACGTTGTAGGGTGAAGCAATTACCACGTCAGCATATGTGCTCAATGGATGTCCAACAAAGAAGTTAAAGAAAGTAGTTTCTATTAAGAAGTGTACTGGAAGAAAGAAACGTGTTAGCTATTTCAAGGTATTTGGTTATGTATGTTACAAACATATACCAGATATTACTAGAAAGAAATTGGATGACAGAAGAAGAGTCATGTTTCTTATAGGTTACCATTATACAAGTGATTATTAGCTCCATTTCCCAATCACCAATAAAGTTAAAGTCAATAGAGATGTAATAGTGAAAGCATCAGAAACATGGGATTGGAACAAGTCTCGATCCAAGTCTAGTGCAATGTCAACACTACAGTTTGATTCTTCCTCTGAAGGAGATTCTGCCTCTGAAGAAGATTCTACCTCTAAAGGTGATTCTGACTCTGAAGGTGAGTCTGAATCTGAAGATGACTCTGACTCTGAAGGTGAGTTTTACTCTAAAGGTGACTCTGACTCTGATGGTGGATCTGACACTAAAGTTGATCCATCCTCTGAAGTTGATCTAGCCTCTAATGGTTGTCCTGCCTCTGAAGGTGGAGCTTCTGAAGGTGGAGCCTCTGAAGGCAGAGCCTCTAAAGGTGGTCCTGCCTTTAAAGGTAGTCCTGCTTCTGAGGGTGAACTTGCATAATTCAAGAGGCCATAAAGAATTAGACATATACCAAGGAGACTTGCAGGCTTTGAGTTGCTGCATGATACTGAGATTGACTCTAAAGGGGAAGTTATATAGAGTGCCATGATGGTATACTCTAAAAATTTAAACTGAACTCTGAAAAATTAAACCCATATTCCTTCTAACAATTAAACTCAAAATTTTTTAAAACATAAATCCAATTAAAGTCATGAAACATATCCATACAAAAACCATGTAATTATTTTTAAGGTAACTGGATCATTCATGACGATTCTACTCCATCATTCTACCCTTTCTATGATTTTTCAAAAGATTGTCCTTTTATTGGTCAATGATTTGATTTCTTCAAAAATGGTAGAGCCAACATAGATTATCTCAAGTATAGATTGAAACCTTCTTCTTGTAACCTTCAAAGGTAGTCATTTGTTCACTCAAGTTTTGTTTGTTTTCAAATATCTCTTCAAATGGGTTTATTGCTTAAGAGATCTGCCGAGTATAGAAAAAGTTAAAACTTTTTTATTTTCCTTATTAATGATTTTTGTTGACATGTTTGATGGTGGGAATTTTTTGGAAAGATATAAAGGAAAGAAGATATTATTTGTGGGGGACTCCATTAGCAACAATATGTGACAATCGATAACCTACTTGATTCATATTGTAATCCTAAACCCAAATTATACATTAACAAAATGAATTAAAGAACTCATTGTGTTCTCATTTACGGTACTATTATTAGGTTTATTATATATGTGTAGTGTTATATTTGTAAGTGAACCAGCAAGGGCGCCCTCGCCCGAGTGAGGCATCACCTAGGCGATATCCCACCAGAATAAAGGGCTCGCCCTAAGGGAGAAGAGGCCAGATATTAAGCCATACATATCACACTCATATATACACTTATACAAAATCACACCATTTCGTAGCAAGGCCTATCACCTCACATGAGTAGGTCCCCAAAACCACCATAATCACCATCGTACAGGATTTCTCACCGCCATGGGTAAGCCATAACCAGGGTTTTTGTTATACACCTACAAAAGCCTCTGAGTCCCCCTGCCATTACAGGAGGAACACACACACTTGTATGTTTTGACCAGTACAGTGGAGCTCATCATAGGGTGAAGCTGCATGTCTCTAATATATTCAGGGGGAGTACCCCAACATGGTTTTGTTGCTTGTAACTTAAGCTTTTGTTTCATTTATTATTGTTTATTGAGTCCTCATAATTGCATGTCTTTGAATCAAGTTTTGAATTGATTATTTTTAGCATTGCATAATTCAATTGTTTGTATTTGATTATGACCATTATGGTTTAAGTACTTGACTTTCACCATTGCAACTACCTCTCAGAGTTTGGACCAAAACAAAGTAACACGATTTCAGTGATTCCAATCTCAATTAAAAGAAGTTTGGGAAGAAGAAGAGTGGTAGAAGAAGCTAAAGATAAAAGGCGTGCAGAAAGAAGAAATAAAAAATATGCACCTGGAAAGTTAATCCTCGTCGGAATTTGGAGATCCTCGCCGGAAACATCATACTCGCCAAAAAATTGCGTTCTTCGATCAGGTACATTTCTTCACCTCTTGCATAATTTATGGATACCATTACGTAACTTTAATCATGATGAACACTTACCTCATATCAATTTGATCCAGTTCTCATCCATGATCATTTAATTTTGTTCTGATATTCTTTATGTTCTTGCTCGATCCATGATTTATGTGCATTTTTCATGAAATAATTGTTTAAATCGCTTCATTGTGTTACATTGAGCTCATTGCCATGCTTAAAATCATGTATTTTTTTGAATTGAAACTAAATAGAACTCTTCTTTGTATGAACACAAAGCTTCCATTTTCTCTTTGCTTGAGCTTCTGTGTTGACTGCAAATTGCGTCTATGAAGTTCCCTATTGGAAGACGTTAATGCTTCAATGTGTATCTCTGCCTGATTTTGGTTTTGACCCATATTTGATTTTGAGTTCTTGGGAAAGCATGAGAGAATGAATAAGGAGAGTGTGATTTGTTTTCCTAGAGTGGATGATAACCGTTGGATAAATCTATTGGTTTTTGTTTCATTTTTTTAATTTAAATGATATGTGTGGCATGTGATTATTGGTTAATATTAGATATTTGGGAAGGAGAACTTGTACAGGATCCCCACAAGCGTGCACCATGGACTTTTAAATCCCAGGACTTTTGATTTTTGTTGATCGACCAAGTATGGGGATCATATGGCCCTGATGCGCATAAACCAACAAGGAATCTAAGTCATGTGATCAATCAAGTGGTTGCGCATAGACCAAAAGCAATCATGCCTTGAGCTTTTTGTTTGTGTTCAGAATGGGCCCCTTATCATTTGGGCCTAGACATTTTACTACATGTCATCTATGTTTATACATTTGCACCCCCTTTCCTCTTTAGTTATTTTATTTTATTTTTTATTTTTTTTCTAGATCAAGCCCATATGTTTTTTTATATGCTCCCCTTTTGCATGCTTATACCCCTCCCTTTGTGTTTTATTTTTATTTGTATTCTATTTCCATTATTTTATTTTTATTTTCATTTTTTTATTTCGTTAATTAATTAATTAAATAAATTGTGAATAAAATCAACCTTTTTAAGAAAAATAATGAAATACTTGATCAACATCAAGTGTTTTTTTCCTTTCAAAATAACTTACCTCCTCATCATCTAATCAAAATTAATCGAATCGATTTCGAACCAACAGAAATCAAACGCTTGATCAATTTCAATTCTCTTTTCAAATCAAACTAAAGGTATTTAACCTAATTATTTCAAACATTTTTCATAAATCGAATGAAAAAGGACTAGTTTGGTGTATGCCACTCTTTTCCTAGAATATTTGGATACGAGTCGTATAGCTTGACCATTCAAATATTTGTCACCTGCTTAAAACTTAACAACTCTTCCAAATTCAAATTGTCTCCTTGGTGGATGAAAAAAGACTAATTAGGTGTATGCCTCTTTTTTCCCCGAGTACTTGGATACGAGCCGTATAACTTGACCTTTCGAGTGCTCGTCATCTTTAAGGAATTATAACCTGATTCATACCAAACCTCTTTTATAATTAAAAACATTAGGGATCTTTATTTCAACCAAATAGGATGAAAAATGATTAATTGGGTGTATGCCACTTTCTTCCCCGAGTACCTGTCTTCTATTCAAAATACAATAATTAATAGAGTTTAGTTCACCCCTTGGCGGATGAAAAAGGACTAATTGGGCAAATGCCCCTTTTTTCTCCAAGTATTTGGATACGAGCCGTATAGCTCTACCATTTGGATGCTTGTCTTCTGCTAAGGGATCATGGCTTAATTTGTCTCACAAATTATATAATAAAATCGGATGAAAATGATTAATTGGTCGTATGCCTCTTTCTTCTCTGAGTATTTGGATAAAGGTCGTATAACTTTACTATCTAAGCATTCGTCTTCCATTTAAAGACAATACAACCAAACAAATTATCCTTTCTCGCCTCCGTGCGACCTCAAAACTTTTCACAAACAAACAATGTTTTATCAGTTCTACTGTAATACAAACGAACGAGTAAGCCTCCCATGCGCGAGAATACAAGCAACGTTTAATCACTAGAATGCAACCTAAACATCGTATAATAAAATTAACCAACACATATTTTCCCTTTCCTTTTGGAATAAATAAACTTCAGTGGCGACTCTATTATTATTTAGAGCGTGCGAACGTCCGTGGTATTTTTTGCGCCACGACAAGCTGCTTCGGAGAAATGTATTGTATAAATGAAACCTATATAAGGAAAAATCCACCACATGGGAATTCGACTTCAGATACTTTGTAATCAACCACTGTAGAGCATGAAATTGTTTCAAGCTGACCAAGAATGCTTATGAGTTACATACAAGGTCTAATGATCCCAATTTTGAATTTCTTCACCAAATAGGTAAGCGATATCATGAGGGGATTTATATGAAGGAAGTTAAAGATTTAGGTGAGCGTGCTTAAGCAAACAAGTGATGAAACAATAAAAAACTAATGGGGTTATTTGTGGTCTGGGTTGTGGATTTCATCATGACATCGAAGGATGGTTAAGGGACGATGTGTCAAGCACGTGAATACAACTAATTGTTAGATGGGAATCGATAAGTGCAAAAAAGTGAATAACTGATATTTAAAAAATAAGTGTATTAGATTTATGAAGCTAAATGGATTGTAATGTGAAGAATTGAAACTCAAGAATTTTGAAGAATAATGCGACCAGTTGGAATAAGAATAGCATGACAGATGGATAGGAATGAGTAGTCCCCTGTAATTAGGAATGATCAAGTGTAAGATAGGATTCCTCAACAACCTGCAAGAATAATACAACGTAAACCTTAGAATCTTAAGGAATTCCATATCAGATTTTCCCTCTGCTAGAGAGTGGAGCAACATGATAAGCAACTCGAACATAACCACTCGATAGGTGAGTTTGTTTTCGAAAATAAAGTATTTTTAAGAGCGAATAAAGTCTGAGAAATAGGGAAAGGAAACTTCTACGTGCTAGCGAGGACGTGGATTCCAAGGTTGGGGTTGAGCTAGACACAATATCAACATAAGAAAGATGCTTGTCGAGATCCCTATGAAGTGTGTATTTGAGATTTTGAAATTTTAACACTCGGTGTGGTAGGAAATTACATAGTAAAGGTTGTCAATGGTTAATCTTAGATGGTACAAGAAATCATCAAGGAAGACCTAAGTCGCAGGAACGATGAGCAGGTGAACGTGTTTCACCGGCGACGACGACATATTAGGTTATTTCAAGAAATACACGTTGAATTTTAGGGCTTATATCGTGCTAGTTCGGAAGGAGCAAGATTAAAGCGAGATTTTTGCGGAGCAATGATGATGGAAGTTAGGTTTTCTACCATGGAGCATGGATAAACATGTTGTCATCAATAGCAAATGAGGTAAAAGAAACTGTAAGTTCAAAAATCATGTTGTGGAAATTTAAGTTGACAAAAAAGCTAGTGTGAAGTTAGAGGTGGGACACCAGTGCGGTTAGCAGGAGACGTAAGTAAGATGCAAATTTCGAGGAAGAAATTATTTTAATAAAGGAGATTGTAATATCTTAATCTGAAATATTAGCTCAAAACCTGTTTGTGTGCTTGCAAATGAATTTGAAGACGTAAGGGGTAAATGAGTTGTTTTATCACCCAAGGGTAATTTGGTATATTTCTATTAGCCTCATATGACATTTTTAGTAAAAAGGGGACTAAGGTGATTGGAAATAATGCTTAGACCTTAAAACATCTCAATAAAGCAAAAAGGGTAAATTGAAGTTTTCACTAATTAAGTGAAGGACCATAATATATATTAGAGTTTAAAAGCATTTTTGAAAACTTAGCAGCGTAAAATAAAAGAGCGGAAAATAAAATACGAAAAGTTAAGAGTTTGAGGAAAAGAGAGGAACACCAGAAGTTATACATGTTTAGTAAAAAAGACTTAGTCATGTCCCCAAGAATTGATATTGAGAGTTTCTAATAAACATTGAGAGCTTTTAGTAGGAAAGACTCACGAACCCCCATATACAAGGAAATGATGGTTAACCTCCAGCCGAATATTACAAGACTTCGGTATATAGCAGTTTGAGTCTTCTCTTCCAAATGATGAGTCTAGGTGTCCATTCATTTTTTCACAAATGAGGATCTTGAAGTGGTTAGTCTTCAAGTTCCTTAAACCTTGCAAGCTTTTATGCGGGCTAAGATCATGAACCTTAAACCTTGGTTTTATACGAGATAACCATAACGTATGATATTTTAACACATGGCTGATCTCGAACCTTTGAAGCTTTTAATACCAGGCTGAACTTTTAATACCAGGATGATCTCGAATCTATGAAGCTTTTAATACCAGGTTGATCTCGAACCTATCTTGGTTTTAATATCGGGCTAACCAAGAACTTAAGAGATTTTATCACAGGCTGATCTCCAATATAAACTAGGACTAAATCACACAATCTCAAACCAAAGATTTTTTATGGGTTTAACTTATAACCTAAACAGATCCCTAAATGGATAATATTCAACTAAGGTGTATACATAAGATTCCCTTGGTGAATTTAGAATTCTACCATTTTTAGAATTATAATTATATACTCACTCACAAAAGGACTTTTCTAATAAAAGCACTTAGGCTAAAAAATTAGTGAGAGAAATTTAAATAAAACTTTAGAGAGAGAGAGAGAGAGAGAGAGAGAGAGAGAGGTGTCAAAACGCAGTTCAAGATGGAATAAAATGAGAAAATGGACCTCTATTTATAGGACAGAGGTTGACTCAAAAAGAAAATTTCAATAAAAGCTTTTTATGACATTCTAATCGACTGACACATATTCAGATTCGATTAGAAATTTGAAATACAATTGATTATAAGTTTATAAAAGAAAGGAACATATATCTAGCATTTTCACATAATTAAGGCGGTGTCCCAATAACTTGTAGTTCAATTTTGAGCTTAGCTAATCGATTAGAAAATGTCTCGGTCGATTAGATAAGTCAAAATTTCGCATATAACTATCCTGACAATTCATAATTCATTTGGTGGAACAAATTCAAAATATTTTTGAAGGTATTTTCTTTTGGTAAAATATTTTGAAAATCATTTTAGTATGTGTGTGCTTTAGCCATACGCTTTTACGATAAAGTCATTAAGCTCTTACATTAGGTTCACTCACTACTAAATTATGAGTATCCTAAGTACTTCAAGACTTTCCAGATACTTCACTTGTATGGACACTTGTTTGAGTAGCTTGAGAAGAGCCTTCAAATTATATTCCATTTGATTTCCATAATCGAATAGTCAAGTCCATAAAACCCTAATGATTAGGTTTGCATCTTTATCTACTTATCTATTCATGTTTGACTTATCACAAGACATTAGTTGTCATCATCAAAAATTGATGTCATTGTTAAAAGCATATCACCTACAAAATAAGGTTCCACGAGAATTTCCCGTCTGAATGGTGTTCTTCATTAAACTTGATAGAGTTTTTGCAACTAATAAAACCAAGAAAAAGGATAAGGGATCCCCTTAGCATAAACCCTCTTGACAAGAAAATCAAATGTACTAACAGACAAAGAGCTAGAAAATACTAGAGCATCCATCCACTTAAACCATCTATACCCAAACCCCATCCTAACCATGATTTCTCCTAAATACTCCCAGGACACACAATTGTAGGTCGTAGCAAAGTCTACCTTAACCAACAAGCATTCTCGTTTCTTCCTCTTCGTAAAATCTATAATTTCATTAAGAACCAAAACTCCTTCTACCATTTTCCTTGAAGGGATAAAAGCCTTTTGGTTAGTGGAAATTAACAAGCTTATCCATTACCCTCTTCAACCTAATTTTATACAAACACTTTACCAGACAAATTGACCCAAACTCCTCTAATTTTTTAGGATTGTAAGTCTTAGAATTTAAAGATATAAGGCTGACTTTACTGCTTTAAGAAGAATGACATTAAAATGAAATCCGTTAACAAAAGAAACCACCTCCTTTTCAATGACCCCAACAACTCTTTAATTTGAAATTGTTGTTTGATTTTAAGTATGTGATTGGCATTCACTATAGAAATTTTTGGTTTTATTCATCCAATAGTGTATAATAATAAAGAATTTTCAAAAGCTATATATTTTCAATGAGTTAAATAACATCATTTATTCAATTCTCTTATAGATTCAATATCGACCCATACATACGATTCAAACATCATATGCGGTTATACAAAAATAAGAATGATGTGTAACACTTATTTGAATATGATCTCAATGATGTGTAACACTTATTTGAATATGATCTCAATGATCATCTCAAAATTATAATAAGATAGTAGCTCCGTTTGTTTTAGTTTTTTGTTTAATAATTTTTATAATATTAAATATTTTTAGTGATTTTTTTTTATAAAGATTTAAAAAAAAAATTCAAATTAAAAATTAATTTAAATAGTTATTCTTAAAATATTGTTTTAGCTATTTTATCATTTTTTTATAATAAAAAAAATAGATATCAAAATTTTAAAAAATTATTTAAATTTGAGATTATTTCAAATAGTTTTTTATAAAATTAATTTTTAAATACACCTCTTTCAGAAAAGTGATGATTTTGACTATATTTTAATTTTTAATATATATTTATGTTATAAGATGTCAAAATTAATCTTTTAAATTATAAAAAATGAATTTACAAATATTTTTAATATTTTAATTATTTTTTTTATGAAAATCATTTTTAAAAATATAAGGTTTAAATGCACTTTTCGTTCTCTTAATTATGATGTTTTAAACAATTGATCTCCCTCTTAGGATAAAAATAATATTTTTATGGTCCCCTCCACTTTATAATTCAACCTATTTTCTTGTAAGTATTACCAAAGCACCCAAATTGACATTGGCTTATGCATAAGTGACATTTATAAATACAAATATTGTTTATGATATAAACAATGTGGGACTTCAATAATATACAAGTGAACATGTTCTTTAACATCTTTTTCTATCAAGTGAACATGTTTCCTCAAGATAGTTTATATTGTACCCAATCTTTATTCAAGCAAAGGATAAAAATCAGTTACTATTTGAAGCTGAACAACTTTCATCATCTTCCAATGGTTGGTAGGAATGTATTCCAATTGTTTCAGAATTGGTTAACCATAAAAACAATGTTGTTGAGCTTCTTGTGAGCTCATCATTGCTTACTGTGGAAGAAGAGTTATCATTAATACAAAGTGATTCTAACCCAAGCTAGAATCTTATCTTGACATATTTTTGACATAAGATTGTTACATATTTTGTTGAGGTAGCAAGAAATGAATATGATGTTTTTGAGTATGGCTAAACTGTGAACAGGCTGAGACCAAATCTTCTACATTGTAACTTGCTTATACTTTACATTTTTTATTACTTATTACCATCAATTTTAAGAAAATCTAACAAAAAATCGACTATATCATTGCAAATGAATATCAATTTACTCCAAATTGAACGTGAAATTCAAGATCTGAAACAGGTGTATTAAGCGAACAAGACGTGAATCACAAAGTGAAATGCATTATTATCGCCAATAAACATTGAATAGAAGGGAATTGAAGATATACAGTATCGGGAAAAATGGGTAGAAAGCGAAAAAAAAAAGGAGCAAAGTATAGTGTTGAAGAGTGAGATTGTGTGGGAGACGAAGAAGAAGAAAGAAATTTATAGGAAAAAGGGGCAAAATATTCATATTTGCATTACATTGTTGGAGATGTTTACAACTCAAGAATAATTTTCACTTTCGTTTTTAGGAAATAAAATGTAGTAGTAATATCTTTATAACTTCATGATGGATGCGCTAAAGCCAGACACCATCAAAGACCTTGAGGAAACATGTTCACTTGGTAGAAAAAGATGTTGAAGAAGATGTTCACTTGTATATTATTGAAGTCCCACATTGTTTATATAAGAAACAATATTTATGTTTATAAATATCAGTTATGAATAAGCCAATGTCTTTTTGGATGCTTTGGTAATGCTGCCAAAAAATGGGCTCAACCATAAAGGATTCATTTAATAATTTTAATTTATTAATTTCTAAAATAAATAATTAAAATAAATAATTATTATATTAATCAATAAAAAAATATTAATTTATAAATTACCCATGTCATTAACGCCACATCCTTAAAAATAATTTTTTTAATTCTAATCATCATTGCCACGTATGTAAAAGTGGAGGTGGATCACAAAAATCCAAAGACCATTAAAATTAAGGGATCAAAATCGTTGATTTTGTAATAGGGGGTCAATTGTTTAAAACCTTCAAACTAAGGGGACAAAAAAAGCATTTAAGCCAAAATATAAATGAAAAATCTATTTTTTTTAATGCCAAAACAAAAAGGTCCAATAGAAAAGGATTGTTAGTGAGGTAGGGAGGAAGGAAGACGAGATATTTGTGTGGGATATTATGCGAAGAAGATCTTCCTTCATCCAGGAAGAACCCCTGGTCTCAGCTTTTTTCTTGGCCCTCTGAGAGGTTCAGTTTAGTGAGGAGAATGATAGGTGAATTTAGAGATGGAATTTATTTGTGATGTCAGCTTATCAAGTCCTTCATGATTTCGTCAAGGCTCTGACCCTTCGTTAGTTACATATTTCTCATCTCTTCCCCTCATTTGGGATAGTTGGATTCCCTGTATAAAGTTGTATCTTCACTTGGTAACTTCTCTTGGATAGGTTTCCCTTTAGAGAGAATATGTTCAAGAGAAGGATCATTGTGGATTTGGGTGCTACCTCTTGTATCCTTTATGGGGATTTAATTGAATAAAAAACGTGAAAGAGTTGAAGTAGAAGAGTATTTTTTGGCTTAGAGTTGATTTTGTAGTCGAGTATGTGTGAACTCCTTCCTTTTTATCAAATGGCTTCAAAATCCTTTCCAGTGTCTTAACCAATAATGGTCCAAGAGGTCTAACCTGCTTCGGTATATTCAGTGATTCTAGTGTAGCCATGATGTTTTTGGTTTATTATTGATGGGTCTAGGGCCGAAGTTCTAGTCGGTGTGCTGTTGGATGGAGATTCGTAGTGTATCTTCTATTTTATGACTTTTGTTTTTTATTTTGGTGATGTTGGAATTTTCTCGTTGTAGCTTGTTTTTCCTTTTTATGTTATGTTGTGCTCTGGTTTGGTTGCTTTTTTCTTACTTCTTGTGTCAAATTGATTTTTGTACTATTTCAAGATCAAATTTTTACCACCTCTTTATTTATATATTATTTTCCCATTAGAAAAAAAGCATACATTAAATTGGCTCTGTATAAATAATGGATAATTCTTCGGTCTCAAAGAATGATCACTCAATACTTGCTCGTATCTTCCAAATTTACGTCTTATCAATAAATATACACACTTGTTTAAAAAAAAGCACTCAAAAGCTTGAACTCAACATCACAAACAGAAGTGATCTAAGGTTTAAAAAAAATGGATCACATTCACTTTCATAGTTTATTGATAAATCCATTGAACAGATTTAGCATTATTACAAAAATAATTTAAGTGTCTATTATATTCTCAAAGTATACATATGCACCAAAAAAATAAATGCAAATGAAATGGAAAAAGAGAAAAATATATGACATGAGAATCAATGTGTCAGAGAGAAGGATAGAATACAATGTACCAAATATAGAAAGAAGGTTACAAAGTGAAGAAGAGATAAGGCATATGCGATGGTCAGAGTCCTTTTCATTGTTTACTTTTTCCACCTAAAATAATAAATAAAAAAACCTATCTCATTGCCTATATTGGGACCCTATTTCACATGGCCTGAATTCTCTAGAACCTTTCTCCATATTCATCTCACCTTGTTCAAATATATAATAGTATTTATTAAAGTATGTAAGAAATAAATGGAACATTTGAAAGGTATGATCCTTGAGACATGAACAATAAAATTATTCGACTTTGTTATGGGAGCAACCTACTTCTTCTACCCTCACCCACCCACGCCTTTATTTTCTTCCCAAAAACCACCTACATCAGCATGGGAGTCAAACAATCTAAAAAGAAATTAAATATTTGAAATACAAATTAAATATTAGAAGTAAATCTAGTTAATTATTTATTTTGATAAAATTAGCAAAATCCAATTTAAGTGGGGGAACATTGAAGAACCGTACCACTAGGTACAGAATATTATTTTTCTATAATTTGCAACCACAATTTTCTAGTCCATGACTTGACCTCAATTCACTTTGCCTTAAAAGATATATAATTTACTGGTTACTTTGAGACACAAACTCAAATCTTATAATTAAAGGAATGTATTTAAAATTATTAATTCTATATACCACTCGTGCAACAATGCAATTTAGTAGTATTTTTATGCATTAAATGAATAAAAATATTATTAGGCAATATATTTTCTTTTATATAGATAACTATTCTTTTGAATATCATTAATAATGTTGACTGAATTGCTGCATGTGCATGTGATATATCCCCCAATGAGAACCTAATTGCCAAGAAACTCAAAACTTGTTCCTTACAGTTACACATTAAGAAAACAAAAAACATTCAAAAGATCTTACAATGAACGTGTATGAGTGTAGATCATTCAAAAGATTTGCTTGTTCTTAATTATTCAAACACTTATCTGACATTCATTCTGATTAGACACAAGTAGTAATAAAACAAAAATAAAATTTTAAGCTAAAAAGTTTGGACAACAAAAACATATTCATTATTAGCTTATAACTCTTGCTTACAATATTCCAACATTAACCTCAAAGCCATATCCAACAATAATATGCATAAATATTTCAATATATATTGGACATATATCAGAAAAATCAAATTTCTTTCTATTCTTTATCAACTAAGCATTTGTTTGGAAGTGGGACCCACCATTTGACAAGGTGATGAACAACCTCTAAGAAAAGATGAGTAGTTAACATTCAAAGGTCTGTTTGCTCCAACTTGTTCCAACGTTTGAACTTGTTTCTTCAAGAACTTCACATAATGTATTGCTTCATCTAACATTGAAGCGGTATCCATTTTAGTTCCACCGGGGACTAATCTCTGCAAGATTCTTATTCTCTGGCTAATCCTTTCTCTTCTGTGTCTGGCTGCTATACTTTGTGGATCCTTTGAAATCTTCACGTTCTTTCTCTTTGGTGGCTTGATTGTTTCCGGGTCTATATTAACCGGCTGCATAGCGGCCATACGGAATATCATCTCTCTCATGGCCGCCATTGAGTTCTTCTTATCAGAGTAGGACGAGAACGAAGCATTGTTGATTCTACCGGATGGAATTTGAACTCCGTTGTGTTGAAGAGACGGTGTCATTGGTTGGTGAGGATAAGAGAGTGGTGGTTGCGGATAAGTTCCATAAGGGAACTCGTTATGTGTGTTGTTGTTGTTATAAAAAGGCTGGTGGAATTGAGGAAACTTTTCCATTTGCATCATCATTGTCATCATGTCCATGCTGCTTTCATCACTTTCGAAAGTGTTGATAATGTCCTCATCCATGAATGTTTATAGAGACAAAGAGGAATGGAAGAAGGAACGAAAGTACAGAAAAATAGAGGCTAAGGTGAGAAAAGTGAAAGTAGCAGAGTATGGGAACAAGTGTGAAAGTAGAATATTTGCAGTGTGTGTGCAGGTTTGTAAAATATCTGTAACCTACCAAGAACGTATGCATGATTCTACGAGGGTATTGGAAAGCTTTGTTATATAGCTTCCTTCAACTGCTTCTTAAATAAAGGAGTTAGTAATCTATTGTGCTAATTAAAGGATGCTAATATCACAACCTTATATTCATAGTAGGGATTGTCCCCTACTATTATTAAAAAATATATTTGTATACAAATTTACAAACAATCAATCATAATTTTTTATTAATTAAAAAATAAAAATACATTTTTTTCTCTTATTTATTATCACCGCTATCCAATAATTCTAATTAAAAAAACTTATATATCAAATTTGAATTATTAATTTTGAGATGAAAATCATCAGAAGTAAAACTACTCACAATATAAAAATAAAATAAAAACTTAGCAACGCAGAATGGTCATTGCAACTTTTGGTAAAATCTCCTGGCAACTTTGCGCCCTCAATTATATCTCACGATTTCAGAGTGCATGAATTATGTGCAGAATACTGCTATGGTGATGTGACATACTTTACAAGGGGTAGGTAAAACTCCTCAGGTATTTTTTAGGCTTTCATAGTGGGTGGGTATAGTGTGTGCAGAACGTTGTAGTGACGATAATGTGACATATGTTCTTAAGGTTAAACCCCTAAAAACTTCTTCACGTTTTCTTTAATATTTTTTTATTTATATATATTTTTAATATTTATAATAATATAATTGTAATATTTATATAATTTTAAAAAATAATATTCAAAGAGAATTTATAATACATTAATATTAAATTTCCCAAATGTTGTTAGATGAGTTTTTCACTATGGAACATTGAACATTGTAGGATTTATTCTTTTGGAGCAACACATTTGTGAAAGACATACCACATATTCACCAAAAACCTTAAGGTGATAGGTGGGTGGATTTTCTCACTTATAAATATTCATGTCTCCAGATTTCCAACAAATGTGAGACTATTACCCACACTATTCACACTCCAATTTCCTCAAGTAAGGCGTCAAACCAACACTATAATATTTCCCCTTATTCTTTTTGCCATTTACTTCACTTCAGGTTTAAAGTGACACATTCAGCTCAACTAAAAATTGCCCTATTTGTGAAGCTAGTTCAAAATGCATGTGTTGTACCCCCAATTTTGACCACTATTTTTAGGGTATATATGAGCATCTTGATTCAGACTCGGTCCATTTAAGTCAGGGTACAAAATCTTAATACATTAGAGTCCATCATACATGTTATTTGGTCAACTCCAATAGCCTAAAAAATCAAAGGAGGATCATTTGAACTTTTTGTCCTCTTCTAAGAGTTTGTTTTCATTCTAGAGGTTGTGTACTATTTTTGGTCTTTTATTATTAATATCTAGATTATTGGTTATTTATTTTATTTAATCAGTTATTTAGAATATATTATCCTTATTATTATTAGAAAATATTTTACTAAACTTTATTTGGTTAGATTATTAGTAAAAAGTATCGTTATTAACTATTATCAGTATTATTTAAGTATTATTGTCCAGATTATTAATTTTATTATTTTTGAGTAATTAGAATATAAGGTTAGGTTAATATGTTAATTAAGAAATATCTCTTTGTTTTTATTTATGTTAATTAGAAAAATTAAAATTTGTTATTATTATTAGGTTTAAGTTTATTAAGATTATTATTACTAATATTATGGATTAGTGACTTTTTAGGTTTTATTTTTATTTTCAGTTATTGTTCTAGGAGGTTGAATCTGGTCAACCCTTTGTCCAAGTCCGCCAAACCCAATTTTTTTAAAGAAAACCTAAAACGTGATGAATCAAATTGGATTGAAGGAAAAGAAATCAAATCTTTCCATTATCAGCTCCTGATACATTTTGAATCAAATATTACAAAGAATTGTGTCTATATACATCAAAGTCCAGAAAACAACAAAAATTAAAACTAATTTGTAACAAGAATTAAATCGAACTCTTCCTAAAATACATCAATCAAACTTAATTCTTAAACCTAATTCTAACCTATAAATAACCTAAGATTAAATTAGAGAAGGGGACGAAAAATAATTGAAGCCTCGGCTGTTGTAGAATCCCAACCTCCACTGAAGCTCTTAAAACTTGATACTTAATGTTTTCACATTGAAACCCTAAGTATTTGAGCTAAGCCTCCATTGAACCTCGCATGCAAAAGAAAAGAAAGAAGTTAGAGAAGGAGATATCATCGTCTCTGTAGGTTGGTAGACTTGATCGACTTTTTTTGTTGTTGCTCGGATATGGTGGAGTATATGTTGATGTATGTGTTTACCTTGAAAAATGGTAAACAACCGTTGATCTTCCAAATTTCTAAATTTGGTCACTTATAGGATCGATCAGATTGATCCTAGGACATGTGCTAAATTT
Source organism: Lathyrus oleraceus (assembly GCF_024323335.1). Taxonomy (NCBI): domain Eukaryota; kingdom Viridiplantae; phylum Streptophyta; class Magnoliopsida; order Fabales; family Fabaceae; genus Lathyrus; species Lathyrus oleraceus. Next base: position 461,007,863 of record NC_066580.1, read on the forward strand.
CTCGTAAGCGTAACGTTGATAAATGGTCGAACTAAACGTCGAATCGAAGCGTTCAATAAAAATTAAAGACAAATGAGTGACTTGAACAAAAGAACAATCTTAAATCAGTATTTAGAACTATTAAAGAAGAAGTAAATGACGGAAATTATAGAAGGATTGAAAGAAATCGAAAGGTTTGGTAAGTGATGGAATTTAAGAATGTAAGGTAAAAGTTCAAAGTAACGAAAGGAACTAAAGATCTTTAAATTTGTAAACGATAAAGTAAGAACTATAGTGTTTGAGAGTAAAGAGCAAGGAAAGATATTTCTAAAGAGAAAGTAAAGATAACTTTGTAATGCTTTGAAATGATTAAACAATGGTGTAGACAACATACATTCTGCATTTTACAGTTCTTCTTCACACGAATACTTAGTAAATTTGTAGGTTTTTGTACATAGTTTGACACACACTTTTCTAACTCTAAGACCCTATATTTATACTAGATCGAAATAACCGCTCTGAGGGTGCTTCAATCATGTCGATACACGTGGCGTCCTGCATGTGTATGTTCGCTCACTCTGCTTCCACGTGTGTCCTTGCGGTTTCTACCGAAGATACTCTTCCCTCCTTTATTTAAATTTCAGATCTTTGATCGAAATCATTTTTTAACCGCTCCTTAAGGAACCGCTCCAAAATCTCAGCTATAAGCTTGATCTTTATTTAATCAGCTAAGTCAGTCTACCTTCAGCTGGTCGAATCACCTCTTAGCTGAAGCCAGCTGTACACGCTTTCCAATTTTGGTAATTTGAAGTGGGCGTCGAAAATTTGAGCTAACAGATTGCCCCCCAAAAATGTCATTTTCGACATACAAGAGAGAAAGACATTTTTTGAGACCTTACTTCGACGCCTCAATGGCTGATACTGCCACGTGTCTCAATGTTGGCAAAACCTTTTAGTTCTTCCATTTGTCTGGTGACGTCAGTGTCATCATTGTTTTTTCCTACCCACGTCTTTTCAGCCCACAACAGAATCTTTTCTACTCATCACGTTTCCTAGCTTCTAGGAAATCATGGTTATAATATTAATTGCCATTTTCACTACACTGCCCAAGGGATACACGTGTCCCATTAACTTGTCTACCATTAATGTTGATTTGAAATGTCTCCCTGTAGGTCTATAAAATCCACTTACTTACCCATTTCAGAACTTCCTCACATTCTCTTCATTTTCAAACGCTCAAGCCTTCTTTTCTCCCAATCCTTTCTAACTGAAACCCAGATTTTCACTTTTTCAAACCTTAACAATGGATACCTCAAACAGAAATCTCAAGAGAACAAGAGTTTCTTTCAAAACAACTGCCAATAGGTCCAAAGCTCCGAAGAAAATTTCCGAACTTCTGCCATTTTCTACTTTATCCGCCCCCCTTGCTGTTGGTAATCGTTAGTACCTACCAGAACCTCAGACAGAGGAACATCGCCAGATTTATGCTTCTCAGGTACTCATTCTTGTTTCTATCTCTAAAAAAACTTATGCCTTATCTGGACCTCTAGTAGATTTAGACACTGATACCAGCAAGCTTAGAGAGTTTTTTTCGTCTTACCATAAATACAAACCCATAGGACAAGCTAAAAAGCCTTGGACTTCTTCTTCCGAAAACACTGATAACATGAAATAATATCACATTCTAGGACTCAATTTAATTAAATTATATTATTATTTACTTCAATTTGCTTCATTTTATTCGATATTACTCGGTATTTCCTTTCTATTTATCTCAGGTAGCTTATTTGAAGCACAAGTGAAAAAGGAAGAAAAGGAGGTGCAAAAAGAAATGAAAAGAAGCAAATTCCACCAAGCCAAAGCCCAGCCCAAAAGCACAGGCGCTGCGCCTGTGACGAGCGTCACACAAGCTGTGACGAGCGTCACGCCATGTCTACTTGTGTTACGAGCGTAACACATGGTGTGACGGACGTCACACCATTCCCCTATATTTTTGGCTTCAGAAGCGCAACAAAGACGTTGAGGCCTATTGTTACGCTTGACCATTTGCAACGTGAAGACTCTTTACACGGAAGACCTTTGGAAACAGTTACAACAAGTGACCAATATAAATAGTAGTTTTTTGGCAAACCCCAGGGCTCTCTTCTTCGCCGTTTCTCTTTTTCGCGTTTTTTCTCTTCCAGCAGTGCAAGCATATTTTACAGCATTATTTTTACAGTCTTTATATTTTTTTCCTTGGCAATTTCTATTTTCTTTTCCAACAATTAATTAATTTTTCGCACAATAATTTCTACACCGGAAACTATTGTGTACCTTTCACTAGATCTAACCTTATGTTAGACCCTAGATTTTTATTCCTTCACTTTTATTTTTCTGTCTGATTGAAGAATTCAAGAACAAATCCAACCGGTCTGTGATGGATGTTCAAGACTGCTATTAATTACTCAGGTTCTTTAATTATTGTTTGAATTTATATATGCCCTGCTTTATTGTTGATTTATATTATTTGCCTGAGATGAATTTGTTTATGCATGATAATTATTTAGATCTGTTTAGCATGTCTGGCTGATTTATTTAGGTATCGGTATATAGAGTAAGCGGACTGAAGGAATCAAAACTAAGTTGGTTTAATTAAGTTTAAAATTAAAATCACTCTTTTCACGGCCTCAATTTACAGGTTTAATAACAAGGTTTTTGTACGAAAGTAAAAGACATAAAGAAGTTAAAATCAATAGAACGAGAGTTTGAGTTTTTGACTGGACAGTGTAAATTGGACATTAGTTCTAGATCAGGGCGAGAGCAATTTTTAGAGTTAATTAAATTCTAATTTTTTTCAAAAAGTATTTTTAAAGGTTGAATGTGAGGACGAGAGTTAAGCATTTGAATTTAATTATATAACCTAAGTCAACAGAGCGAGAGTTTGAGACAAGGGTGTTTAAGTGATTAGTGTTTTCTTAAAAAGAGTTTCTACGGATTCTATTGTTTTCAAAAAGCGGTTTTTGACTTAACTAATAAGTGACAGATACGTTAATATAAAATCATAGTTTATTCAACAGAGCGAGAGTTTGAGATAAGACTTTTAATCAATAGTGTCAACTGAAAAGATTTATTTTAAAACCAAGAAACCAACGAAGAATTGATTCCCTAATTACGACGAACTGCATACCGATATCCGTTTAGTTGATATTTAATTTAGATCCTATTTTTAGTTTTAACTTTTCCCCAAACAATCAAAGTATTACCCGCCTTAGCTTTACGAAGTAACCTTAGAAAACGGTATATCGATTCATAAGTCCCTGTGGGATCGATATCTTTTAAAACTACGCGATAGAACTGTGCACTTGCAGTTTGTACCCCAAATTCGACTCATAAAGTCGCGATCAAGTTTTTGGCGCCGTTGCCGGGGACTTTTATTTAGTCGATATCGTATTTCTTCTGTTACGCTGTAGAGACTAAGGCTTATTTTTTTCTTTTCTTTTCTTTCTTTCGTTGATTTGTATGCCACATACTCGCTCACAAGGCGAGCCGTTCTACTTACGAATCAACGATATCGAACTATATCTCCGAGTCTTACGACGAATTCAGGAATATCGTGCTGCAAACAACCTCCCTCCTATCGAACTTCCTGATCTCAAAAATCTTCTTCCTTCGCCGATACCCGAGATGGCAGAACCAGCTCGTGCTCTTCGAGATTACGCCGCTCCATCGCAAGATGAACCGCATTCGAGTATTGCTCCACCCGCAATCGAAGCAAACAACTTCGAACTTAAACCTTCACTGTTGCAGGCAGTGCAACAGAACCAATTCTCTGGAAATCCTACCGAGGATCCAAACCTTCATTTATCCGTATTTGTCCAATACGCTGATACTGTTAAAGCTAACGGTGTCACTTCAGAGGCAATTCGACTTCGTCTTTTTCCTTTCTCGTTAAGAGATAGCGCTAGAAGATGACTCCAGTCTCTTCCTTCCAACTCAGTCACCACATGGAACGAGTTAAAGAAAGTCTTTCTTGGCCGATATTTTCCGCCGAGCAAAACAGCTATGTTAAGAGCCCAGATAAATGGATTTAAACAGAAAGATAACGAGTCTCTTTTCGAAGCATGGGAAAGATACAAAGACATGATGAGACTTTGTCCACACCATGGTTTAGAGGACTGGTTAGTAATTCATACCTTCTATAATGGTCTCTTGTACAACACGAGGTTAACAATAGACGCCGCCGCAGGTGGTGCACTAATGAACAAACCTTATGCTGATGCTTACCAACTTATCGAAAGCATGGCCCAAAACCACTATCAGTGGGGAAGCGAACGAACAATGGTAGAAAAACCTCAAACGAAAACTGGCATGTACGAGATAAGTAACCTTGATCATGTTAACGCAAAAGTGGATGCTCTGGTCCAGAAAATTGAAAGTTTAAATGTATCACCTCCAACCACCGTGGTTGCCATAACTCAGAATTGCGAAGTCTGTAGAATCCAAGGTCACACTCCTGCAGATTGTCAACTCCTAACAGGAATCCAAGCGGAGCAAGTAAACTATGCTCAAGGAAGCCCCTACTCGCGTACTATAACTCAAATTGGAAGAATCATCCAAATTTTTCATATAAGAGTAATAATGCTTTATACGCACCTGGACAATCTCCGAATCAAGCCCCAGCTATACCTCCGGGATATCAAAAGCCAATCCCATCTACACCTAACAATAATGCCCCTAGGAAATCCAACTTGGAAATCATGATGGAAAACTTTATAGCTTCTCAACAGCAAACCAATAAAGATTTCTTAAACCAGAATGTACACACTGGCGAACAAATTAAACAACTAGCAAGTAAAGTAGATGCCCTGGCTACCCATAACAAAATGCTGGAAACGCAAATATCATAAGTAGCTCAACAACAAGCGCCTACTGCTTCCCCAACTGGTACATTTCCTGGACAGCCCCAACCTAACCCAAGAAGCCACGCTCATGCAATCATACTAAGAAGTGGAACGGAAGTGGAAGGACCGTCTGACCCAAGGATAGAAAACCAAAACTCTAAAAAGTCAACTGAGGAAGAAAATAAACCTAAGGAAAAGGAAGAGAGTAATAAGGAAACCGTAGAAAAGAAGGAACCTTATGTACCTCCACCACCTTATAAACCACCTATCCCTTACCCTCAAAGGCTTATTAAAACCAAAGATGCGGGCCAATTTAAAAAATTTGTTGACCTACTAAAACAATTAAACGTCACAATTCCGTTTACAGAAGCTATTACGCAGATGCCCTCATATGCCAAGTTCTTAAAAGAAATTCTTTCTAATAAAAGGAAAATTGAAGATAGCAAAACCATTACACTCACTGCTGAATGTAGCGCTATAATCCAGAATATGCCTCCTAAACTCAAAGACCCGGGTAGTTGCTCTATACCCTGTCACATAGGAAAATTTGTCATCGACAAAGCCTTATGCGATTTAGGAGCCGGTATTAGTGTTATGCCTTTATCCATATGTAAGAAACTGGAAATGGGAGAATTAAGACCAACCAAAATGTCTGTGCAACTAGCAGATCGTTCCGTTAGATATCCTGTAGGAATTCTTGAAAACGTTCCCGTGCGCATAGGTCAATTCTACATTCCAACTGATTTTATAATTATGGACATTAGAGAAGATGAAGTTACACCCATTATACTGGGAAGACCGTTCTTAGCAACTGCCGGTGCGATCATAGACGTAAAACGAGGACGACTCACTTTTGAAGTAGGAGAAGAGAAAATTGAGTTCATTCTTTCCCAATTTTTGAAAGCACCTGCAATAGAAGATACATGTTACTTCATGGATATCATCGATGAATGCATAAAAGAAACAGAGTTAGAAAAAGACAAATCATCTGACTATCTTGTAGAAGACAAACTTAACCAATGTTTAGAAATAACACCGGACCCTACGCAATGCCTTAAGAAACCAACCCTAGACCTGAAAACACTTCCCAAAAATCTGAGATATGAATTCCTAGACTTAGAACTTGAACGACCAGTGATAGTTAATGCAGACTTAGGAAGACTCGAAACAGAAAAACTCTTGCATATCTTAAGAAAGTATCCAACCGCACTAGGATACAACATCACCGATCTTAAAGGAATAAGTCCTTCTATTTGTATGCACCGCATCATGCTAGAAGAAGACTGTAAAACTTCTAGGGAACACTAGAGGAGACTAAACCCGATCCTGAGTGAGGTAGTGAAGAAGGAAATAACCAAGTTATTAGAGGCAGGTATCATATATCCTATATCTGATAGCAAATGGGTTAGTCCTGTACACGTAGTACCAAAGAAAGGAGGTATAACAGTTATTGAAAATGAAAAAGGAGAAACTATAACCAAACGAATCGAATCGGGATGGAGAATGTGCATTGACTATAGGAAACTAAACAAAGCAACCCGAAAAGATCATTTCCCTTTACCATTCATTGACCAGATGTTAGAACGATTAGCAAAACATTCTCATTTCTGCTATCTAGACGGTTACTCAGGCTTCTTTCAAATACCAATTCATCCTGATGACCAAGAAAAGACAACGTTCACGTGTCCTTTTGGTACCTTCGCTTATAGACGAATGCCGTTTGGCTTGTGTAATGCTCCTGCAACCTTCCAAAGGTGCATGATGGCAATATTCGCCGATTTTCTCGAAAACATCATGGAAGTATTTATGGATGACTTTTCCGTATGCGGACAAAGCTTTGAAGAATGCCTTGAAAACCTAGAAAGAGTTCTAGAGCGATGTGTAAAAGTAAACCTAGTACTTAATTGGGAAAAATGCCACTTCATGGTACAAGAAGGAATTGTTTTAGGACACATCATCTCAAACAGAGGAATTGAAGTAGACAAAGCCAAAATAGAGGTAATCGAAAACCTTCAACCTCCGAAAACTGTGAGAGAAGTACGAAGCTTCTTAGGACATGCCGGTTTTTACCGACGATTCATTAAAGACTTCTCTAAAATAACTAAACCTTTAACTGGGCTATTGATGAAGGATGCTGAATTCATATTCGACAATAAATGTTTAGAAGCATTTCAAACGCTTAAACAAGCATTGATCTCCGCACCCATAATGCAGACACCAGATTGGAATAAACCATTCGAAATAATGTGTGATGCCAGTGATTACGCTGTAGGTGCTGTTTTAGGACAACGAAAGGATAAAAAGCTTCACGTTATATATTACGCAAGTAGAACTCTAGATGAAGCACAAATGAATTACGCCACGACCGAGAAAGAACTTCTAGCAGTAGTATTTGCGCTAGATAAATTTCGTTCTTACTTGGTCGGAGCCAAAATAATCATTTACACTGACCACGCTGCTATCAAATACCTCTTAACAAAAAAGGATGATAAACCTAGACTCCTAAGGTGGATCCTGTTGCTACAAGAGTTCGATTTGGAAATCAAAGACAAGAAAGGAACTGAAAACGTAGTAGCAGATCACCTCTCTAGACTTGAGAACCTTGAACCGGAAAGAACATCAATTAACGATGATTTCTCGTACGATAAACTTATAGCTACTTTGGGAGAAAATAACGCTGATAAACAGGTAGAAACCACCTTAGCTATATCTGTTACACCATGGTACGCTGATCTCGTCAATTATTTAGCTGTCGGAATAGTTCCCCCTACTTTATCCTACCAGCAGAAGAAACGATTCTTCTATGACATAAAACACTATTACTGGGATGACCCCTTACTCTTTAAAAGAGGCCCCGATGGTATTTTCCATCGGTGTATACCCGAAGAAGAGGTAGAAAATATCATCCAACACTGTCACTCCGCTCCTTATGGTGGACATGCAAGTACATCTAAGACCTGCTCTAAAATCCTACAAGCCGGTTTTTATTGGCCAAATATATGGAAGGATGTGCATGCGGCTATTAAGAAATGTGATAGATGTCAACGCACAGGAAACATATCTAGACGTGACGAGATGCCACAAAAGGGCGTTTTGGAAGTAGAGATTTTCGACGTGTGGGGGATAGACTTCATGGGACCTTTTCCATCCTCTTTCGGTAACAAATACATACTCGTGGCAGTTGACTACGTATCAAAATGGATTGAAGCTATAGCTTCTCCAACAAACGACACACGAGTAGTAACTAGACTCTTTAAGAATATAATATTTCCAAGATTTGGTGTCCCAAGAATAGTAGTCAGTGATGGTGGATCGCATTTCATATCCAAGGTACTCGAAAAACTACTGTTTAAGTATGGCGTAAGGCATAGAGTTGCGACACCTTACCACCCTCAAACCAGTGGGAAAGTGGAAGTGTCTAATAGAGAGATTAAACAAATATTAGAAAAAATAGTCGCCACCTCAAGGAAAGACTGGTCATTGAAATTACCAGAAGCTTTATGGGCTTATCGAACTGCTTACAAAACTCCCATAGGGACAACCCCATTTAAGCTCATTTATGGAAAATCCTGCCACCTCCCGGTAGAATTAGAACATAAAGCCTATTGGGCTATTAAAAATCTAAATTTAAACTATAAGGCCGCCGGCGAAAAGAGAATCCTTGATATAAGCAAATTAGAGGAACTCAGAAGAGACGCTTACGAAAATGCCAGAATCTACAAAGAAAGATCAATACAATGGCATGACAAGCGCATATCAAGGAAAATCTTCAAACAAGGCGATACAGTCCTTTTATTTAACTCTAGGCTAAAGTTGTTTCCGGGAAAACTACGATCTAGATGGTCAGGTCCTTTTCATATCACCAATGTCTTTCCCAGTGGAGCAGTAGAAACTAAAGGCAAATCTATGGAACCATTTACTGTAAACGGGCAACGTCTAAAACATTATCACTATGCAGAAAACAATGAAGATTCGCAAGTCTTGCACTTAGACGAAATGCCTCCAGAATTTATAGAGTATAATTGATAGTTTTTACGTCGAGCTTGCGACATTAAACAAAGCGCTTAGTGGGAGACAACCCACAAATATTTATATTTTTTTATCTCTTCCTTAATTATTCTTTTAAATTTTGTTCAGTATTCATTCTTAATTTATTTTAATTTATTAAAAACTTTTCTCTTCTTCTTTCGGCATTTGGCCAAATCCTGACTAAAACTCTTGTTTTTCCTTTCTCTAGCTAACACTAACCTGATGGGACAAATTGATCGTATGGGTATCAAATTCAGAGGGAAAGCTCAGAAACAAAAGTTTGAGGAACTAGCCACGAGAGAGATGCTACCTAGTCTGTATGCTGATGACGGGGCAATGACTGCCCTTGGACTAAGGGAAAGTGTCCTGTATTTGCTGAGTCAGATAGGGTGGGAAACCTCTCCTATCCGTAGACATTTCGTCACTTACCGAAGACTAACACTAGAATTCCTTAGCTCCCTGATCTATCTACCCAGCCATGGGAAAGGAATAAGCAGAGGTTTTATCCAGTTCAGAATGTTTAACATGGAGTATCAATTTAATATTTAAGACTTTACCAACCTTTTAGGTTTCCCTACCTCCCTTAATACATTCACAGTGAGCCAAGAAGAACTTTTTGAATATAGAGAACTTGAACACTTTTGGGGAAGCTTGACTGGAAATGACGATCCCGAGGAACATGAGTTTCTCTCTGGAAACATACATAACCCGGCCTTCAGTTATTTCCATAAGATCCTGACCCACACCTTATTTGGGAAGAAGTCAAACAGTACCTCAGTTTCACGTGATGAGCTCTTCATCATATTTTGTGCTTCCCAGAACCGTCCAGTAAACGGTGCCACTTTTATGTTGGCCAATTTTGACCACCTTATCCAAGATGAACGAGCACCAATTCGAATAGGCGGTTTGATAACCATGATTGGTAATGCTATCGGATTACGTCAGCCTATGCTTGACTTAAGCCCTTTTTGTGGCATAACGATTATGAGTATACCCTTCCTCTTTAACACTATGTTTATAGCAAACCTTGGATCTGAAGAGTTTGAGCTTATAATTAATAACCAAGTTCTTTGCCTTTTCACCTTGCCTAGTCCTAGGACTAGTGTTCATAACCGCAATAACTGGCTCTACAATCTGAACGCAACACCCTCTCCAGCTAGATCTACTGAATCCATACAGGACTATGAGATTTGTGATGACCAGATCCCTTATGCTGAATCTGACCCTCATACACCATCTGGTTATTATGATATTGATCCTCCTCCTCAACCTGCCCCGACCGAAGAATTGGCGATACCCGATCCTAGACATCATATGCCCGGAGATAATTATAACACCACCACTCAAGCTTTGATGTCAGAACAAGACGCCCTCAGAGAAGAGTTAGCTAACATGGGACAAGAATTTCTGGGATACATGAATAGTATGACAAATCAGTTTCACGAATTGCTATACCGTGTTAACTCCTTTGCTCCTCCGGCCAGAGATCGTGCAGATGGATAGAAGTTGTTTTTCTTAGTTATTTAGTTTTATTATTTAATGTTATTTCAAATTATGTTCGTATTTGTTTCTCTTTCGCATTTTTTTGTTGTTTTCTCCTCCAATGTTACATTATGATTATTTTATGAAGCTATTGATTTATTTTACTTTACTATGAATTATGCAATATCTAGCAATAATGCTCTCTACTGTATGCTACCTACATAACTTATTAAAGATATTTATATTATGGAAAGTAGAATAGCATGCAAGGCAATTTAAAGTATCACAATAGCCAAATAAAATAAACTGAAGCAAAACAAAATAATAAAAATAAATTACTATAATTATTATAAAGAACGCAAGCAGTAACGTGCCAGAAAGACTGTGTGACGAGCGTCACACGATCTATCACGGACGTCACGCCAAGTGCTTGTGACGCCCGTAACGCCCCTGTCACAAGCATGACACCGTCTGACCATGTTAACGTTACTAACCGTTGGGAGACGACCGTTACACCACTTCACCTTTTTACCTTCCCCATTTATTCACATTTACCCACATTTATTTACTTTTCAACCACTTCCTTTCCAACTTCCAAATTTTTTTCCTATAAATACCCACCATACCTTTCTTCATACACCACAAACCATTCTCTATAATCAATTTCATTTCCCTTCTCCCCTAATTACCGCTTTCAAACCACTTATCGATATGGCGGGCAACCAAGCTTTCGGAAATATCATCTTCCGATCCGAAGATGATAATTATCAAAGGGAGCAGTTCGAGCGTTTCCAACAGCGAGGCGTCCAATCCACCAGGTACCCTGATTTAACTTGTTTACAACAATTAGGATTACTTCAAGGAATAGAATGGATGCTCCGCCTTGCTGGTTTAACCTTTCTGTGCACTCACAATCAACCTACCTATCCATCCCTAACCTTAGAATTTTTAAGTTCCTATTCGTACAACACCCCCACCGGTGAAGACGAGTACTTAACCGGTACCGCAACCTTCCGTATGTTCAACACCGAATACTCCTTATCCCAAAACCAATTGAGTACCATGCTACAGTTCCCTGTATAAGGTCAAGTCCACCCGAGAATCCCTCCAAACTCAAACTGGAACACAGTGGCCGTCTTCGACCTCTTTAGGAAAATATCCGGTGTAGATGCCAACAACTGGGAAGAGCTCCTTGTTTCCCATATACATAACCCAACTATCCGGTACTTTATCCGCATCCTGCAAAACACAGTTTTTGGAAGACCGAACAACAGCAAAGTCAACGCAAAGGAATTATTCTTCCTCGAATGCGTCTTCGAACCGGATACTAAGGTAAACGCCGCCTCATTCCTATTTCATCATATCCGCACATTATGTGCTAGAGGCCGTCAACCTTTTGTAATTGGTGGATTAATCACCACCATAGCACTTGGCTTAAACCTAGGGGACCGACTCCAAACTTTAGAATCTTTACCTCCCCTATTCATGGATATAAGCTACTGTCGATCCAGCCGCCTAATTAAGAACAGAGTAGGCGGAAAATATTACCTTATGGTGAATAACCAGGCAGTCCCAAGCGTTGTTCTACCCAACATTGCCCTAACAGATGTCACCAACCCCAACCGCCACCTCTATGATCTGAATGCTCCCGAAGCTATCGAGCCTTCACATGCAAACCCGTCTACAGACGAGTTCGAAGAAATGGAGCAAGGTGATCATGCTCCTGCACAACAATCAGTCCCGCTCAACCCTTCCGATAATGCAGCTGGCCCATCCTCACGACGTCGTCGACGAAGAAGACCTGCAACCAACGACGACATCATGGATGCTATTGATGGTATGCAAGCGCAAAATCTCGAAATGATGCAAATGATGCGCCAAATGCAACAACAACAACAGGAAGCGAGGAATGCCATAACCGACCAGCGGTTCACTGATTTGCTTAGCAGGTTTGACAACTTAGAAGTACATCAACGATCACCAGGTCCAAGAACAAGAGGCGGCAGGCAGCATTAACTTTAGTTTCTTTTTCTTTTTTTATTTATCTTTTGTTTTCTTTAGAACATTGGGGACAATGTTTCATTTAAGTATGGGGGGAAAACCGTGTTCTTTCTATTTTTCCTTTTTCAAGTATGTACCTTTTCTTTCATTGTTATTTCCCTTTAAATTAAATATATATATATATATATATATATATATATATATATATATATATATATATATTTATTATAATATAGATTTATTTTAAGTTAAGTCCCTAGTGTGAAAAATTTCTATTATCTATTCCCTCAAAAAATTTCATGAGCCATAACAAAAATTCAACACACTCAGTAAGTATAAAGGTTGCTTATTTTATCGAACTTGAACAAATTAAGACAAAACTATTACCGCCCCAACACTCTAAACAAACCTCAACTTGTTAGATCAGAAAGGCAACTGTTATACAAGTCCCTGGATTTTTAACTTTATAGTAACCCCGAGTAGTTTATACAAGAAGTCAGCACCATCTTAATAGCAAACTACGTGGAGGGCCGATGAATATAAGTGAATGATTCCCAAAATAAAAAATAATATATATATATATATATATATATATATATATATATATATATATATATATATATATATATATATATAATATATATATATATATATATATATATATATATATATATATATATATATCAGGAAATGCACTAATTAAGTTAGATGATCCTTACCAGATCATTTAATCCAAAAGTTGCAGATCATACAAAAACATAATACGAAAGACCCATTATGAGTTGGTTCAGCAGGTATCTGGTACTGAACTTGGTAGGGAGGACTACGGTCCGATCCCCCGCAATTCGCAATAGGCTAAGTAACGAAGTTATCCGACTCATGTACCAGAGCTTCAAGCTAAAAAGGGGATCAGAATCACTAACCGGTCATTCCACTATGTGCGCGAAACGATAAAGGGCTTAATGTGATTTCGCTAGAATGAAAACGGGTGAAATAAGAGTAAAAGAACCAGGCTAGCTATAATAGCATGACTCGAACTGGTTTGCATGAGGTAAGATTATCAGATGTGGTAACGGTAGTTCTTGATGTCGAGGTTAAATTCAAGTTGCTTCTAAACAAAATCTACTTGCAACCTAGTACGAATTGATGTGTGTTTTGGAATTTCATCTGGCTAAATTTTTAAAACGAGTTCTATACTGTATTTTGCTTGAGGACAAGCAAAGGTCTAAGTATGGGGGAGTTTGATAACATGAAATAATATCACATTCTAGGACTCGATTTAATTAAATTATATTATTATTTACTTCAATTTGCTTCATTTTATTCGATATTACTCGGTATTTCCTTTCTATTTATCTTAGGTAGCTTATTTGAAGCACAAGTGAAAAAGGAAGAAAAGGAGGTGTAAAAAGAAATGAAAAGAAGCAAATTCCACCAAGCCAAAGCCCAGCCCAAAAGCACAGGCGTTGCGCCTGTGACGAGCGTCACACAAGCTGTGACGAGCGTCACGCCATGTCTACTTGTGTTATGAGCGTAACACATGGTGTGACGGACGTCACACCATTCCCCTATATTTTTGGCTTCAGAAGCGCAACAAAGACGTTGAGGCCTATTGTTACGCTTGACCATTTGCAACATGAAGACTCTTTACATGGAAGACCTTTGGAAACAGTTACAACAAGTGACCAATATAAATAGTAGTTTTTTGGCACACCCTAGGGCTCTCTTCTTCGTCGTTTCTCTTTTTCGCGCTTTTTCTCTTCCAGCAGTGCAAGCATATTTTACAGCATTATTTTTACAGTCTTTATATTTTTTTCCTTGGCAATTTCTATTTTCTTTTCCAGCAATTAATTAATTTTTCGCACAATAATTTCTACACCGGAAACTATTGTGTACCTTTCACTAGATCTAACCTTACGTTAGACCCTAGATTTTTATTCCTTCACTTTTATTTTTCTGTCTGATTGAAGAATTCAAGAACAAATCCAACCGGTCTGTGGTGGATGTTCAAGACTGCTATTAATTACTCAGGTTCTTTAATTATTGTTTGAATTTATATATGCCCTGCTTTATTGTTGATTTATATTATTTGCCTGAGATGAATTTGTTTATGCATGATAATTATTTAGATCTGTTTAGCATGTCTGGCTGATTTATTTAGGTATCGGTATGTAGAGTAAGCGGAATGAAGGAATCAAAACTAAGTTGGTTTAATTAAGTTTAAAATTAAAATCACTCTTTTCACGGCCTCAATTTACAGGTTTAATAACAAGGTTTTTGTACGAAAGTAGAAGACATAAAGAAGTTAAAATCGATAGAACGAGAGTTTGAGTTTTTGACTTGACAGTGTAAATTGGACATTAATTCTAGATCAGGGCGAGAGCAATTTTTAGAGTTAATTAAATTCTAATCTTTTTCAAAAAGTATTTTTAAAGGTTGAATGTGAGGACGAGAGTTAAGCATTTGAATTTAATTATATAACCTAAGTCAACAGAGCGAGAGTTTGAGACAAGGGTGTTTAAACGATTAGTGTTTTCTTAAAAAGAGTTTCTACGGATTCTATTGTTTTCAAAAAGCGGTTTTTGACTTAACTAATAAGTGACAGCTACGTTAATATAAAATCATAGTTTATTCAACAGAGCGAGAGTTTGAGATAAGACTTTTAATCAATAGTGTCAACTGAAAAGATTTATTTTAAAACCAAGAAACCAACGAAGAATTGATTCCCTAATTACGACGAACTGCATACCGATATCCGTTTAGTTGATATTTAATTTAGATCCTATTTTTAGTTTTAACTTTTCCCCAAACAATCAAAGTATTACCCGCCTTAGCTTTACGAAGTAACCTTAGAAAACGGTATATCGATTCATAAGTCCCTGTGGGATCGATATCTTTTAAAACTACGCGATAGAACTGTGCACTTGCAGTTTGTACCCCAAATTCGACTCATAAAGTCGCGATCAAACACCCCGACTGAAAACGCTATAGATTTGAGGTTTATGAACAATGGTTTTAGAGCCTTTCGTGCCACCCCAACTTTCAAAGATCTCGCTGATTACTCCAATTGGCTAAACAACATAGAGAAATAAAAATCTCAGGCTTGGAAAGATATAGGGATATACGACCTTATTGTGTTGTCGAAATTGGACCTGGATTGTAGTAACCCTATGTTAGTTTCTTCGCTGTATTTTTAGGACAACACACACTATACCTTCCACCTGCCTTGTGGAATGGTCACCCCCACACTTTTCGACATGGTCGCTATCATAGGGTTGAAACCCACTGGCCACACTTATGATCCTGATGTTGACTCCATAGATACCATTGTCTTTTCGACTACAAGAGCAGCATATTTAACACATATAGCTCACTATCATGATAAAGACACCAAAACTGTCTCTGATGTGGAGCATATAACTTTCCTGGCTATGTGCCTATCGCACTCTGTGTTTTGCTCGAAATCACTACAAGTGGCCAAGAAATATCTCACCTTGGTTAATCAACTGCATGCGAGGGATGATGTCTGCTTAAGTGAGATGATTTTGGTCAGCCTGTACGAATCCTTGAGCGACGGAGTGGCTCAACTAAAGAATTTGGGGGACAAAGGGAATCTTTTGTTGCCTGGCCCTTTTTGGTTATTACAACTTTGGCTCAATTCCATGTTCGAGGCTAATTTGCCCAACAAGGGCCTCGTCGACGAAGATACTGAAGAAATCAAGCGCAGGAGAGTCGAAGGACCGAGGTTAGCTCAACTAACCCCCAGGGACGAAAGACAAGCTCTTCAATCAACCTTCATGAGTTACATCATGATGTTCGCTAAAAGTCATAATTTTACTTCGAGTATGGCTCCCTTTGCTCTCAGGAAAGTTGGCCTTAGATGGTTTACCAGGACTTTTCCTTCCTTATCTAAAAAGCAAGAGACAGAATCCTTGCTAATTTGGGAAGCCTTCTTGACGCCTCAGATCCTTACCCTTTGATTTAACCCTTCGAAAGGCCAAGTCACACTGATAACTTACCATCCCAACCTTGTTGCTCGACAATTTGGGTTGGTCCAGGTCTTCCCGAAATGCCTATACGACAAGAAGAGTAACCTCCTCCTTACAATGTTGTTCATAGTGAAACCATGGCTTTCAAACAAATAGCCAAGTATACTGGCAGGACCCAGTTGACTCCATTTCATTTCGACCCTAGCTTCCTTTGTAGTCGAGAATTTGGGTAGTGGTGGGCCAAATATTACATCGAGGAATTCTGCGATGTTACCTCCTTTATTCAATTGTTTGAAAAAGCTTTTCTCCTTGTGCAGGAAAGGACCAAGAAAGGTACTTATACGCTTATAAAAGAAATTCAAGCTTTTCAAAACTACTTTGAAACTGCCTATCGATCTGATGATCATAGTCGAACCATCCGTGAAGCAGCTGTTACACTCAAAGAGAAGTTTTCAAAGAAACTAGAAACTTTAAAGATTCCCTCATACGTCCCCTGTGAGAAACGCTATGAAATGGCTCTTAAATTACTTCCCCCAAAGTTTCCTCCACTGCCAAATGCTAACTTCGGAGTGGCTCTTGCACCCCCATTTCCAAATTGGTTCATTTGTGGAGATTCTATTAAAATCTTTCGACAAAAATCTCAGAAAAAGGCTCAACGGGTGGTTGCGACTAAACACACTTTAGGAAACTTCAAAGGGCACCTTCATATAGGGATCAAAGATGTCTGAATCGAATCAGACATATGTGAAGGTGTGATACAGGGGACTTCCCTCGAAGTAGATTCCCTTTGACTTGCTTTTAACTAATGCTGATCGTTTCTTCTTGTTTTTTTGTCTAACTATCAGGATCCTCCCCAAAAAGCGCACCAACAAAAGACCCATCGACTGGAAGGTTGAAGGAAGTAGCAGACCTGCAAAGGTACCTCTTTCTTTGTTCCTTTATCCTTGTTATACACTGATGATATAACATTTAATGCTTGGTTCAGGTTGCTCGAAAACCTCCGGTGAGTCCCCTACAAATTCAAAAACCCACTGCTACCCCCATCGTCGTGGACTCTAATGAAGATGATTTGTCGCCTGTTCTGGATCTCACTTCGAGGAAGAGGAAGCCACAACCAAAACCCATCGACCCCTCGAATCAACCGAACACAAAACTCTCAAGAAAAAGGCCCGCTGGACTTGTTCTCCAAGAACCTACTCCTGAAGAAATGGCAAGAGTAGCAGCAGCTCAAAGCGAGAGCGACAATTCTAGCCCCGGGGTCGAAGGTTATAAGGCACCCCCCATTTCTCTTCACTTTATTTCACTTGTTTGCTTCTTTAGTCATTTACACCTTCTGCTTGTATTGACTTTAGGATGACGCGGGCATCATCATTCCTCCCAAGAAAGCTGCCTCCTCCAAGCCTGCCTCTGTGCCAGATGTTTTGAACAGCGCTGGCGAACCTACCTATCAACCATCCTCTGAAAAGAGGTCCATGAGCGAGATTAATCAACCTCTAACTGGTACCCTCGACACTTCGCCACCAAAAACAACCACTCAACATTCTCATACCAGTGACTCTGGTCATGAGACTGACTCGAGCGAGGAAAATGAGGCCCAAGTCAATCCAATCCCTATGGATGAGGATGAACTATCTGATGATGAAGAAACCCTTGGGGCTGGTCTACACACAGCAGCAGAAACAAATGAGCCTCGGGGCGAGGGATGGGGCGTCGAAGACATGGTGGTAGAGGAAGCGGCTGAAGGAAATCTGGCGACTAACCCTGATAACTTCGAGATCCATACAAAAGGAAGATCTAATGTGGGTGAAGAACATGCTCGAACTCAAACCCATGCAATGGCCGACAATCCAACATTTGGCGTTTCGTCAAGTAGCATTGGTGCCCTTTCTGCAGAAAAATTGGCTATCTTAAAGTGAAGTCAACCACTGGAGTATTTAAAGGCGATGCTAAATTGTAGGGAGAGTTCTTCTGATCAGAGTCATAACACTTCAATGCTAGAAGATCAGCCTTCGAGCACCTCTGCGAGTGAGATCCTTTCTAAAATCAAGGACAAAGTCTTTAAGAGCGACTTGTTTCTATTATTGCTGGATGATCCTTCTGCCCCTTTAACTCTGAAATCTCTTCTTAGCCAGGTTAAATTGATAGAAGCTTCCTCTGAAGTGGAGAACGTTATTCTGGAGATAGGGACCATGATCGACCAAGTTGTCACTAATCACAAGTTGCTACTCACCTTACGGGAGAGATAGAGAAAAAAATCTAGTTTTGAGGTTGCAGTTTGGGATGCTGCTACCGAATATACCAATAAGGCCATGGAGTCGGAACAGATGAAACAAACGAATAAAGAGAAAGTCGAATCTCATGATCGTAACATTTCTTCCTGGAGAGAGCAAATATCAGAACTGCAGGCCAAAATCTCTGATGCTGAAAAGGACAAGCAACAACTGTTGGAATTTGATGATGCTTCGATGGCTCAAGATATATCACTTGGCATGGAGTTTGTCGAAAAATCTCGACAACTTGAATTTGACGTCAAACTCCTTCGCTAAAAAAGATCTTTGTGCGAAAAATGTTAGAGCTCCTCAAAGCCAAGTATCTTCAGATAAAAGCCAATCTCCCTTTTAATGCTATTCTTATTTGTCTGATGGTGTAACAAAATTTCTCCTTGTAATAAATATTGGTCTTTTGGCCTTAAGACTTTATTATTACCATTTTGGCATTTTTACCATTTTGGCTTTTGCTTTATTTACGCGGTCACTCGTCTGTTATTTTTACCTCTTGGATTGCCGGTCGGTATTTTTTCAAATACTTCCCGTTTATTCTTAGAATCCTCTTATCTTCGCTGAGCTTTTCGATCTCATAGGCACCATTAGAAAAACTCTGCAGAATTTGGAAAGGGCCTTCCCACTTTGGGGACCACTTCCCCAAGGCTCTATCTTTTCGATCCATTGGAAGGATCACTTTCCAGACCAAATCTCCAGGCGTAAAGCTTTTAACTTTAACTTTCTTATTATAAGAGACCTCTATCTATTTCTTTTGTTGCCTTAAAAACTCCAAGGCACTTAACCTTTCCTCGTCCAAATCAACCAATTCATCCAACATCATGCTCCAATATGATTATGTGGGGAGTTCGTGCAGCCTCTGAATCCTTAGTGATTGCAGGTGGATTTCTAATGGCAAGACAACATCATGGCCAAAAGTTAGGCAAAAAGGGGTCGACTTAGTAGCCTCTTTAGGGGACGTACGACATGCCCATAAAATTTGGTCCAAAGTCTTGTGCGAATTCTTAGGTTTTTTTCCTACATGTTTTTTAATCAAACCAATGATCACCTTATTGGCAGCTTCGACTTGTCCATTAGCCTGAGCATAATAGGGTATCGATGTTACTAATTTGAAACCCATGTCCGTGACGAACTCCTGCATCTTCCGACCAGTAAATACTGATCCTTGATCCGTTGTGATCATTTCTGGAATTCCAAACCTATAAATAATATACTTTTGAATGAAATCGATCACATCCTCTTGGCTCACATTTGGCAAAGGTATGGCTTCAATCCATTTTGTGAAATAGTCTCCTACCAATATGTATCTTTGACTTTTTGATGAGGGAGGTTGAATTTCTCCGATCAAGTCCAAAGCCCAACCTCTAAATGGCCCTGGTTTGATGATAGAATGTAATTCATTTGCAGGGACATGTTGTATGCTCGCATGCACCTGACACTCTTGACATCCCTTCGTGAATTCAACGCAGTCTTTCAACATAGTAGGTCAATACACTCCTTGTCAAAATAAAAGCCATTTCATCTTATGACCGACTTGGTGTACCCCACATGTTCCACTATGTACAGTTGAAAGGGCAAAGTATGCCTCTGGCTCACTAAGGCATTTCAACAAAGTTCCTTCCAGAGATTTCTTAAAAAACTCTGAACCCAAAAGAACATAACTTAATGCTCGATACCTTGGTTTTCAATCAGTAGAGGTTGTGGAATTTTGTAGGTATACTACTATTGGTTTTCTTCAGTCTTCATCTGCCAAGCTGTCTATCGCCAATATCTCGAAATTTCCCTCATCAGTACATCCAAATCTTGTATGTTCTAAATCCAGGGGAGTTAATCTGGGTGCCACTATGTTTCCTCTGACTTCTATGACTTTGTGCAACTTTTCTCTCGAAATTTTATACCCAGGTGCGATCTGGGCCAGGTCATTAGCTATCACGTTCTCTATTCGTGGTATATGTCGAATATAAACCATTTCGAACTTTTTCAACAATTGACTGGCGATTATAAAATACATGATCAGATTCTCCTTAACACACCTATATTCTTCCGTGATCTGTTTTATGACTAGCTCTGAGTCTCCCATTATCTCAACCCGAGTTGCCCCCAATTCCAACAACATTTCAAGTCTTGCTATGAGGGCTTCGTATTCAGCTTCATTATTTGAACAAATACCTTCTACTTTATATTGGAATGTCATTGGAATTTTATTTGGAGAAATAATTACGACTCCGACACCTGTGCCATTTTTATGGATAGATCCGTCGAAGTATAGCTTCCACGGCCCTAATTGAACATAGTTCAAAGCGGCGGCGTCAATGGAGTGATCGACTATAAAGTCTGCTACTACTTGGCCTTTCACAGCTTTTAATGGCATATATGTTAAGGAAAATTCAGTCAATGCCAATGCCCATTTCCCAATTAGACTATGCAAAATTGGTTTAGATATCATATGTTTAATAACATCATAATGAGATGAAACATACACGTCAACAAGTTTTATATAATGCTTTAATTTTGTAAGAGAAATATAAGCATAAACATAACTTTTCGATCATGCTATACCTAGTTTCTGCATCGTTTAAAACCCCGCTGAGGTGATAAATAGCTCTTTCGACATCATTATCATCCTCTTGCGCTAACATGCTCTCTAAGGTTTTATCGGATGCAGAAATGTATAATCTCATACTTTTATTTTTACTAGGTGGCGTCAAAATTGGTGGGTGGCTCAAGTACACTTTGATCTTATCGAACGCCACTTGATGAGCTTGCCCCCATTCGAACACTTCCTTGTTGAGTCGAAGCAAAGGCGAAAATGCTTGCGTCTTTCCACTAAGGTTTGAGATAAATCTCCTTAGGAAATTGATTTTGCCCAGCAGTGACTGCAAACCTTTCTTTGTTGATGGCGCTTTCGCTTCCATGATGGCTTTGGTTTTATTCTGATTTATTTCGACCCCCTTTTTATGGACCACAAAACCTAAAAAATCCCCAGCCTGCACACAAAAAGCACATTTTAGAGGGTTCATTTTTAAACCATATTTTCTCATTCGTTCAAAATATATTCGAAGGTGTCTTATATGACTCTCCCCCGAAATAGACTTAACAACAATACCGTCTATATAGATTTGCATAAAAGTCTCTATGAAATCATGGAAGATCGAATTCATCGCCCTTTGGTAAGTTACTCCTGCAGTTTTTAAACCAAAAGGCATCACTACCCATTCGTAGGTACCTAAGGCTCCAAGGCAACGAAATGTTGTTTTTGGGACATCTTCTTCAGCAATAAATATTTGATTGTACCCAGAATACCCGTCGAGCATGCTTAAATATTCATAACCTGTGGCAGAATCGACCAACATTTCCGCCACTGGCATCCAATACTCGTATTTTGGGATTGCAGTATTCAAATCTCTAAAATCTATGCAAACCTTTAACGTACCATCCTTTTTTACAACTGGCACAATGTTAGCTAACCATTCGACATACCTGGCAGTACGAATGAAGTTACAATAGAGAAGTCTTCCAACTTCCTCTTTGATTTTTGACAATATTGCTGGGGAAAATCGTCTTGGATTTTGCTTCACCGGCTTGATCGGTAGTTTTAATTCGACCAACTCCCTGCTTAAACCAGGCATTTCATCATAGTCCCATGTGAAACAGTCTTTAAACTCTCTTAGCAACTGGACCACTTCGATCTTGAGTTGAGGATGGATGTTGGCACTGATGTAAGTTGGCCTTTTTATTACCCCCTCTCCCAAGTCTACTTCTTCGAGTGGATCTTGAGCCAACATCTTAACATTGGTTGCTAGCGGGTCCTTCTCGAAACCCAAAGGCTCGTCATCGTAGATCGCGTCAAGCCTCTGGTCTCGCTCTTCTTAACCTTCGTCAGGTGGTCTTAGGTCAAAATCTTTTCCATGACCTTCTGGTGGAGAAACTTCACTGGCTTCGACAACCATGTTTTTTATTTCGGCCTCTAAGGCCAATTGCTTCTTGTTTTCGGCTATGTAGGCCGAAATCCTCTTTAACGCTGCGAGTTCAGTCATCATCGCTGAATTCACTTCCCCACCCTGTGGGGTCAATTCTGGCTACTCCTAAATATCCGAAGTTATCTTTGCCCACTACCTCTCTATCCCACCAAAAACCATAGTGGGGGTGGAGCGATAAGGAACAGTAGGCGTTGTCATCAGGGGTGAACAAAAATTCAGTTGAATCACAATGGGCTATAGTAGCTAAGTGCTTGTCAAATTGGTGTCTTTCGACATGATTAATAGGAGTTTTAAAATATCCCTGATCCGCCTCTATATTTTCAACAATGCCATCTGGACGCCAAATTATAATCCTCTGGTGCATTGAAGACGGGACTGCTCCGACTCCATGAATCCATTCTCTTCCCAGCAACATGTTGTAGTTTGCCTTTGTTTCCACAATCATGAACATTGTGGACCTAGTAACCGTTCCTACAGTGAATTCAACTTGGATAACCCCCATGGTGGAGCCTACTTTGCCTTCATAATTGGTTAACACCATATTATGAGGTTTGACATCAGCGTCATATTTGCCAATTTTCGCCAACATGCGATGGGGCATCAGATTCACAGTCACCCCACAATCTACCAGTATTTTGTTAACTGGGATGTTTTTGACTTTTCCAATGATGAAAAGGAGTTTCAAATGGCTCTTCATGGTGTCATTGGGTCTTTCAAAAAAAGTATTTTGCTCTTCGACACAGCCATTGTTCATTATATAGTAACAGACCGATTTGTGGGCGTCCATTTCCCTTTCAGTGATACTGTCATTATCATCAACTTCGGTGATCCGGTCGAATTCTCTGGGCATCACGGGTACCACTCCAACTAGAATGTCTAAGGAATCCTCCGAACCAAAGTCGAAGTTGTCAGTTAATAACTCGTCTTCGCCAGCCATCTGATTTTCTCCGACCGTCTTATTTGAAATCTTGGAATCTCTTTTAGTGAGGTTATGGCCATCCTTTTTCTTCACCATCACGTTGGTACTTGATTCATCCTGGTTCATTTTGCCAGCTTCTCTTTTGGCTTTTCGCCTTCTATGCTCTCTTCTCCATTGGGACCTCGTCATGGGATTCTTTCCTTTATAGTTTTCAGACACATGTGCGGTCCTTTGTACCCCTTAAGGACAAACCATCACGAGGTGCCTACTCCAAGTGCTCATGTATTTTAACCATGACAGGCTCATGGTCAAAGTCTTCAGTAACTTCGGTCATATAGAAATCATCAACAGTTTCAATGAAATTCACCTCCTCTGGCTTAGTATAATGAGCTTCAGCAATTTGTAGAGGGTCAGAGTCGATTTTCATCTGGCTCTGTGGCTTATCACCAAACTTGAGTCTTCCCTCCTGGATTTCATTCTGCACCAGATCCCTGAAAAGAAAACATTGAGACATTTTATGACCCAAAAAACTATGGTATTTACAAAACCCTCGTTTCTTTCTTTGTTCTAAAGGAGGTACTTTAGCACCCAGAGGTACAATCATTTGACCATCTTTTACCAGTAAGTCGAAGATTTCATCACATTTTGTAACGTCGAAAGTATATATGTTTTCTTAGGAAACCTGTCATTCTTTTCAGGTTCGACATGGTTTCTCCCGTTCGAAGGGGCCAAAACTTTGCACGCATATGGTGGCCCCTATGTCAACTCAGCAAGATCGATCTCATCATCGTCGAAGTCTGGAACTTCAAGGCCTGAATCTTCATGATCTTTCCTAGAATCGACATAGGCTACCCTTTTACCTTTGTTTGTTCTAGCCTTTTCCTCTTTTAAACTTTCTACCTGTCGAACTCTGTCATCCAACTAGGCCATATCGCTTATTGAGTATCCAACTTCTTTCTAATCGAGTAATCAAGGCCCCCAACGGCCATTTCGATCAACTCATTCTCTGGCACTTGCGTAAAACACCTAGCTTTGAGTAGTCGAAATCTATTCAGGTAGTCGTCAATTGGCTCAGTGAACTTTCGTCTGACACTAGCCAACTCTTTCAAACTTATCTTTGTTTGCCTCATGTAGAATTGTTCATGGAACATTCTTTCGAGCTGGTTCCACGAATGGATCAAATTCTGGGGCAAAGTTGTGAACCACGTAAAAGCATTCTTGGTAAGAGAACTTGGAAAAAATATCATCTGAAGATTCTCGTTATTTGACATATCTCCAACTTCAATTAGGTATCTCGCCACATGTTCGACAGTAGACTCAGTAGTATCCCTAACAAACTTGGTGAATTTGGGGATTTTGGTCCTTAGTTTAAATTTATAAAAAACAAATTTAATTTTATTTATAATTCAATATTCAAAAATAACAAAAATGACTATGTATATATAACTTTGATTCTAAGTAAATTAAATCTATATTTTTTCAAACTAAACCAGTTGGCTGGCGTGACAACTTATCAATAAAAAACTTAAAATCAATTAAAACACACCCAAATGCAAATTTCTCTACCTTTGTGCATTGAGACCTTTTGCTCAAACAAACTTTTCTCCTCCACGATGCATTGAGATCTTTTCATAAATAAAAACAACCAACACACAACATTTTTCTAGACGAACAACAATACTCTGATTCTTCATTAAACTCGAGGATATGTAGGCACATAGTTGTGATACTCTGGAAAGTACTGAAGCTATGGGAAATATACCAGAGTGAATCACACGCTCGAAGATACAACAGAATCGCCATTAAACTTTATTTATTCCCGAAGGAAGGGGAAACATCGATAAAACCCCGTGGAAGAGAAAAAGGATAAGGAAGTCAGTTATGCAAGGGGAATGTGTTAACATCCCTCACATATGTTGTACTCAACGGGAACCATTTTGATTGTTCCTGGCATGAATGGGTGTTACTATCTAAAGATTACTTACGGAAAGGGAAAAAGGCTTAATAATTAGTGTGCTCGTTGAGGATTGAGGACCTCGTGCATATGTATCCTTATAGTTTAATAAGGAAATTAGAGCTCCGTAGTTCGTGGTAGAAAATACGAATGTGTTGGTTGTTTTTAATTAACAATGTTAACATTCACGTTCTAGCATTTAATGTTTCTTGTATGCTCACGCATGTGAGACTTAAGCGTTTCTTTGTTTACGATAGAATGAATGCACTTGGATCGCACTCTAGCAGTTAAACATTACTTGTATGCTCGCGCATGGGAGGTTTAAGCGCCATCCATGGTAGAATGGAAGTAACACATCCATTTTGAAAAGGTTTGAAAAGATGCCCAAAGGAAAAAAATAATTTGATGAGTTGAGTTTGCTTTTATATTTGAAAAGATGTTTTGATTAGCATTTTACTAAAGACTACGAATGGAGTTGAACACTATGAGCAACTCGGTCATTCGTCCCGTACCCAAAGATATTTCAGAATAAGGATATGAATTCTCCCTCTCATCCC
The DNA here is from genome assembly GCF_024323335.1 of Lathyrus oleraceus. Lineage (NCBI taxonomy): Eukaryota > Viridiplantae > Streptophyta > Magnoliopsida > Fabales > Fabaceae > Lathyrus > Lathyrus oleraceus. The sequence continues at coordinate 461,033,912 of NC_066580.1, forward strand.
TTCTCCATTGGTTAAGGCTCATGGCGCACAATTCTAATCGTATTTTTAAGTTTTTTTGAGTTTATTTAGAAAATTCTTTTAGTCTCAAAGGAACAAAGAAAAGAAAGGGAAAGAGAAACCCTAGAGGTTGAGATCTTGATCTCCAGTCTGCCTGCAACATTTGTGTGGAAGAAGACTTATCTATTATTCGATTTAAATTGCACTAAAGTCTATGAGTAGGGGTGAATACTCTAAGCAACTGGGTCATTCGTCCCATACCCGAAGATATTCATAATGAGGATAAGAATTCTCCCTCTCATCCCTTCCTCACTACTTAAGGTTCTTGACGTGCAATTTACATAATAACTGACGAGTGTTGAAGAAGAACCTTTGTCATGCTTGAACATCTCTAGTCTGTATGCAATGTCCTGACTTGTATTGACTTGAATGACTTGAGTGTGAAGTATTGAGATATCTAAAGCAACTCCAGTTCATAGGATTGGTCTTATCAAGTGATTGAGAGGCTTTTAATCACTTTAATAGACCGAGGAAATAAGCATAATTAAAGGATTTAGTTGATTAAAGCGAACCTTGATCAATTCAATCAATCGGGATGAAATTAGTTGAAAAGTCAAGCATAAAGGATCAAGGACCTAAAACCCTAAGGATTAATCAAGCAACATCTACCAAGATGTAGTTAAGGATGGGTGCAAATGGGGAATTGATTCTAATGGATTTTAGTTAGAAACTAAGTCTAAACTAATCATGATCAAGGTGAACAAACATATCTATGTCGACCCATATATCAAGTGATTTTCAATCAAGAAAAGAATTAAATTCTAATGGACAATTAATTGCAAAATTAACCATAAAACAAATGAAAATTATCATACAAATCATGTATTCTAACATGGTGAATGAATGGACTAAAAAAAACCTAATCAAGATTCTAGGTTAACCATATTATTTTCAAGGTAATTAGAACTACTCTCAAAGTGATTAAAAAATTCAATTAAAACCTAATGGATCAAGCAACTAAATGTGTTAACCCTAATTATTTTAATGTCACAAATGCATTCTAGCAATTAACCAAAAAGATGTAAAAAATGCCACAAGAAAAAAAACATACAAAACAAAGAAGGGGTTTGAGTTGAAAATGGGATGCATAAATGAATTAGGGGAACATGGCCCATGGTTGAAACCCAATTATTTCTCTTGTTGGAGTTAGGGGGTACGGTAACAAAGTCATGGTGCAAGAAGAAATATTCATGGGCCTGGGGGGAAATTAAGCCCATGAACACTCAAGGGCAAGGAACTCATGTTCAGATCAAATTCAAAAGAGGAAAACCCGCTCAGTTCAATCGTTCAAAATGGTCTGAAACAACAATCTTGCGCCATGCCGGAGTCACCTTTGGCGGTGGCGGATACCTAATCTAGAAATTTTATACATTAATATCTTTGCATGTTCCTCCTTTATTCGAATTCAATGTCAATTTCACACAATTCAAAACTTACAGCCCTAACTGAATCGATTTATTGAAGAACCCTAAGTATTGAAAGTAAAATTAAATTGTCATCTCAGGGAATCATAGCCCAAGGGGTTAGGGCTTTGATTCCTCAACCTTCCAATTACATCTTGCTAACCAAATCAATGCGAAATAGAAATGAAGATTGAATACCTACCGGTGAAGAAGATGCAGAGGAATATGATACTCAGGTAAATTCTTACTATGAAATCTTCCTTGATTTTGAATTTGAAGGCTCCTTCTTCTCTTTCTTCTTCCTATGTGTTGTGTGAGTTTAACAGAGAGAGCTTGAGAGTGAGGCTCGAGCTTGGTGAATGAGTGAAATAAGACTTGTTAACATGGCTAACAATCTACATTTACACTTACTACAGATAGTTATTCACTTTTATCATGTTTTTCATAACATTTTTATTACAGGTTATGCATTGACAAAGGCAGCATTTAATTACTATTGTGGAAAAATACGAAGAAGAAACATAGAGGCTTTAAGGTGGATAGACAACATCCCCCCAGAAGAAGTGGGGATGGGCGTATGGTGGAGGGAAACGATAGGGACACGTGACAACTAACCTGACAGAAGCAATAAATGCAGTACTTAAGACAACCCAAGACATTCTAATCACTGCATTGGTCAAGTCTACTTACTACCGGTTAGGATCGCTATTTGGTAAAAGAGGCCATCAATGGACAAAATGGTGGCTACTGGGGAAGTTTTCACGGATAGCTGCAATAAGGGAATGGATGAAGAAGTGATTAAAACTAACACTCATAATGTCATTCAATTTGATTGAGAGAGATTCTATTTCATGGTCCATGAAAAAATTAATCAGAATGATGGTCGTCCAACTGGTACTTTCTGCGTTGACCTTAGGAAGCAGTGTTGCGATTGTGGGAAATTTCAAGCATTTCATTTACCTTGGTCCCATACCCTTGTCCTTTCATTAGTTGAGGGTACAAATCATAAAAAAATGTAGGGTACCCATGTCTATTCAATGGTCGAGCCCCTTATTCAATTAGGGTATCCTGGATTTTTTTTCAAAGTGGGGTAGTTAGAAAACTTTGTTTCAAATTTGGGGTAAGACGGTAATAAAATTCTATTTTATGAGTAGCATGTACCTTTAACTCACATATTATCGGTACATAAAAAATGACATAGTTGTAGGACTGATGACATAGGTAATAGTTACAAATTTGTGCTTCTTTAGTTATAATACTACCTCTGGTCCTTAATATAAGAAAAAATACTTTAGAGATTTATTGAATACTCAATGTATCTAGACTATATATAGTCTAGATACGTTGATTCTTCAATGAATCTATTGAATATTTTTTTTCTTATATTAAGGACCTGAAGGAGTACTAAGTTGCAATAAAGGACTGGTTTGATAGAGCAATTACGAACCATTTTTTGCATCCACCTATATTTATGTAATTATATAATAAAACTTGTGAGGTAATAACACTCATTTAAATTATGGTTTAGGATTTTACAAGCAGGTTGTGGTAGGGCTAGACAAGCTGGTGTCACCCGGTACAAACCCGCATAAAATGAAGGGAAACAGTTGGGCTGGATAGGTTGGGTGGGTTGAGCGGATGACCCAACTGGTTGTTGTTAGGTTAACTTGGGACGGGTCGGATGATTGAATTAGTCCAATTATATATGAACCGGTTCGAAAGTATTATTTATTTTATTTTATTACTCATACCATTGGGTTTTTACCAAAAACAATTTCATTTATTATGTTGTTAATAATTTGAGTCAGATGCACTCTTTTCTCTCTCTAACCTAACAAACATAAACCCTAATATATTATTTTAGTGTCGCCTCCTCTCAATATATCATCCTCTTTCTATTCATCTTCTTCCTTTCTTATATTTTCTTCACACTTTGAACTTCATTTTCAAACTGTCTAGCATATGTTCAAGATGTTCAAGCACCCATTCATTGTTTTAGTTTCTTTGTACGGTTTAAATCTCCATCCCCTTCACCTACAAGTGCACTCATTCATTGTTTTAGTTTCTTTGTACTATTTAAATCTTCCTTCTCTTCATCTACAAGTGGTAATATTCATGACTCATTCATCGTTCCGAAATTGTTTTGATTTTTATCCATAACATATATCTGAACGAAATTGATTCTTCAATCTTCTTGAGATGCTCACTTTTTGACCCTGATTTTATATAAGAATTTAAGTGGTTTACATAAGTGTTTTATTTTTGCTTTTGAGTAGATTTTTTTATATTCTGAATTTGATAGTTTTTATTATGTATCAAAATTTCTTAGTTTGTTTTGTTTTTTAACTTAAATTTTATCATCAAATGATTATTGCTACATTCAATTTTTTAGAGTTTTCATGGATTTATTGACTGGGTTTTTTAATCAATTTTTTCAAACTAAAACCGTGACCCGTTCAAACCGAAACCTTTTACGAACAAAATTGAATTGTCTTATTCTAACCGTGGGCTTTATCGGATTTTGATTTTGAACCCTAAATTGATCGGGCCCGACCGTTTGTCCACCCCTAGGTCGTGCTACCTATTGAAGTGTTACTGTCGCATGGATAACCAATGATTTTCCATGCATATTTTGTCCTTGTGATGCACGTAAGTATATATATATATATATATATAGAGAGAGAGAGAGAGAGAGAGAGAGAGAGAGAAGATCAAATGATACTGAAGTGTCAAACTTATTAATATGACACATCCAATAACTCTTTACCACATATCCGTATAATAAAATCCACCGTTGAATTGAAAGTTATTATTATACAGATTATGTATATAAAATTTAACATCAATTGAAAATTATTTGATACGTCAACGAAATGTATACAATTATTTGAAATATATATTATGGATAACCAATGGTTTTCCATACATATTTTGTCCTTGTGGTGCACGTAAGTATATATATATATATATATATATATATATATATATATATATATATATATATATATATATATATATATATATATATATATATATATATATATATATATATATATATATATATATATATATATATATATATATATATATATATATATATATATTATATATAGAGAGAGAGAGAGAGAGAGAGAGAGAGAGAGAGAGAGAGAGAGAGAGAGAGGATCAAATGATACTGAAGTGTCAAACTTATTAATATAACACATCTGATAACTCTTTACCACATATCTGTATAACAAAATCCATCGTTGAATTGAAAGTTATTATTATATAGATTATGTATATAAAATTTAACATCAATTGAAAATTATTTGATACGTCAACGAAATGTATAAAATCTAACGTCTGACAAAATTTTAACAAAACTGTTAATTTTAATCATTCTCTTTAACATATCAAGTAATTTTTTATTGATGTTAAAATTTAGAAATAATCTATATGATAATAACTTTCAATCTAACGGTTAATTTTGTTATACGGATATCAAATAAAAAATTATCGGAGGTGTAATGTTATTAAATTTGACACTTTTGTTAGAATTAATTCCTATTTTGAGAAACTTGTAGACAAAGTTTGTTAGAGGGTATTTTAGTATTGCTCCTAAAGTCCCACTTGTATTTAAGCAAGTGAGTGGTGTGAACAAATTGTACCTTTATTCCTTTTTGCAGTGTGTGTGTGTGCAATTTTATGTGCAACCATTTTGTAACCATTTCAAGACTAGTGGAAGTTTGTTATTATTCTCTCGTCTCTCTCTTGTTCATTGTTTATCTTTATCACCTTGTACCCCAACAATTGGTATTTAGAACTCCGATTCAGATCCACAGGGAAACACGAGTGAAACGGTGATGCGTTGTGCGATCGATTTCTATTCAGAGAATTCGTGTTGAATTTTTGTTCAAAATCGTAACAGAATCACATATCTTGATTCTGCGGGATTGGCAAACACTGTGTTTAGGTGAGATCTGAATGTATTGCACAAGGTTGAAAATGAACAGAAACGGTAATCTGAGTACCAAGCTTCCAGTGTTCGATGGCAAGAACTGGAATCGTTGGATGATTCAGATGCGTGTGCTGTTTAGAGCTCAAGATGTTCTTGATCTCATAAACAACAATTTCGTTCAGGTTGCACTTCCATAAAATGCAATAGATGCGCAGAGAAATGCTCAGCATGATCTGAGGAAGATGGATCAAAATGCATTGTTCTACATCCATCAGCGTGTGGATGTGAATATGTTTGAGAAAATCGTTGATTCAATGACGGCGAAGGCTGTGTGGGACACACTGGTGCGATACTATAGCGGTGATACATCAGTGAAGAAGATAAAGCTTCAGTCTCTACGTAAGCAATATGAGAATCTCAACATGAAGAACAATGAGAAGGTATCTGACTACATCTCTAGAGTGATTATGATCACAAATGAGATGAAGTCGTGTGGAGAAACTCTCTATGAAGAAAGTATCATTGGGAAGGTACTTATATCTCTTACTCCTTAGTTTGATTACATCGTTGTAGCAATTGAACATTCTAAGGATCTGAGAACCATGAAAATAGAAGAGCTACAAAGAAGTTTAGAGGCGCAAGAGTTGCATCTGACTGAAAGAACCTCTGAGAAAGAGGTAGAGCAGGCTCTGAAAGTTTCTTTTGTCAAAAAAAGACCAGAAGCAGTCTTGGTCAGAAGCCAAGAAAAGACATGGTAGGTCTCAGAAGTCAGAAATCTCAACTTTTGGAAGTCATAAGGGAAATGAGAAGTATGACAAGAGAAAAGTTCAATGCTACTGTTGTAAGAAGTTTGGCCAATTCACTGCAGATTGTTGGTCAAATAAGGAGAGGAAATCAGAAGAAGCGAATATAGTCAGAAGTTTTGATGATGAACATGTGCTATTAATGGCTTCTGATTCTGATAGTGTATCTCTAGAAGACTGGTGGTATATGGACACTGGTTGTTCAAACCATCTTACTGGAAATAAGAAATGGCTGGTTGATTTTGACTATGGGAAGATGACCAAGATCATATGTGTTGATGATAAGTATCTAAATGGTGAAAGGATGGAGAATGTTAGAGTGATTCTGAGTAATGGAAAATATGCGTTAATTCAGAATGTTTGGTATGTTCCTGGCATAAAGAGAAATCTGATGAGTGTAAGTTAATTAATTGAAAAGGGTTTCTCAGTTACCATGAAGGACGATCTTTTGAAGTTGTATGATTGTAATCAGAAGCTGACTATGGAGTCAGAATAGGAAAGGAATAAAACATTCAAGGTGAATGTTAAAACTGCAGACTCTGAATGTCTTAGCGGAACAAGTGTTGTGAAGGAAAGTGAATTGTGGCACAAAATATTTGGTCATTTGAACTTCATAAGGTTAGGGAATATGAATTCAAATAAACTGGTACGTGGAATTCCTGCAATTAAGAAACCAAAAAAGTCATGCAATATGTGCAGGGGAGGGAAGCAACCAAGACTGCCATTTGCATCAGAAGTATCTCCAAGAGAAAAACATCCTTTGGGAGTAGTGCATTCTGATGTGTGTGGGCCATTTCCAAAACCTTCACTAGGAGGGAATAAATACTTTGCATCATTTATGGATGAGTTCACAAGGATGACATGGGTATCCCTTATAAAGTTCAAACGCAAGGTGTTTGCTGAATTTATGAAATTCAGAATGAAGGCTGAGAAATAGAGTGGTAAGACTCTGAAGATTTTCAAAACTAATGGTGGAGGTGAGTATAACTCTACAGAGTTCAAGAAGTTCTGTGAGAAGAATGGAATTGAGCATGAAGTGACTGCTTCGTATACTCCTTAATACAACGGTCTTGTCGAAAGGAGAAACCAAACTTTTCTTAATATGACAAGGAGCATGATAAAGGAGAAGAATCTTTCTAACACTTTGTAGGGAGAAGTTGTTGTCACTGCATCATATGTGTTCAATAGGTGTCCAACCAAGAAGCTGAAGGAAATTGTTCCTTTTGAGAGGTGGAATGGAGATAAGCAAAGTGGGAGTCATTTTAGACTATTTGGTTATGTATGTTATAAACACGTTCCAGATGCTACTATAAAGAAGCTGGATGATATAAGCAAGGTGATGTTACTGGTGGGCTATCGTAGTACAGGTGCTTATAAGCTTTATTGTCCATTCACTAATAAGGTTGAAGGCAACATAGATATTGTTGTGAAAGATTCAGCAGCATGGAATTGGAGCAAGTCTCAATCCAACTCCGGTGTAGAGTTAACTTCTAAAGATATTGATTCTGATTTTGAAGATGAGTCAGAGCCTGAAAATGATTCTGAGGGTGAATCAGAATCAGAAGGCGAGATTGATTCTAAGGAAGAATCTGATTCCGATCCAAATTCTGATGGTGATTCAGATTTTGGTGGTAGTCCAGATTTTGGGAATACTCTAGATTCTGAAGGTGGTCATGCTTCTGAAGTTGGTATTTCTGGAGTTCTAGCATCTGATATTGTTCCGGAATCAGAAGGTTCTGAACAAGTTCAGAGACCACAAAGAATCAGAAACATTCTAAGAAGGTTTGCAGAGTTTGGCATGCTGCAAGATACTGAGGTAGACTCTTAAGGGGAAATTATTCAGTGTGCCATGTTAGTACTTTGAATCTGTGAGTACGAAAGAAGCTCTCAAGCAGAAAGTCTGGCTGAAGACCATGAAAGAAGAATTTGATGCCATGGAGAGAAACAAGACTTGGAAGCTGATAGAACATCCAAAGAACAAGAAAGCCATCAGCATGAGATGGGTTTATAACGTGAAGCTAAAGCCAGATGGATCAATTGGCAAACACAAAGCAAGGTTAGTTGTAAGAGGTTTTCTGCAGAAATATGGGTTAGATTACTTTGAAGTGTTTGCGCCTGTAGGAAGACATGAAACAATCAGGTTGGTGATTGCGATAACTGCTAATAGGAATTGACCTCTGATGCATTTAGATGTGAAATATGCATTTCTAAACGGTCCATTAGAAGAAGAGGTTTATGTGTCACAACCTCCTGGATTTGAGAAAAAGAATCAGGTAGAGATGGTGTACAAATTACACAAAGCCTTGTATGGACTGAAGCAAGCCCCTAGGGCTTGGAATATGAAAATTGATTCATTTTGCAAGAAGCAGGGATTTCAAAAATGTGAGCTAGAGTATGGTGCTTATGTTCAGCATATTTCTGAAGGCAATATGATTTTGGTGTGTGTATGTTAATGACATATTACTAACAGGAAGTTGTGAACATGAGATAACTAAGTTCAAGAAGGAGCTGATGAATGAGTTTGAGATGATTGATCTAGGAATTATGGTCTATTTCCTAGGGATGGAGATTCCTTACTCTAAGAAAGGCATACTTTTACATCAACTTGTCGCAACCCGAAAAATACGGTATGCGAAAAAACAACCGGCGAGAAAGAAGTGACAGAAGAGTCGCCACCGTGCGTTATTTATCCCAAAGGAGGGAAAGGAAACGCTCGAAGTAAACCTGGAGAAAGGAAAGGAAAAGGCAAGGTCTCGCAACCAAATCTTGGGTTCGGGAGTCGATTATGCGAAGGGAAGGTATTAGCACCCCTACGCATCCGTAGTACTCTACGGGATCCACTCTTGTTTGTTTCTTGTCTAAAGGGTGTATGTTCATCTAATGTACTATTTACTAAAAGAGAGGGTCAAAGAAAATGACTCGCACGGATGTCGCATCCACTGCATACGTATCTCATTTGGAATGAGAATCAGAGTCTTCGTAGCTCGGGTACCTATGAGTTAAGGATAAGTGTGCTCGCTAAGACATCGCGTCTTATGCCTACGTATCTCAACGGGAATGAGAATCAGAGCAAAACGTAGTTCAAACTAACTACGGGATTAAGGGTCTCGATTGCAACTAGGGCAAGAGAAAAGGAAAAGGTCTCGATCGCAACGAGGGCGAGAGAAAGGATCGCAACGAGGGCGAAAGCAAACAAGGATTAGTTGTTAGTTGTTAGTCAAACTCGGCAAGACATCGCGTCTTGTGCCTACGTATCTCATCTGAACATGAGAATCAGAGTTGCCGTAGTTCGGCTCACGCACGCCAAACAAACACACAAGCAGGAAAACATGGAGCCTGAATGCCAATCACTGGACTTACATCAGCATCCGAACCAAAACAAACACAAAAAGGCAAACGTGGAGCCCGAACGCCAATCACTGGACTTACATCAGCATCCGAACCCAACAAAACCACACTGGAACCCGAATGCCACTTGATGGACTTACATCAGCTTCCAAGCACACAACAACCAAACAAGTTAATAGGGAGTCGGGAACTCGAGCCTATAACTGTCAAGCACACACAAAAAGAAAAAAGAAAGGTGCCCGGAGTGGTCTCGCATGACCACCTGCCTACATACCTCGTCTGGAACAAGGATCAGGGCGATGTAGTTCCCCTTCATAGGGGGTGCCATCTGAATATGGACTTACAAAGGAGGACACCAGTTGTGTCAAAGGAGAGTGGGCGATGTGTTCACGTCCTAGCAGTAGGTGTCGCAGCTCGCTGAATCGAGTCTTAGGCAGTTACCTCTTTGCAATAGAACGGACTACATGCCACAAGATCGGAGACGCTCGGAAAGGTCTAAAAGAAATGGGGAAGCTCTGCCCTAGAGTTGTCATGCAATGTGTACTTAAGTGTTTAGGATTTACAAATGGGGACATCTACCTAATGTTAGCATGCAAAGAATATGGGAATTCTACCTATGTTATCATACAAAAGGATATGGGAATCCTACCTATGTTATCATGCAAAAGGATATGGGAATCCTACCTATGTTATCATGCAAAAGGATATGGGAATCCTACCTATGTTATCATGCAAAAGGATATGGGAATCCTACCTATGTTATCATGCAAAGGGTTCTATCTAATGGGTGCTACCTAATCGGAACAAGAATCGACGAATGGAGCAAAGAGAAGTGTTAGGGATAAAGGTAGATGGCGATGCATGAAGCAATCGACTTACAAGGTTGATGGCGATGCATAAAGCAATCGACTTACAAGGTTGATGGCGATGCATAAAGCAATCGACTTACAAAAGGGTGGATGAATACGTGCTGGTTCTGTTAGGTTTTGAGAAATGATTACTCGACGTTGGATCGAGGTTTTGATCTTGTTTTGAAATGGTTATCGAATGTTCATTTTAATTCTTGTATTAACAGGTGAATAAAGAATGAAAGAGTAAATATTATACATTTCATGGGAGAGGGATACATTTGTTATGAATGGGGGTTGTTCATGGCAAACAAACAATAATAATACATGCCTCATACATCATACAAGTAGGCAACAGTCAATCAGACAATAAGATATTTAAACAAGTATGTGATCAAATCAAATAATCAAAGAAAATGAAATGAATGAGCATTAAACAACGTATGAGTGTAAGTGTAAGGGAACCGGCTCATTGTAAGAAAGCCCAAGAGTAAGCTATGTGAGGTCGATGGCGATGCTTAAAAAGCAATCGACTTACAAGGGTGTAAAAAAGGGGCTCGATGTTAAATCGAGAAAAATATGATTTTTTTTATAATTTTTTTAAAAAATGGTTTTTGAACTATGCATTACTAACAAATGAAATTATAATAAACATAAAAAGATATTAACAAAAGAATAAAAAATGCTAAAAGAAAAATAATATAACTAAAAGAAATAAAATGCTAAAAAACACCACTCATGAGTATTAAACCCACCCAACTCAAGAAAATACACACTGCCCTTCTCCACCAGACCACTCAACAATATTTGCTACTGAGATACTATCATAAATATATGAACTGGGCTAACAGATTTAAAACAAAATAAAAAAAAACAAAATAAACATTTTTATGTTTTCTTTTTAATATCTCTGTTAAAAACAAATTAAGCTAAACAAAAAATAAATAATAAAAAAAAAAAAAAAAAAAAAAAAATAAAAAAAAAAAATAAAAAAAAAAATAAGAACATATACTTTTTTTCTGATTTTTGTGTTAAAAATGAAATAAACTAAAAACTAAAAAATAAAAGAAATAATTAAAAAGAAAAAGAAAATGGAAACAGAAGCTCGTCTCCCTCACTCGAGCTCAAACCTTCAGCATCTCACTCGCATCTTTCCATCTCTCACACGAATCCCTCTCTCGCTCTCAACAAACCCCTCTCAATCACTCTCAACTCTCACAATATTTTCAACAGCAAGCACATGAGAAAGATAAAAAAGAAAGAAAGAGAAATACTTACAAAGTGTCGTGGTGGTGGTGGCGGTGGAGAACGTATAGACGCCGGGCTCCAGGTAAACGGTTCTAGGTCTTTTTCCTTCCTCAGATTTCCGCCTCTAGCTTTTCTGTGAACAGTGGCCGCTCCTCCAACCTTTAGAAATTAGGATTTTTTTCTCTTTTGATTTTTGCCTCTCAGTTTCTGTTGTGCCCTTTAGACAAAAATCCCCCTTACTGATTCTCTTCCTCCTTTATATTCTGTGCAGCTAGGGTTTCAAATTGGTGCCCTTGTGCTCAAAAGAGTAACTCTGCAGAGCACTTTTGATGTTCAGAAACTGGATTGACCCCTTTGATGTATGGATTAGAGACAGGTAATCTGAGCATCTGAGCATTCCTCTCTGTTTTTGTTTTAATTCCCATTTGGGAATTTCTAGATTTTGAATTTTACTGCTTTGAGTAATTCTCCACTTTTTACTGCAGTGAATTTTTTTAGAAAACTCAGTTGGTTTGGTTGAGGTTCAATGGGCTAAGTTACTTGGAAGTGAAGAAACAAGGGAAAACATAACCAACATGGTGGTTGAATAATGAATTTCAAATTTAGTTCTTCAGCTTGGTTTGATGCATCTTTGTTCATGGTTTGATGATTTCCACGATCATCTCTCAATCGGCCCTCCAGACCCAACCTTTGCTTTAAAAGCTTGTCCTGAGCAAGTGAATCATTCTTCATATTGAAATCATTTGATAACATAAAAGCCCTTGGAGACCTTTGCACATCATCTCTATAATGGCAGCTGTTTTTTGGCATCCTGTGAATCTGCATTATCTCCCTTGATAATCCCGGTAACCGAAATGTCAGTAGTTTGAGTAAGTCTTCTGCTGAACAATATGAGGTGTACTTACAGCCTGATATCCTTGCCGTGCGGCATCAGGAAGACTTTGAATTACCACTGGATTCTCATCTCCTCGTATGTGGTCACATACTGTGAATAAGTATTGGTCAACCCTGCTATAACAGCATGAATGTTGCTACCAAAGCTTTTGTCACCACTTAGCACTGTCTTCACTGCATCACGAAGCCGTCTCCCAGCCACTGTTGTGAATTCTCCGGGTACACTAAGAATAACAAACTGTCCAATTTGGAAGATCTGGATTGGAAGTATTGAAGGATCCCAATCATATGGAAGCTTCATTTACTGGTGGGGTAGATTGTTGAATAGTGGGCTGGCCAACAGTAGATGTGAACAAAGGTTGCGGTTGCCGATACTGCAAACTATGCCACGAGCCTGCCTTATTGAAAGGTGATGCCGCTGTCAATAGTGAAGGTACTCTCTGTAAACATCACTACTGCCACCTTTGCCAACCAAATTATTGGATGAGAAATTTACAGTCGCAACAACAAGTTCCTGCAAACTATACAATCTACAAGAAGCCGAGTACTTCTCCCGTAAACAACAAAATAAAATCACCACGACTACTGACAGCAAGACACCAAAAATCTGCATGATGTCCTTCGAGAGTTAACAACTGCTAAAATTCATCAGCATGCCAATATTTTACAACACGGTCTTTTCCAACACTAAACACATAATGCGTCCCGGGAACAAATTGAACTGCCTTAACACTGTCAGCATGCACGAAAATGGATTTATGACAGTCACCAAAATTCAAACCCCAAATCTTTATATTTTTATCAGCAGAGCCAGTCACAATTAAATCTCCATCTAATGAGATATCCATACACAGAACAGGAAGCTTGTGGCCATACAATGAAAGGAAGAATTTGAATGTGTCTACAAAGTGAATCCTTACAGTACTATCCAATAGAGCAACAGTAATATATTTGGCATCAGGACTAATTGAAACCACAAGAACATCATCACTCATTCTCATAGTCTTGACATTTGACACAGTGAGTTGCTTATTAGCTTGACCAGGTTTTTGCTTAATTTGGTAGTCCCAAAATTCCACTTCGTGATCTGCACTTCCTATGACAAAGCCAAGTCTATCCGGCATGGCAGCAATTGTCCGCACAGAGCCGCCGTGAGCTTCAATAACTTCAACACGAGTACCGCTTCCAATGTCAATAATTTCTAAACTTCCACCTTTAGTCCATACTTGTTAGTGGGAAGAATTAAACTGCAAAGTCCATATCCAGAATCAATGGTCCTTAGGCAGGAACCAGCACTTCGGTTAGAAGTTCCAGCAGCAGTCATATGTTTATGGTCGGTGGCTAATTGATCTTCATGGTCAATATTCTCTGATTTCACCATGTTGCCATCGTCAGTCTAAACAGGTGGTTGTTCATCCAGTGAATTTGTGTTGGCACCAACAGCAGGGAACTCGTTCGATATTGAAGATGCGCCAAATGGAGACACAGGGTCGGCGTAGTCTTCCCATTCTGGCTCATATATGCTCCAAGCTGAGAGGTCATCTCTTTCACAAGGAGTTGCAGTTGATGAATTTGAAATTCTATCATAATATTGGTTTTGGGAACTGCTCGGAGTCTTCCGCTGATGAAGGAAGCAAAATTTTCCGTGGAGCTTGAGATACAGAAATTTCAACAGGACTTAATGCATTTACAGTAGATATGCCGATTTCAGCCAGCTTGTGCAGCCCAATGGTAGTCTGTGCCTCAACAGAATCTTCGGCCTTTTTTAATGCTTGAAAAATGCTAAATAGAGACAAGACGGCATCATTGATGAGCCCCAGGTCACCATCAACATTACTGATATCGACCAATGCCTGCAGGAGAAAGAAGAGCGGACTACAGTGGTTAGCATATACTTCTTCGTTTTGACAGGCTTCAGGAAAGTCGTTACTAAGAGCAAGCACGTGAATCAAGTACACCACAATGTATGCAGGGTAATCAACAATTGCTCCTCGAACAGAAGAAAGCTTCCGTTTGCAAGCTGCTATACTGTAATCCTTGATAAACTCTGCCATATGTTTATAGTTTTGAAAACCTCAGATCGTCGATGTTCTCAGTCACTGCCAATGCAAAAGCACAAACAAGTCTGATAGGTAGTGTATGCTCCTTATATTCTGTTATCTCATAGAACTATTGGCACGATGGTTTGGTGCACTGTGTTTAACTTGTTAGGCTTGTTTGCTGCAGCATTAAGGCATGAGCATGTTAGTACATCAGTGTTCCGGCAGCCTTGCTGATAACTGTAGCAGGGAGCTGCTGAGGATCTCCAACAAGAACACACCGTGCTGCTCCAAGAGAAAAAGGAGGAAGAACTCCCACCTCACTGTCTTGGGCTGCCTCATCAATGACTACCATATCAAATCCATGGGAAAGACGGGAAAACAACTTGCGCCCACTACTAGACACTGTAGTGAAAACTATTTCTGCTTCATTGGCAAAACTGGCCTCTAAACTAGCGCGGGCCTCTTCCAAATTGAAACCACTACCAGGTCGAAACCTACCTTCCAAAACAGCAAGGCGAGACATCTCAACCAAAACCTTATCCCTGCCTTCAACTACAGATGCAAGGTTCTGCAGCAAAATATCTCGATTCTGATCACGGGCCATGAGAAGGTCAGGGTCAACACCAACAGATCCTTGAGAACGTACAACAGCAGCAGTAGCATTCAGGTCTCTATGAAGACAATGCAACTGTTGAGTATATTGTGCTTCGCGGTTCCTCAACTGTTGCATCCATCCAGAAACTTCTTCTCGAGTCTTGGCGAGAAGTTGCTCAGTTCTCCACTCAACAGATACTGCTTGGGCAACAAGTGTCATCTTATCTTCATTCATCCGACGTTGTAAAGCAAGAGAACTCTTCTCTGATTCAACTTTATCTATTACCCTCTTGAAAAGTTCAAGCACAGGGCCTTCAAAACTTCGCTGTAAGAAGCCAGCAAGTTGTTGCCACTTTCCAGGACCTTGAATTGACTTTTCATATTCAAATAAAATGGCATCAAGAACCTTTGCAACATTATCAATCTTAGCATCAGAAGCCATACAAGCTGCCCTCAGCCTCTTTTCCATAGCATGTATAGCATTTCTACACTGTAATTCTGCCTCGTTGAATGCATTTCTTTTATAATCCTCAAAGGCCTTTTTGAAGAATTTTTGAAGCAGATCTTCAAATTTCTTCCTAGCTGCACCAACTCCTACAGCACTAGCATTAAAAGCAGCCATTGACTTTTGAACTGCTTGTTCGTGGGCTTCCCTCAAAGCAATTTCCTCAGGTGGCTTGGAACGGTCAAAAGAAGCCATATAAACTTCAGTAGCTGAATCATAAGCCCTACGGCACTCTGCTTCTTCAACGCTCTGCCAGGAGGAAGAAATTGTAGGCACGGCACCATGGTTGAGTACATCAAGATAAGACTGTGTGATACCAATCAATACAGGACCTGTCATCATAGTTGCCCCAACTTGCTTTGGCCTTGTAGTAAACACTGCTCGCGATATCCCATCAGTACTACTATCCCAAGAACCTGATTTCCAAGAATTACCAACGCCTAATGAACTGTTATCTGGAACCAATTCGGGACGCTTCAAGAGGGACTTGTTCAAATTAGAAAAGACATATTTTTTTGAAGGTTTGGGCAAGGGTACTTGTGAGCGAAGCAGCAAGGTGAAAGCACAATCAACATGTCTACTGGATGATTTAATCAAGGCAAAGTAACATGGGATTATGTCCAAGTTTGGGAAATTAGGGCTTCAGAATTTTAGGGTTGACTTTGGTCAAAGTTGACCAAAAAGTCAACTGTTGACCAAAGTCAACAAACGGTCCACACTCATTTTCTTGGCACTTTCTTTGTAAATGGACAATGTAATGATAATCATGGTGAAATTTAGGGTATTAGGATTTAGGGTTGACTTTGGTCAAAGTTGACCAAAAAGTCAACTGTTGACCAAAGTCAACCGTCGGTCAAAAATGCCAAATTTTGTATTTTTTTGTATGGACTCATATGTAATGAAATAAAATTGAAATGGATTAGCAAAATGGTTTGAAGTTGGTTTCTCAATTGGTTTAATCATAACTTGAATGTTTGACTCTTGAAAAGAAAAAAAAACTTGACTGATGATGTGTATGAACAAAACCATGAAATAAGACCATAAGGTTAGGGTTTTGACATAGTATCCATGAACCAATAACATGACTAGCAAGTGGCTTGAAACCCAAGAAAGCTTGATTGTTCAGATGACCAAGACCAAATGTGCATTAACAATCACATGAACAAACACCATGACTTTGGATCAAAACCAATCCTCATGTAAAACCAAAGTTAGGTTAGGCCAAGCATGCCAAACAAACATAAAAAATTCAGGAGCAAAATCGGGGTATGACAGTTGCCCCTATTTAAGCGTCTTCAACTAGAGAATATGAAGCAGGACGTTCTTCATACGATCGTAGTGGGAGATGGTTAAATACTAAGAAGACCCGGATTTTGATCTTGAATCCCTATGAAATAAATAACCGTGCCTGTCAGAAACGGCAAAGAAGCAATCCCAAAAGAAGAATCCGTCTGGTACGGTGAAAATCGGCCTGAGTACCGAAACAGGAAGTTGACCTGAATACCAAAATAAATGGTAACACAGGAATACCCATAGCCTGAACGCCGCACTAAGCATCGGAATATGAGAGTATCAATGTTGGTCTGATCACCGAAAATCTGGTCTGAACACCACTTCGATCTAGAAATCGGAAACTGGCCTGAACGCCACATCGGTCTGGATACCGCCTCGGTCTGAACACCGGAAAACTGGTCTGAACACCATAAGTTCTTCGTCCTGATTGTTGAGAACTTCTTCGATCTGGAATCGGAAACTGGCCTGAACGCCACATCGGTCTGGATACCGCCTCGGTCTGAACACCGGAAACACTGGCCTGAATGCCACTTCGGTCTGGATACCGGGAACTCTGGCCTGAATGCCACTTCGGTCTGGATACCGGGAAAACTGGTCTGGACACCACAAGTTCTTCGTCCTGATTGTTGAGAACTTCTTCGATCTGGATACCGGGAACTCTGGCCTGAATGCCACTTCGGTCTGGATACCGGGAAAACTGGTCTGGACACCACAAGTTCTTCGTCCTGATTGTTGAGAACTTCTTCGATCTGGAAATCGGAAACTGGCCTGAATGCCACTTCGGTCTGGATACCGGGAACTTCTTCATGTCTATCAACCTCGGCGAAGATAACAAAACAGTGATACGTGAGCCGGCACGCACGCCAAAGATGACCAATCAAAAGAGGATAAAGTTGCTAACTCGGAGCAAATACCCGAAAGAAAGGGGAAGACCCACTGGGGACCATACTGCTTGATCAAGGCAAGTATCCAGAGGGGAAAATAGTATCAATACCGCAAGCTGGATACTGATAACTGCAAAGAGGGGATTACATCTACCGGTTTGTAGGCAGAAAACCACAGAAAGGTAACCAGTCATCGATAGGATGAGCACAAAGGGTTAACTCCACCAAGGGGATGAAAGTGGGATTTTACAGCTACCAGTTAGTAGGTAGAAAACCACAAAGATAGGACTTACAACTACCGGTTTGTAGGTAGAAGCCACAAATTCCGCTGAGGATGAGACGAATGAGTGTCGGTTAGTGAGCGACTATTCATTTATGCCCCAGGGAAGCACGGGAGACAGCCAACAGGAAGCCAATTTAGGATCGATCCAAAAAGGCAGACTGAAACAGGATTCATCCTAATGAGGAAAGAACTCAATAGGGAAAACCCATCCCAATGTGTGTTGGGAGGGAACGGAAACAACCGTCATCCACGAGGATGTAACTCAGTGGGGAGCGCAGAAGGAAACGGTAGACACTTTCTGCTTAAGGGGTAGACTCTACATGGAGAGATCAGACACACCCACTTCTGCTAAGGGAATGGAACCAATGCTTGCAAGATGCTGCCAACTTTGAGGAGTAACACTGCTGGGAATACCCACTCAACTAAGGAGTCACTTGTTGGGAAAGCACCAACCTCTCAACCATGCTGATGAACCCAATTCTGAAACCGATCCAATGGCGCGATGCTAAACTCTTTCCAACAAGATCATGGAAATGCTATGCACTAATGATGCAATATGCTATGCTTATCTAAATGATGAATGCATAAACACACGTTTCCTTCAGAGACAACACCGGGGAACTCCAGGAACTGTGCTGAGGATCCCATAACCATGTCAACTTCCACCCTGCTGGGGAAAGACAAACCTTGCTGAGGATGCACTCCATCGAACCCGAACTGCTTGGAGATTACCCTGCTAGGGGAGGCAACCCATTCTTATCTCTACTGGGGATGATTTTCTCCAAACCCGATCCGCTTGGGGATAATAAGTCATGAACAAACTTCAGTCTGAGCACTGGAAACAAATTTCTGGCTTGTCACTTGGAATACCGAGAATGTTTTATGCTTGCATGCGTATGTTTGAATTTTACGATGGCGTAATGCTCCGTGAAAACGGAAATGCTACGCGATTTGGGAGGATGTAATGCAATATGATTCTACATGCAGGGATGCGAAATGCTGGGGAAAATGCCAAGCTGAAGCAAGGAATCCCGTTGGGGAAATGATTATAATCTTCCGGACCCTGGCACTACTGTTGGAGATGCACAGCATAATGAAACATGTGGGGAGATGATCGGCCGCGCGGTGTTCTAGTAATGGCGAGATACCGAGGCTCTGACTGGGGAGAGAACGGCGCTGTAAAACTGTTGTTAGGGGATCAATAGTGGTTCTGGCAACCATAATCTACGGGAGATGACTCAGCAGGGGGAGGCAAACACCGATACGGTACCGAGGTTATGCTTCCAGGAAAGAGATCAACGATCTGGGATTGAAAACATCGGTCTGGCATCGAACTCTGAGGAACAGCTGCTTCTGCTGGGAAGCTACAGTCTGGTACTGTCAACTTCGCTGGGGATATACAGTCTGGCACTGTTAACTCTACTAGGGAGTGTATAGTCTGAAACAACCGCTTGGGGGGTACAGTAGTGAGAACCTGCTGGGAATCTTAAGGAAATGCCCCGAGTGTACCTTTACAGCAATTTTAAATGTTCATTGAGCATGTACCTGTAAAGCTCTTATGTTTCATGATGCAATGTTTATCAAAAATTCGGACGTCATTTTTTGCAAACAAAACAGTAAGACGAAAATGAACACAGAGATGTACTGAATAACATGATTTTATTGATTGAATGGCCTCTGAATAGGCGTTTACATCAGGAAGCAATCCCTGGAAAGAGGTAATTGCACAAAAGATAAAATATAAATTAATCTAATGGCAATGTGAAATGGATTTCTATTGGGTTCCAATTCTGCTATGACTTGCTCGTCTTCAAGATCCTCCAGATGATCAGCCTTCTGAAAAAGGTGATTGGACTGTTTCCTACCCTTCTGAAAGTTTCCAGTCACCGACATGAGATGAGATTCAGAACTAACTCAGAACGCAGTCATTCGCTAAATCCCTAACTTTTGCCTGGATTGCCCTTTTCGGGTTTTCAATCCACCGGGATACCCATTTTTGCCTAAGTTGCCTTTTCAGGTTTTCAACTTACCGGGTGTACAATCTTTTTTTATTTTTGATCCCTAATTTTTGCCCGAACCTTTTCATTTTCTTGGTTCGTCGGGATGCCCATTTTTTGCCTGGACTATTCTTTTTACTGTCCAGCGGGTCTATTTTATGCGAAGTATTTTTTAACTGCGTCTGAGTTTATCGGGGAAGTGAAGTCTTCACCATCCATCGTTGCAAGCATTAAGGCCCCTCCATCAAAAACCTTGGTGACAACATAAGGTCCCTCATAGTTAGGAGTCCACTTGCCCCTGTGATCTATCTGAGGAGGAAGGATCCTTTTCAACACTAAATCTCCGACTTGGAAACAACGAGGACGCACTTTTTGATCAAAGGCCCTCTTCATCCGACTCTGATACAACTGCCCATGACAAATGGCTGCCATTCGCTTCTCTTCGATAAGACTCAACTCGTTGAACCTTGTCCGAATCCATTCAGCTTCGTCTAGCTTGACATCCAACAGGACTCTTAGAGAAGGAATCTCCACTTCAACAGGTAGGACTGCTTCCATACCATACACAAGGGAGTAAGGGGTTGCCCCGGTCGATGTACGTACTGAAGTGCGGTACCCATGCAAGGCGAAGGGTAGCATCTCATGCCAATCTCTGTACGTAACGACCATCTTCTGCACAATCTTCTTTATGTTCTTATTTGCCGCCTCAACAGCACCGTTCATCTTAGGGCGGTAAGGGGAAGAATTGTGATGCTGAATGTTGAAGTTCTGGCACAACTCCTTCATCATTTTGTTATTGAGATTGGAACCATTATCAGTAATGATTCTTTCGGGAATCCCATAGCGACAAATGATTTCCTTCTTAATGAAACGGGCAACCACATGTCTGGTGACATTCGCGAATGATGCTGCTTCGACCCATTTGGTGAAATAGTCGATGGCAACGAGGATGAAGCGATGCCCATTGGAAGCGGTCGGCTCAATCTTTCCAATCATGTCAATGCCCCACATCGCAAACGGCCACGGCGAAGACATCACATTCAGAGGATTCGGCGGTACATGCACCTTATCAGCATAAATCTGGCATTTATGACACTTCCGAGCATACTTGAAACAATCTGATTCCATGGTCATCCAGTAATAACCCGCCCTTAACAATTTCTTAGCCATTGCATGTCCGCCGGCGTGAGTACCGAAGGAACCTTCATGAACTTCCTGCATTAACATGTCCGCCTCGTGTCTGTCCACGCATCTGAGCAAAACCATGTCGAAGTTCCTCTTATACAGCACATCGTCTTTATTCAAGAAAAAACTGCATGCCAATCTTCTCAAAGTCTTTCTATCATTGTTGGATGCCCCTGCAGGGTACTCTTGATTCTTCAGAAAGCACTTGATGTCGTGATACCAAGGCTTGTCATCAACTACTAGTTCAGCAGCAAACACATACGCGGCCCTATCAAGGCGCATTACATCGATCCTGGGAGCATGGTTCCACCGAGCCACCTTAATCATGGAGGATAGAGTAGCAAGAGCATCTGCCATCTGGTTCTCATCACGAGGTATATGATACAGCTTTACTGTTGTGAAGAAAGTCAACAGTCTTCTCGTGTAATCTCTGTAGGGGACCAGAGTAGGCTGGAGAGTATTCCAATCACCATTCACTTGATTGATCACTAGAGCTGAATCTCCAAAGATGTCCAGAGTCTTGATTCTCAAATCAATGGCTTGCTCAATACCCAAGATACAGGCCTCGTACTCAGCTTCATTATTGGTGCACTCGAAAGTCAGACGAGCGGTGAAAGCCATGTGGGCACCTTTCGGAGTTGTAATGACAGCACCGATTCCACTTCCTCTGGCATTGACGGCCCCATCAAACGTTAAAGTCCACTTTTCATCTGGATCAGGTCCCTCCCCAACAACTGGCTCTTCACTGTCTTTCATCTTGAGGAACATGATGTCTTCATCTGGAAAATCAAACTTCATTGGCTCATAGTCTTCAATCGGTTGTTGAGCAAGATAGTCGGACAGAATACTCCCCTTGATGGCTTTCTGGGATGTATACTGGATATCATACTCTGTCAATACCATTTGCCAACGAGCAACCCTTCCGGTGAGAGCTGGCTTCTCGAATATATACTTGACTGGATCCATCTTGGAAATCAGTAAGGTTGTGTGAGTCAGCATGTATTGTCTCAATCGCTTAGCGGCCCATGCAAGTGCACAACATGTCTTTTCAAGCATTGAGTATCTCGACTCGCAGTCTGTGAATTTTTTACTCAAGTAGTAGATGGCATGTTCTTTCCTGCCTGTCTCGTCGTGTTGACCGAGAACACAACCCATGGAATTGTCAAGTACTGTCAAGTACATAATCAGCGGTCTCCCTGGGACTGGAGGCATAAGGATAGGAGGATTCTGCAAATACTCTTTTATTTTCTCGAAAGCCCTTTGACAATCGTCGTTCCACCTGATAGCCTGATCTTTCCTCAACAATTTGAAAATTGGCTCACACGTGGCTGTTAGGTGAGAGATGAACCTTGCAATGTAGTTCAACCTTCCTAAGAAACCACGGACTTGCTTCTCCGTTCTTGGCTCAGGCATTTCCTGTATTGCTTTCACTTTGTCAGGATCCACCTCAATCCCTTTTCCGCTAACAATAAAACCCAACAATTTTCCAGATCTCACCCCGAAAGTGCACTTGTTCGGATTAAGCCTCAGCTTGAATTTCCTTAAACGCTCGAACAGTTTCTGCAGATTCACCAGATGTTCTTCTTCTGTCTGAGATTTGGCAATCATATCGTCCACATAAACCTCGATTTTATGATGAATCATATCATGGAATAGAGTCACCATAGCTCGTTGATATGTTGCCCCAGCGTTTTTCAGACCAAACGGCATCACCTTGTAGCAGAAGGTGCCCCACGGGGTTATGAAAGTTGTCTTCTCCATGTCTTCTGGTGCCATCTTGATTTGGTTATAGCCAGAAAAGCCATCCATGAAGGAGAATACCGAGAACTGAGCTGTGTTATCCACCAAAACGTCGATGTGAGGTAATGGGAAATCATCTTTAGGGCTAGCTCTGTTCAGATCCCGGTAGTCGACACACATCCGTACCTTTCCATCCTTCTTAGGTACGGGAACGATGTTCGCGACCCATGGCGGATAATTGGTAACCGCTAGGAACCCTGCATCCAACTGTTTCTGCACTTCTTCCTTTATCTTTACAGCCATCTCTGGTCTTGTTCTTCTGAGCTTCTGCTTGACCGGAGGACAACCCTCTTTGAGAGGTAAACGGTGTACCACAATATCTGTGTCAAGCCCTGGCATATCCTGATAAGACCAAGCGAAGACGTCAACATACTCTTGCAACAGTTCAATCAACCCCTTCTTCACATCATCTTCCAAAGCAGCCCCTATCTTGATTTCTTTCTTGACGTCCTCGGTGCCAAGATTAATCACTTCAGTAGCCTCTTGATGTGGTTGAATGACCCTTTCCTCCTGTTTTAACAGCCTGGCAAGTTCTTCAGGGAGTTCACAGTCTTCATCACCCTCTTCTTCAGCTTGGAAGATTGGATTTTCGAAGTCGAAGCGAGCCATAGCAGAACTGTTATCAATAGGATCCGGTGATGTGCATCTGCATGAGTGATGGTATGTGCTTATGAGTGTGAACAGTGAGTGAAAACTAAACAAAACATTGCCAAATATTATTTTATTTTTTTGAATTTTTTTGAAAACTGTAAAAATAGAAAGACAATGAACAAAATATTTGAATGCAAAAGACGTCCTTCATTTATGATAAACAATGCAGGTATCCACATAGATGAGCCCTACAATGAGTCATTACGCCCTGGGCGGAACGTAAGACTTGGACATGCATGAATAAACAAGAAAAATTACTCCTCTAGAAGAGTGACTTGGACAATTTCCTCGGAAGACCAATTGTTGATGACTTCACCCGGGATCCTCGGACGCACCCAGTTGTCGATGTCGCAATCACTATCCCCATCTTCATCGTTGATCGCCG
Source organism: Lathyrus oleraceus (assembly GCF_024323335.1). NCBI lineage: Eukaryota > Viridiplantae > Streptophyta > Magnoliopsida > Fabales > Fabaceae > Lathyrus > Lathyrus oleraceus. Next base: position 461,058,072 of record NC_066580.1, read on the forward strand.
AGATCTGGCCATATTGGATGACGCCAGCACTGGAGAAAGTAATCGGCCCCTGACGAGTCTGAAGTGCTGAAGTTGTAGAAGTCAGCGCTGGTTGATACCCAATCCCGAACTTGTCGTCTTTCATCGGTAACTCCAACAGACGTCCCCAACCGGGAGCAACACCTGAATCCACCAAGGCTTGCGCCTGCTTGAAAGATGAGATAGAGGCACCTGCTTTAAACTCTTCTAATGGAGCTGCATCCTTGATCTGAACTGACTCAAAGGCCTGACAGAGAGTCTCTTGAATTTCACCTTCTACCTCTATATACTTGAAGGTAGACAGGTTACTTACCAGTATGTCCTCCTCACCACAGACGGTGACAATTCTTCCATTGACTGGGAACTTGATCTTCTGATGTAGTGTTGAGGAGACTGCCCCAGCATTGTGGATCCAAGGACGACCCAGAAGGCAACTGTACGAGGGACTGATATCCATCACATAGAATATGGTGTTGAAGGTTTGTGATCCAATCTGAATTGGCAATTCTACCTCTCCAAACACCAACCTCTTAGAACCATCGAAGGCTCTCACCATGAGATCAGAAGGCTTCAAGACCAAACCTTCTACTTCCAACCTTGACAGGGCTCTCTTGGGTAGCACATTGAGAGAGGAACCTGTATCCACCAGAACATGAGATAACACGGTGTCTTTGCATTCCATTGAGATATGCAAAGCCTTGTTATGATTGCGTCCAGCTGGTATTAAGTCAGAATCAGTAAAGCCCAACCCGTTGCTTGCATGAACATTTGCAATGATCCCTTCTAGTTGGTTTACTGAGATCTCCTGAGGCACATATGCAGCATTAAGGACCTTCAGAAGTGCCTCCCTGTGTGCCTCTGAACACAACAGGAGTGAGAGAATGGATATCTTAGACGGCGTCTGAATCAACTGATCGACTACCTTGTAATCGCTTTTCTTTATGATTCTCAGAAGCTCGTCCACATCCTTCGCAAAAGTGGGCTCAGAGCCGGCTTGGGGTGCAGAGGTACCCTCATTTACAACTTGCTTGCCCTTGGCTTTCGCCGCAGCATCAACATTATCATCTTGGGTAACCGGTGGTGAGAACAGTCTGCCACTTCTGGTGAATCGCCCGATTCCACCAACATTATCCACTGCGGGACCTTCAACTTCGAGTTCAGACTTTCGACCCTCTTCTACCTTCAAAGGTCGTTCCACCCCATGATCGTGTGTGTATACACTCCCCCCATAATGCCACGGAATGGCCCTTTCACTTGTGAAAGGTAAAGGACCAGGGGTTGTGATTGTCATGGCGGCCGGTCGCACTGGTGGCACTGGTTGCGCTTCTGGCACACTGATCTGATTAGTCGGGTAGAAGATGGTGATGGTAGCGACATCATAGTCATACTCGGGAATCTCATTCATTGAAACAAAAACATCCGGAACACCGGAACCAAGTTCAGTTACATCAAAATCAGACACATTGTTTGGTATATCATCAACAACATTTGGAAAATCAAATACATCAATGGGAAATACACAATCAGCAGGAACAACATCTGTTAATTCTTCAACAGCGTCTTCAAACACCTCTTCAACTACCCCTTCAGCAAAATCTTTGACAGACAAGTCTTCGACTTGGAGGGTACCATTGTCAAGCAAGACCTGGATACCCTGTTGCAGCTTCAAGCAATCTTTACCCTGTGTAGCGCATTCCGAACAACCTTTCCCACAACCGGGGAAGACATCGGCCTTCAACAAGCATTCCTTAATTTCCCACAACGGGGTCTTCAACTTCAACACATCCTTAACAGACTTGGCTTCTTCCTCCAGCATATTAACGTTTGCACCACCATGCTGTGGCATGGGATTGTTGACGACATTAGGAGCCGGTGCAAGGTTAATAGCCTTTGAGTCTATGAGGTCCTGAACTACGTGCTTAAAAGCTTTGCAGTTCTCAATATTGTGGCCAGGTGCCCCAGAGTGGAAGCTACACCTAGCGTTGGCATCGTATCCCACTGGAAGTCTACCCACAGGAGGAGCCAGAGTGCGTAGCTGCACAAGTTGTAGCTGTTGAAGATTGGCAAGCAGTTGAGCGCACGACATTGGAAGAGTGTCGAAACGCCGGTCCATCATCCTCTGCCTCTGTTGATAGGTGGGTCTGTTACCTGGTTGTTGTTGTTGTTGATACTGACCTGGTTGACGTTGTGGTTGCTGTTGTTGGTATTGATTCTGTTGACGCTGTGGTTGTTGTTGTTGTTGTAGTGGTGCTGCAGCCGGAATAGTCACAGCCGCAACATACGGTTGCTGATGATAGTTTTGAAAATTATTCCTCCTGTTTTGATATGAAGACGCAGAATTCACACCCCCTTCCCTCTGCTTCTGTCCTCCCATAAATGGCTTCTTTACCCCGGATGAAGATCCACCTCCATTGTAGCTCTTGTAGGTCTTCAAGTAATTCTCTACCCTCTCTCCCGTAGAGACCACATCAGCAAAGTTAGAGGCATTGCACCCCACTAGACGCTCAAGGTAAGGTCCAGGCAACGTATTCATGAACATGTTGGCCATCTCCTTTTCCAACATGGGAGGTTGAACACGGGAAGCTGTCTCCCTCCAGCGTTGAGCGTATTCCCTGAAGCACTCATTGCTTTTAAGAGACAAGTTCTGGAGTTGAGTTCTATCTGGGGCCATGTCTGCATTATACTGGTATTGCTTCACAAAAGCCTCTGCCAAATCCCTCCAGCAACGGATATGGGCTCTATCCAATCTCATGTACCATTCCAGGGATGCCCCAGCTAGGCTGTCCTGGAAGAAATACATGAGTAGCTTCTCGTCATCAGAGTACGCAACCATCTTCCGGAAGTAGGCTTGCACGTGGGTCTTCGGGCAAGAACTACCATTGTACTTGTCGAAGATTGGGACTTTGAACTTTGGTGGGACCCTCACGCCTGGGACCAATCCCAAGTCAGAAACATCTACCCCCAGAGGGTTTTGTCCTTCTACCGCCTTCAGCCTCTCCTCTAATCTCCTGAACATGGGATCCATGCCATGGCCCATGCCAAAGTCTTCCGGCAGCAAGAACTGATCATCTTGATCATCGTGAATAGGTTGATGATCAGGATTGTTGTGTGGGATTGGGATAGCCCCCGGTCCATTAACCTCTCCAACTGGAGGATCAGTCACAACCTCTGGTTGGGTAGTTGCAGGATTCCTTTGTATCATTTGTCTAATCTCTTGCTGTCCCTGCGCTACTCCCTGGACCACGTCCATGAACTGGTTCATGCGGACCCTCATCTCTGCGAGCTCTGCTTGTAGATTCTCCATTGCTCTTTGCTGGTTTCTGCGGGTACCGTACCGGTGAATTCCTGAATCGGCTATCCTGCTGATGGAACACCAAATAATATGAGAACACCGCGGCGACACCTGTTATGCAAGAATATGCAAAAATGAAATGTTAATGCAATGACATGTTTATCACTTCAAAAAGGTATTCTACCCCCTTGATTCCAGTCTCACGAGAAAATCGAGCCATAAACTTCGGAGATCAAGATGCAATAGAGAGAAGGTCTTCATATAGATAAATCAAAGAGAATGGCCTTAGCCGATAGTACATCGAAAGAGGATTTCCACAACAAGCCTGTGGATCATCACTACACAGCAATAAAGCAAAAGTAAAGGGAGGAACAAAAATCAGGACTCAGCCTCCTGTGTACAAACCATAAGGACTGCTCCTCACTTCAACCAGTAATGCTATCGTGTCGGGATGATCTGGAGATTCTGTCAAACGCCGGATAAGCAGATTCCTCTTGTGAATGACTTCATCCATCTCGTTGATGTGCTCTCTGTAGTAATTCCCATCATCTTCTCCGAATACCTCTTCAAGTCTGGATTTCTTCAAACCTGCCAACACCTTAAGTTCTTCAATCTGTCCTCGAGCCTCATTGAGTTGATCGGTGATGTAACCATTGGTAGAACGGGCACACAGAAGCTCATGGTTCTTCTCTTTCAACAAAGTCTTCAATTTCCCCATCTGACCAGTCAGTTTGGTCACCATCTCCTCCTCCTTTGCCTTCCGAGAATTTGAAAATGCATCCCATCGCTCTTGCCACCCTGCCAATTTACCATGAGCATCCATTAATTGTTGCTTGACTCGCTTCAACTCAGAACTGGATGATCCCAAGGCCTTGTCTGTCTTCCTGAAGAAGTCCACCTCCACAGCTAATTTCCCTTCTGCTTCCTCTTGCAATCTGACGGCTTCCCCCTTCTGATATTCTGCCTCATGGAATTGATGCATATAGTCTTGCAATTTCACACTTAACTCCGAGTTTTCAATTTGAAGCTCCTTCATGGCTTTCTTCAATTTGTCATACTCCTCCCGGCTCACTACTGTTGACTGCGCAGAAGTCGGTGGGTACAAAGGTTCTTCTATAGGAAACGGCAGACCAAACTCTTCAACTCTTCCTTGAAGCCACTCTTCATACTGAGGATAAGTCCTACAATCTCCTTTTCCAAGCACAGCTCTTCCTCTCTTGATCACCTTGAGCCAGGCCTCAGCTGCCTTACGGGATACAGTCAAATCAGGCGAAGAATGGAAAAACAGAGATTCTTCCACATCCTTTTCCGAAGGCGGAGTTCTTAAAGCATATCCAAACTGTCTGACTGCTAGAGAAGGATTATAGTTGATTCCTCCTCTTCTTCCTACCAACGGTACATTTGGGAAGTTCCCACAACTGTGAATAATATCCGCCCGAAGCAAGCTCCGGTCAGACCACCAAGAAATATCTTCAACTCTCAATCCCATCAATCTCTTCGACCAACTCGACGAGTCCTCGACATCAACGAACGCTCCTGATTTGGGTAGGTGGGAACTGAACCACTTATAAAACAAAGGCGCACAACAATTCACCAATCCTCCTTTTCTATTCTCATTCCTGTGATGCACCGAATGAAAGAAATCTCCCAACAAGGTCGGCACTGGATTACCCAATACAAAGAGGCGTACGGCGTCTATGTCCACAAATTTTGCAACATTAGGGAACAGGACAATCCCATACACACAAAGAGCCAGCACAGCATTGAAACCCCTCTGGTCACCATCTTCCAGTTTCTTCTTTGCTTCTCCCAGTAAGAAACTCAGATGAAAACCATTAACTTCTCCTTTCTGACACATATTAGCCTTCAAGACTGATTCCCTCAAATATGTGGTTGAAGCAACCATGCTGAGATCGGGCAGACACTCCGAGCTGTAGAATAGCAACTGTGACTTGATGGGAACTCTGAGAAAACTGGCAATCTCCTCCAAAGTAGGGACCAAAACATAATCCGGGAATGTGAAGCACCTCAATGGAGGGTCATAGAACTGCAGCAGTGTGAAGAGAGCATCATGTTGATCCTTGGAAAGAATCGTGACGAAACTTAGAATTAAACCGTAATCCTCTCGGAATCCTTCTAGAGAACCAGGATCCATTAACTTCATTAACTGTTGAATGGGCTCCAGACAGACCACCGGAAACTTGTAGGCGACGAGTCTCTTTCTGCCAACATCCATCTTAAGAGAACCAGAAAAACCCCGACCGGAATCAAGAAGAAGATGTAAACCCCCTAGAAATGGATAAACATGTGTTAAATGATATGAATGCAAAATGATGTGATGCAATGTAATGACATGGAAACCAGGACTGCTGTATCCACTTGAACATCTGTCGGGTTGCACTGTCTGAAGAAAAAAAACCCACTGAGGAATATAATACAAAACCAAAACTTTGCTCCAGAAAACCGGGTTGGTTGGAGGTTAAGGTTTCCTGAATTTAGCCCGCCCCTCACTGGTAGGTTCTAAGAACAGAAGTTTGTCAGCTTCAGCCCTTCAGTCGAGAATAATACGTTTACCACTGAAGGTTTGGCATTATTACGGGATAAAAAACCTCTGCTGACTCCCCTCAACAGGACATCCTAAAGCAAGTTCCCAGTCTCGGGGTCCTCGGATTGATCAGCGAGAATGCGCCCACCAGAGCTAACATAATCACGTCTCGGAGGAGAGGCCTCGACTGAGTTCTCGGAAAATGGTCACCAGAGTCGACAATTTCTAGAGGAACATCATGTCGTTACGGAACATCCGTAGGACATAATATATCCAAGAGAAACCTCGTCTGGGTGTGGTTCTTCACGAACGACTTAACGTAGCAACATGCCACGCAAGCCTCATGAACATCCACTCTAAAATCTGTGTGTACACTCAAGCCTGGGTAATGGGCTTACCTCTCATAGAACACCCCACCCCAACAAACAGATAAACGGCAGCAGATACAGCAAACATATGTACATGAATGCAATAAGGTAAAGCAGGTAAATGCTGAAAATAAATAACTGTACAAAAGAATAAACACGCAAAAAACAAGAAACCTACAAAAGCTAGGAGGGACTCGCTTAGGGAAACCATATCCCCAGCAGAGTCGCCAGCTGTCGCAACCCGAAAAATACGGTATGCGAAAAAACAACCGGCGAGAAAGAAGTGACAGAAGAGTCGCCACCGTGCGTTATTTATCCCAAAGGAGGGAAAGGAAACGCTCGAAGTAAACCTGGAGAAAGGAAAGGAAAAGGCAAGGTCTCGCAACCAAATCTTGGGTTCGGGAGTCGATTATGCGAAGGGAAGGTATTAGCACCCCTACGCATCCGTAGTACTCTACGGGATCCACTCTTGTTTGTTTCTTGTCTAAAGGGTGTATGTTCATCTAATGTACTATTTACTAAAAGAGAGGGTCAAAGAAAATGACTCGCACGGATGTCGCATCCACTGCATACGTATCTCATTTGGAATGAGAATCAGAGTCTTCGTAGCTCGGGTACCTATGAGTTAAGGATAAGTGTGCTCGCTAAGACATCGCGTCTTATGCCTACGTATCTCAACGGGAATGAGAATCAGAGCAAAACGTAGTTCAAACTAACTACGGGATTAAGGGTCTCGATTGCAACTAGGGCAAGAGAAAAGGAAAAGGTCTCGATCGCAACGAGGGCGAGAGAAAGGATCGCAACGAGGGCGAAAGCAAACAAGGATTAGTTGTTAGTTGTTAGTCAAACTCGGCAAGACATCGCGTCTTGTGCCTACGTATCTCATCTGAACATGAGAATCAGAGTTGCCGTAGTTCGGCTCACGCACGCCAAACAAACACACAAGCAGGAAAACATGGAGCCTGAATGCCAATCACTGGACTTACATCAGCATCCGAACCAAAACAAACACAAAAAGGCAAACGTGGAGCCCGAACGCCAATCACTGGACTTACATCAGCATCCGAACCCAACAAAACCACACTGGAACCCGAATGCCACTTGATGGACTTACATCAGCTTCCAAGCACACAACAACCAAACAAGTTAATAGGGAGTCGGGAACTCGAGCCTATAACTGTCAAGCACACACAAAAAGAAAAAAGAAAGGTGCCCGGAGTGGTCTCGCATGACCACCTGCCTACATACCTCGTCTGGAACAAGGATCAGGGCGATGTAGTTCCCCTTCATAGGGGTGCCATCTGAATATGGACTTACAAAGGAGGACACCAGTTGTGTCAAAGGAGAGTGGGCGATGTGTTCACGTCCTAGCAGTAGGTGTCGCAGCTCGCTGAATCGAGTCTTAGGCAGTTACCTCTTTGCAATAGAACGGACTACATGCCACAAGATCGGAGACGCTCGGAAAGGTCTAAAAGAAATGGGGAAGCTCTGCCCTAGAGTTGTCATGCAATGTGTACTTAAGTGTTTAGGATTTACAAATGGGGACATCTACCTAATGTTAGCATGCAAAGAATATGGGAATTCTACCTATGTTATCATACAAAAGGATATGGGAATCCTACCTATGTTATCATGCAAAAGGATATGGGAATCCTACCTATGTTATCATGCAAAAGGATATGGGAATCCTACCTATGTTATCATGCAAAAGGATATGGGAATCCTACCTATGTTATCATGCAAAGGGTTCTATCTAATGGGTGCTACCTAATCGGAACAAGAATCGACGAATGGAGCAAAGAGAAGTGTTAGGGATAAAGGTAGATGGCGATGCATGAAGCAATCGACTTACAAGGTTGATGGCGATGCATAAAGCAATCGACTTACAAGGTTGATGGCGATGCATAAAGCAATCGACTTACAAAAGGGTGGATGAATACGTGCTGGTTCTGTTAGGTTTTGAGAAATGATTACTCGACGTTGGATCGAGGTTTTGATCTTGTTTTGAAATGGTTATCGAATGTTCATTTTAATTCTTGTATTAACAGGTGAATAAAGAATGAAAGAGTAAATATTATACATTTCATGGGAGAGGGATACATTTGTTATGAATGGGGGTTGTTCATGGCAAACAAACAATAATAATACATGCCTCATACATCATACAAGTAGGCAACAGTCAATCAGACAATAAGATATTTAAACAAGTATGTGATCAAATCAAATAATCAAAGAAAATGAAATGAATGAGCATTAAACAACGTATGAGTGTAAGTGTAAGGGAACCGGCTCATTGTAAGAAAGCCCAAGAGTAAGCTATGTGAGGTCGATGGCGATGCTTAAAAAGCAATCGACTTACAAGGGTGTAAAAAAGGGGCTCGATGTTAAATCGAGAAAAATATGATTTTTTTTATAATTTTTTTAAAAAATGGTTTTTGAACTATGCATTACTAACAAATGAAATTATAATAAACATAAAAAGATATTAACAAAAGAATAAAAAATGCTAAAAGAAAAATAATATAACTAAAAGAAATAAAATGCTAAAAAACACCACTCATGAGTATTGAACCCACCCAACTCAAGAAAATACACACTGCCCTTCTCCACCAGACCACTCAACAATATTTGCTACTGAGATACTATCATAAATATATGAACTGGGCTAACAGATTTAAAACAAAATAAAAAAAAACAAAATAAACATTTTTATGTTTTCTTTTTAATATCTCTGTTAAAAACAAATTAAGCTAAACAAAAAATAAATAATAATAAAAAAAAAAATAAAAAAAAATAAAAAAAAAAATAAGAACATATACTTTTTTTCTGATTTTTGTGTTAAAAATGAAATAAACTAAAAACTAAAAAATAAAAGAAATAATTAAAAAGAAAAAGAAAATGGAAACAGAAGCTCGTCTCCCTCACTCGAGCTCAAACCTTCAGCATCTCACTCGCATCTTTCCATCTCTCACACGAATCCCTCTCTCGCTCTCAACAAACCCCTCTCAATCACTCTCAACTCTCACAATATTTTCAACAGCAAGCACATGAGAAAGATAAAAAAGAAAGAGAGAAATACTTACAAAGTGTCGTGGTGGTGGTGGCGGTGGAGAACGTATAGACGCCGGGCTCCAGGTAAACGGTTCTAGGTCTTTTTCCTTCCTCAGATTTCCGCCTCTAGCTTTTCTGTGAACAGTGGCCGCTCCTCCAACCTTTAGAAATTAGGATTTTTTCTCTTTTGATTTTTGCCTCTCAGTTTCTGTTGTGCCCTTTAGACAAAAATCCCCCTTACTGATTCTCTTCCTCCTTTATATTCTGTGCAGCTAGGGTTTCAAATTGGTGCCCTTGTGCTCAAAAGAGTAACTCTGCAGAGCACTTTTGATGTTCAGAAACTGGATTGACCCCTTTGATGTATGGATTAGAGACAGGTAATCTGAGCATCTGAGCATTCCTCTCTGTTTTTGTTTTAATTCCCATTTGGGAATTTCTAGATTTTGAATTTTACTGCTTTGAGTAATTCTCCACTTTTTACTGCAGTGAATTTTTTTAGAAAACTCAGTTGGTTTGGTTGAGGTTCAATGGGCTAAGTTACTTGGAAGTGAAGAAACAAGGGAAAACATAACCAACATGGTGGTTGAATAATGAATTTCAAATTTAGTTCTTCAGCTTGGTTTGATGCATCTTTGTTCATGGTTTGATGATTTCCACGATCATCTCTCAATCGGCCCTCCAGACCCAACCTTTGCTTTAAAAGCTTGTCCTGAGCAAGTGAATCATTCTTCATATTGAAATCATTTGATAACATAAAAGCCCTTGGAGACCTTTGCACATCATCTCTATAATGGCAGCTGTTTTTTGGCATCCTGTGAATCTGCATTATCTCCCTTGATAATCCCGGTAACCGAAATGTCAGTAGTTTGAGTAAGTCTTCTGCTGAACAATATGAGGTGTACTTACAGCCTGATATCCTTGCCGTGCGGCATCAGGAAGACTTTGAATTACCACTGGATTCTCATCTCCTCGTATGTGGTCACATACTGTGAATAAGTATTGGTCAACCCTGCTATAACAGCATGAATGTTGCTACCAAAGCTTTTGTCACCACTTAGCACTGTCTTCACTGCATCACGAAGCCGTCTCCCAGCCACTGTTGTGAATTCTCCGGGTACACTAAGAATAACAAACTGTCCAATTTGGAAGATCTGGATTGGAAGTATTGAAGGATCCCAATCATATGGAAGCTTCATTTACTGGTGGGGTAGATTGTTGAATAGTGGGCTGGCCAACAGTAGATGTGAACAAAGGTTGCGGTTGCCGATACTGCAAACTATGCCACGAGCCTGCCTTATTGAAAGGTGATGCCGCTGTCAATAGTGAAGGTACTCTCTGTAAACATCACTACTGCCACCTTTGCCAACCAAATTATTGGATGAGAAATTTACAGTCGCAACAACAAGTTCCTGCAAACTATACAATCTACAAGAAGCCGAGTACTTCTCCCGTAAACAACAAAATAAAATCACCACGACTACTGACAGCAAGACACCAAAAATCTGCATGATGTCCTTCGAGAGTTAACAACTGCTAAAATTCATCAGCATGCCAATATTTTACAACACGGTCTTTTCCAACACTAAACACATAATGCGTCCCGGGAACAAATTGAACTGCCTTAACACTGTCAGCATGCACGAAAATGGATTTATGACAGTCACCAAAATTCAAACCCCAAATCTTTATATTTTTATCAGCAGAGCCAGTCACAATTAAATCTCCATCTAATGAGATATCCATACACAGAACAGGAAGCTTGTGGCCATACAATGAAAGGAAGAATTTGAATGTGTCTACAAAGTGAATCCTTACAGTACTATCCAATAGAGCAACAGTAATATATTTGGCATCAGGACTAATTGAAACCACAAGAACATCATCACTCATTCTCATAGTCTTGACATTTGACACAGTGAGTTGCTTATTAGCTTGACCAGGTTTTTGCTTAATTTGGTAGTCCCAAAATTCCACTTCGTGATCTGCACTTCCTATGACAAAGCCAAGTCTATCCGGCATGGCAGCAATTGTCCGCACAGAGCCGCCGTGAGCTTCAATAACTTCAACACGAGTACCGCTTCCAATGTCAATAATTTCTAAACTTCCACCTTTAGTCCATACTTGTTAGTGGGAAGAATTAAACTGCAAAGTCCATATCCAGAATCAATGGTCCTTAGGCAGGAACCAGCACTTCGGTTAGAAGTTCCAGCAGCAGTCATATGTTTATGGTCGGTGGCTAATTGATCTTCATGGTCAATATTCTCTGATTTCACCATGTTGCCATCGTCAGTCTAAACAGGTGGTTGTTCATCCAGTGAATTTGTGTTGGCACCAACAGCAGGGAACTCGTTCGATATTGAAGATGCGCCAAATGGAGACACAGGGTCGGCGTAGTCTTCCCATTCTGGCTCATATATGCTCCAAGCTGAGAGGTCATCTCTTTCACAAGGAGTTGCAGTTGATGAATTTGAAATTCTATCATAATATTGGTTTTGGGAACTGCTCGGAGTCTTCCGCTGATGAAGGAAGCAAAATTTTCCGTGGAGCTTGAGATACAGAAATTTCAACAGGACTTAATGCATTTACAATAGATATGCCGATTTCAGCCAGCTTGTGCAGCCCAATGGTAGTCTGTGCCTCAACAGAATCTTCGGCCTTTTTTAATGCTTGAAAAATGCTAAATAGAGACAAGACGGCATCATTGATGAGCCCCAGGTCACCATCAACATTACTGATATCGACCAATGCCTGCAGGAGAAAGAAGAGCGGACTACAGTGGTTAGCATATACTTCTTCGTTTTGACAGGCTTCAGGAAAGTCGTTACTAAGAGCAAGCACGTGAATCAAGTACACCACAACGTATGCAGGGTAATCAACAATTGCTCCTCGAACAGAAGAAAGCTTCCGTTTGCAAGCTGCTATACTGTAATCCTTGATAAACTCTGCCATATGTTTATAGTTTTGAAAACCTCAGATCGTCGATGTTCTCAGTCACTGCCAATGCAAAAGCACAAACAAGTCTGATAGGTAGTGTATGCTCCTTATATTCTGTTATCTCATAGAACTATTGGCACGATGGTTTGGTGCACTGTGTTTAACTTGTTAGGCTTGTTTGCTGCAGCATTAAGGCATGAGCATGTTAGTACATCAGTGTTCCGGCAGCCTTGCTGATAACTGTAGCAGGGAGCTGCTGAGGATCTCCAACAAGAACACACCGTGCTGCTCCAAGAGAAAAAGGAGGAAGAACTCCCACCTCACTGTCTTGGGCTGCCTCATCAATGACTACCATATCAAATCCATGGGAAAGACGGGAAAACAACTTGCGCCCACTACTAGACACTGTAGTGAAAACTATTTCTGCTTCATTGGCAAAACTGGCCTCTAAACTAGCGCGGGCCTCTTCCAAATTGAAACCACTACCAGGTCGAAACCTACCTTCCAAAACAGCAAGGCGAGACATCTCAACCAAAACCTTATCCCTGCCTTCAACTACAGATGCAAGGTTCTGCAGCAAAATATCTCGATTCTGATCACGGGCCATGAGAAGGTCAGGGTCAACACCAACAGATCCTTGAGAACGTACAACAGCAGCAGTAGCATTCAGGTCTCTATGAAGACAATGCAACTGTTGAGTATATTGTGCTTCGCGGTTCCTCAACTGTTGCATCCATCCAGAAACTTCTTCTCGAGTCTTGGCGAGAAGTTGCTCAGTTCTCCACTCAACAGATACTGCTTGGGCAACAAGTGTCATCTTATCTTCATTCATCCGACGTTGTAAAGCAAGAGAACTCTTCTCTGATTCAACTTTATCTATTACCCTCTTGAAAAGTTCAAGCACAGGGCCTTCAAAACTTCGCTGTAAGAAGCCAGCAAGTTGTTGCCACTTTCCAGGACCTTGAATTGACTTTTCATATTCAAATAAAATGGCATCAAGAACCTTTGCAACATTATCAATCTTAGCATCAGAAGCCATACAAGCTGCCCTCAGCCTCTTTTCCATAGCATGTATAGCATTTCTACACTGTAATTCTGCCTCGTTGAATGCATTTCTTTTATAATCCTCAAAGGCCTTTTTGAAGAATTTTTGAAGCAGATCTTCAAATTTCTTCCTAGCTGCACCAACTCCTACAGCACTAGCATTAAAAGCAGCCATTGACTTTTGAACTGCTTGTTCGTGGGCTTCCCTCAAAGCAATTTCCTCAGGTGGCTTGGAACGGTCAAAAGAAGCCATATAAACTTCAGTAGCTGAATCATAAGCCCTACGGCACTCTGCTTCTTCAACGCTCTGCCAGGAGGAAGAAATTGTAGGCACGGCACCATGGTTGAGTACATCAAGATAAGACTGTGTGATACCAATCAATACAGGACCTGTCATCATAGTTGCCCCAACTTGCTTTGGCCTTGTAGTAAACACTGCTCGCGATATCCCATCAGTACTACTATCCCAAGAACCTGATTTCCAAGAATTACCAACGCCTAATGAACTGTTATCTGGAACCAATTCGGGACGCTTCAAGAGGGACTTGTTCAAATTAGAAAAGACATATTTTTTTGAAGGTTTGGGCAAGGGTACTTGTGAGCGAAGCAGCAAGGTGAAAGCACAATCAACATGTCTACTGGATGATTTAATCAAGGCAAAGTAACATGGGATTATGTCCAAGTTTGGGAAATTAGGGCTTCAGAATTTTAGGGTTGACTTTGGTCAAAGTTGACCAAAAAGTCAACTGTTGACCAAAGTCAACAAACGGTCCACACTCATTTTCTTGGCACTTTCTTTGTAAATGGACAATGTAATGATAATCATGGTGAAATTTAGGGTATTAGGATTTAGGGTTGACTTTGGTCAAAGTTGACCAAAAAGTCAACTGTTGACCAAAGTCAACCGTCGGTCAAAAATGCCAAATTTTGTATTTTTTTTGTATGGACTCATATGTAATGAAATAAAATTGAAATGGATTAACAAAATGGTTTGAAGTTGGTTTCTCAATTGGTTTAATCATAACTTGAATGTTTGACTCTTGAAAAGAAAAAAAAACTTGACTGATGATGTGTATGAACAAAACCATGAAATAAGACCATAAGGTTAGGGTTTTGACATAGTATCCATGAACCAATAACATGACTAGCAAGTGGCTTGAAACCCAAGAAAGCTTGATTGTTCAGATGACCAAGACCAAATGTGCATTAACAATCACATGAACAAACACCATGACTTTGGATCAAAACCAATCCTCATGTAAAACCAAAGTTAGGTTAGGCCAAGCATGCCAAACAAACATAAAAAATTCAGGAGCAAAATCGGGGTATGACACAACTGAAATATGAACTTGAGCTTCTGAAAAGGTTTTAGCTACTGAATTGTAAAGTTGTTGTCACACCTGCTGATACAAATCACAAATTGGATTCTAATTCTGATGGTGATGATATAGATGTGACAATGTTCAAGCAATTGGTAGGGTTTCTGAGGTATTTGTGTAATAACATACCTGATATTTTCCATACAGTTAGAATGATGAGTAGGTTTATGAGTAAACCGAAGTGGTCTCATTACCAAGATGTTGTCAGAATTCTGAGATATATAAAGGGAACTCTGAAGTATGCAATTTTGTTCCCTTCTGGTGCTAAAACTGGCTCAAAACTTTTGAGTTACTCAGATTCTGATTGGCGTGGAGACAGAGTTGACAAAAGAAGTACATCTGGATACTTGTTTAAGTTTCTGGGAAGTCCTATTTCTTGGTGTTCCAAGAAGCAACTAGTGGTTGCTTTGTCAACCTATGAAGCAAAATATATTGTAGGTGTTGTGACTGCATGTCAAGCTGTGTGGCTTCTGAATTTACTACAGGGTCTGAAGATCAAGGTAGACAAGCCTCTAAAACTGATGACTGATAACAAGTGTGCAATCAATATTGCCAAGAACCTGGTGCTGCATGGGAGAAGCAAGCATATTGAGACTAAGTATCACTTTCTGAGAAATCAGATTCAGAATGGAGTGCTAGAATTTGTGCACTGTAGCACCCAGAAGCAGCTGACAGATATTCTGACAAGGCGATCAAGACTGATCAATTTCTCCGCTTGAGGGATGGAGTTTGTGTTGTTAGTTTTGGTTAAACCGAATATGAATTAAGAGATGGTGTTAGAATTAATTCATATTTTGACAAACTTGTAGGCAGAGTTTGTTAGAAGGTATTTTAGTATTTCTCCTAAAATCCCACTTGTATTTAAGCAAGTGAGTGGTGTGAATAAATTGTACCTTTATTCTTTTTTGCAGTGTGTGTGCAATTTTTTGTGCAACCATTTTGTAACTATTTCAAAAATAGTGGAAGTTTGTTATTATTCTCTCTTATCTCTCTTGTTTATTGTTCATCTTTATCATCTTGTATACCAACAACTTTAATATATATATATATATATATATATATATATATATATATATATATATATATATATATATATATATATATATATATATATATATATATATATATATATATATATATATATATATATATATATATATATATATATATATATATATAATGAAATGGAACATAAAAATATGAGAGGAAGATCAATGTGTGAGAGAGAGGAGGATAGAATACAATGTACCAAATATAGAAAGAAGGTTACAAAGTGAAGAGATAAGGCATATGCAATGGTCAGAGTCCTTTTCTTTGTTTACTTTTTCCCTCTAAAATAATAAATAAAAACCATATCTTATTGGGTATTTGGGACCCTATTTCACATGGCCTGAATTCTCTAGAACCTTTCTCCACATTCATCTCACCTTATTTTTTTTTAATATATAATAGTATTTATTAAAGTATGGAAAACAATATTAAATAATATTAGACCACATAGTGTAAGAAATAAATGGAACATTTGAAAGGTATGATCCTTGAGACATGAACAATAAACTTATTCGACTTTGCTATGGGAGCAACCTACTTCGTCTACCCTCACCCACCCACGCCTTTATTTTCTTCCCAAAAACCACCTACATCAGTATGGAATGTCACCTCCTATGCGCAACTTTAATAGAACTCTCGCAAAATAACACAGCTAAATAATTGAAAAACAAAAAAAAGTAAAAAATAAAAAACAAAACTCCAAAATTTTGCAAAAACGATCGTTAAATAGTTGAAAATAATAAAATAAAATATAAAAAGAAAAAACTTATTCTCAGGTGAGAGGTCTCCATAGTAGCCTGAGCGGTTAGTGAATGCAACAAAGACATTAAAACATAAATATTTGTTAAGTAACGTAGTAATCTAACTAGTTATATAGAGTTTTATCTGATCTGGACGTGACGCAATCTAGACACTAAGCTTCAAGTTTTATATATTAGAAGAAAATCTATTTTATGTAAGGACATTGTATACCCGTACAATATGTACCGAATATTTTGAGTGGTTACTTGGTACATGGTTCCGTACACAACTTGCACTTTATTTTGCAATCACAATTTTCTAGCCCATGACTTAACCTCAATTCAAGCTGGTCATGTTTCTTTGTGGCACAAAATCAAATCTTATATATAATTAAAAGGAATGTAATAAAGTGATCAATTTACTAACACTCGTGCAAATGTAATGTAGTATTATGTTTGTGCTTTATCTTCATTTTGTTTTGTTTTAAGATGCATTGAATGAATAAAAGTATTTATGTATTAAACTTTATAAATTAGTTTGGGTGGCTAAAAATAGTCATACACTATTTAATTGAAGTTTATATAAAACACTTACATTCTACAATTCAATGATGCACATTTTTGTAAGCATAAAGTTGCACTGAATCTCAGACTCAAAAGAAACAATATCTCGTAGTCGAATTGAGGTCGTTCGTAATAGTGGTGCGGTTTGTGAGAATCGACTTATGATTCTCACGAATTTTCATAGCGAAATCATCTAATTTCGAAAGTCATGTCTGGACAGCAACGACCTGCTCCATTAGCAATGAGAATCCCTGCATCAATCTCAAAATCGTCAACAAACCTCATCGTTTCTCCAATCGACCGAGGATCATTTATCAAGATAGAACCAAGCAATGGACGTATGAAATAAAACTCATCGGGTTCGGTAACGACGAAGGAGAATTCGAAGAAAGAAAGGTTTGTCCTAGGGTTCTGAGACAACGAAAAGTTAGATGAGATTCCCAACGCGACACTTTCGCTAATGGTAGTGGCTAACCGCACAGTCTCAAAAATTCTTATCGACGACGGAAGTTTGTGTGATGTCATGCATGTCAACCTCTTCATAGAGACAAAACTAGGCAAGTAGGAACTATACATGTACGGAGGTCAAAAACTCCAAGTGTTACAACTCCATCACTCGCCCATGTGGTACTAAAGAATTGTCAATTTTCTTTGGAGAAGGAAAAAATAGGAGAACGGTGTGAAGGTGTGAAAAACACAAGAAATGGGGGGTTGAATTGGGTTTCACAAGCAAAAGCTTTTTCCAAAACAAGAACACCACTAACAAATTAATAACAAAGAGATAAAAACACAAGTATTTTTATCCTTACTCGCTTGAAACTCAAAGCTACTTCAGTCCACCCGCCAAGGTGATTTTGCCTTATACACAAGGATTTAATCCATTATAATCAATAGATTACGATAATCACAAAGAAGACCCTTCTTTGTCTTCTCAAGGATCCAACTATACCCTAGTCTCCTTAAGGACTCACAAAGAATAACCTTCTTTGTCTTCTCAAGGATAACCTCCTTCAGGAATCAAACAAGCAGTTTGAATAATAGTTTGTGTGCTACAAGATGCTTATATACAAGCATATTTTACACGGATGATAAACAACCACTTAAAGAAAAACTAGGTACAAAAGAATGATAACTTTTCACAAAGAAACAGATTTGCCAAAATGTTGTATCACCGACGACTTTTCTTCAAGTCTTAAAGTCTCACTTATATAGCATAAGAAGAAGACCGTTGGAGGGGAAAATGGGGAAAGCTCATAGAGCGACTTTCCACTCTTGGATGGTGAAAGGAGTGATATTGTGTACTGTCCTTCGCCCACAAAAACAGTGACAGGTGTGACGTATAGTACTGTCGCTTGCCCACGAAATCAGGTAGTGGAAAGGATATTCGATGTGTACTATGTATTATTTGATCACGTTCCATTTTGATCTTATCTTCAAGTTCATTGGCTTCTGATGAAAGTTGATGAAACGTGAAGAAACATAGAGTTGATGAAACATGTATTATTTGACAACGTCAGTAGTCTGGCTTGATATCTTTAGAATCTTCAGAGTCTTCAAAATCTACAGTCATAACCTTGATAACTTCAATCGTCTAGCTTGATATCTTCATAATCTTCAGCTACGTAACATAATTTTAGAAGCTTGCCATTCTTCAGAAGTTCGGTGATCAGAGTCACATCCATATGCATGGACTGAGAGAACGTTGCAGCAGCAACATAGTGTTTCCTCATAAGTTTCTCAGGAGTGAATTAGCACAAAAGCAGAAAGATCATTGCAACAACAATATTGAATATCTTTTAGAACTTCTAACAGTTGGCGCAAAAGCGGATTTGGAACTCATTGTTCAGAAACTGACGACGTTGCTTGTCATGTACTCAGAATGAGAACTGACTGTTAAAGCTACACAATAATAAACCATTAGGGTATCAAAATTATTCTCACACAAATACAAAATTATTATCATCAAAACTCAAGGTATATATGCAGAACCAAATCTTATTCTAACACGGTGAACATGTGTTTCTTGGTAATCCCTTGTGAAAGTTATTACAGTTGCATTCTGGAAAACACTTTTCTTCGTATCACTATATGTAGTAGGTTCCACCGTCTACTTGAAAATGAAATACCATAAATTATTTAATGAAATACGTGTCATTTTGGCTGACCTGGGTGGAGCTCTCTTAATACATGAAATTTACTGTGGATCAAAGAAGGAAATGACCCTAAACAAAGCCGAAGACAGCATGAACATGATTCGAGGCTTACTTCATGCAAACTTAATTCTACCGTAAAACACACTGAAGGGCTATCCAAGTTGTCTTAGTTAAGAAGGAATTCGAAAAGTGGAGGATGTGTGTTGACTACACTGAGGTCAATCGGGCTTGCCTCAAATATTTGTACCCTCTCTCCAACATTGACAAGTTAGTAGATAAATCTTTCGAGTACAAATTGTTATCATTCATGGACGCTTATTCTGTGTATAATCAAATACTTATGCATTAGGAGGATGAAAACAAGGCCTCATTCATGTTGGAATGCACAGACTATCGACATAACATCACTAATAAGAGAATGAGGAATAAGATTTTTGGAGATGAAATCGGTAAATTATTTGATGTATACTTGGACGGTATAATCCTAAAATTCAGCGAGCATTAGTAACAAAACGAACATATTGCCAACGTGTTCATATTGGTCAGAAAATATAATATGAGACTTAACCTTTAGAAGAGCACCTTCAAAGTCAGAGCCAACAAGTTCTTGGGTTTCTATTTAACAGAGAGAGGTATATAAGTAAATCAAACCAAGTGTAAAGAAGTTACTAAAGTCGTGATTCTGACTATGAAGAAAGGGATAATGAACTCAAAGGGATGTTCACAACCCTAAGTAGGTTCATTATGAGGTCAACCCAACCTGCCTTTCCATTCTATATACTACTGGAGAAAGAAGCACACTTCGAGTGGGCCCTAGAATGCGAACACGCATTTGGGTCACTTAAAACTACCTTATCTACCCCTCTAGTTATGTCTAGACCAACTCTTCGAGAGACCTCATTCCTCTACCTTAGAAAGAGAATCCACTCAAAACCTATTGTACTTCGTAAGCAAAGCACTGGCAGGGACGAAAACATTGTATCATAAGACATATAAGATTGCATTATCGTTAGGTACAACCTTGATAAAGTTATGACATTACTTTCTAGCACACACCATTATCGTCAGAACCGACCAACCGCTTAAGAAGGTCCTTCAGAGGCCATATCTCACAGGTCGAATGACAAAATGGTCGGTTGAGATCTTAGAGTTTGATGTCTCATTCGAATCGAGGAAAGTATAAAAAACTCAAGTTATTGAGACTTTATCGCAAAAATCACGCCGACCACCTAATATCCAAGTACAACTTTGATGGTATTCACAGATTGGTTGTCCAATAATATATGAGGTGGCGTCAAGCTCATATTAGAGAGCGAAGCCGAGATGACAAACAAGCTACCCTTACGTTCTACGTTTTCTACCACTAATAACCAAGCAGAATAGGGGAAAAGTAAATAAAGTTACAAACTCACTAAAAACTAGTATTATCCCATGACAAGGAAGAAGCCCAACTAAAGATCTACTACTATAAAAATATGCCACCTTAACAAGAGAAACATTAGCCAGGTTCAAGTCGCACGGGATTGTGTATGTCCCGAGAGAATAGAACACCAGGGTATACGTCTTATATTAGCTTGGAAGCATAAGGAATTCACAGGAGGTTACCCTCAAGAATTTTCTTGGGAAACTTATCTCATGCAACACCATCAAGTTAAAATGATACTTCAGCTAAGTTGTTCCTAGTTTAAATAATTGTTGAATATCCAAGACTTCAAAAATGTAACGTCGTTGAAATGTATAATGAAATAACTTTTCACTGAGCTAGAATTCTAACACAACTAGACTCAGAATATCAAAAGAAATGGGGACAACGAAGCACCATGCACATCCCCTGTTTGGTAGCTAGTCACTTTAGAGAACAAGTGCTAAAGTCCTCAAACACGTCTGCCTCGAACTTGGTTTTCACATGAGGGAATGGAAGGGGAACAATCCCTTAGCTGGTGATCCCCAAAAATGTCAAAAATAAAGGTGGTTCCCAACCCGGTTGCTATAAGCCCGAGACGGGACCAATCACTCTAAAGTAGTGTTGAAATAAAATCATTTGTGACCCATAATGATGTAATAAAATCATTTGAGACATCAAATGATGAAATAAAATCATTTAAAATGATAAATGATGAAACAAAATTATGCATACCAAAATAGGGAGGCAAATTCAATCACAAAGTCGGAGTAAAATTATTAATATCCATAAAAGGTAGAAAAGACCATAATTCCATCTATTAAAATGTGTATAATAAATAAAAACAAATACAAGAATGATGGGGGCCATCGCCATAACCCGCAATAGAAACAAGTAAATATGATAAAAAAACAAAAAGTAAATTCAATTTTCATAGGCCATCAACTTCCCTCTATAGAACCTACTTATTCGCTTCAAGTTTCTCCTAAGGAATTTCCACATTTGGACAAAACACATTAACCTAAATCAGTGTGTTATGAAGGAAGACTTGAATCACTTGATCACCTAGGTTAATTGAGTCTTCAAGTTCCTTTTGCAATTACTTTAGATGATCCTTGTAGGCCTTTGCTTCCTTGGAATGAGCTTCATTCTCCTTTTTTATGGGTCTTCATGTCCATCATCGGTGTCGTTGTAGTATTAAGAGATTCTCAGACAATGACTAGATTCTTTCAACCTTATCCAAGGAAACATGTACTTTTCCAAGAGACTTAACCTTTGCATCAAAGGCAAAACAAGTTCCATGTTCCTCTACTTATGTTTTTTGAAGAAGCAAGTTGTACCTTCACTTTAGTCACTTACCTATGAAGACCATCGCATTAATGAAGGATGGTGTCAAGTTGTTTCTTCAAAAGTTCCTTCTCCCTCCTCGGGATGTCTAGAGCTAAAATATCTCCTCATATAGAATCATGAATAGACATCACAATGACACCCTATTATAGTTGATAATAAATTTCATACATTGTGTCCTTTATACTCGTCTTGATCAGTTGTTAAAAATATGTATAGTCTCCCTTGGGGAAACAGGATTCATCGTCCTTGGTGAAGCTAGCTGAAATATGCCTGAAATTCAGGTATCAGATATAAGATGTCGAAGGTAATGTCACGACACTAATATCTGTTAATACACAATGGATAAAAAAACACAGAATGGTAAAGCAAATAACACAAGCAATTGGTAACCCAGTTCGGTGCAACTCACCTACGTTTGGGGGCTACCAAGCCAGGAAGGAAATTCACTAAAATAGAATTAGTTCAAAGACTCTCCGTACACTTCAACAAGTTACAGTCTTTCTCACCTAATCTCTACCCGTGCAATTTCTACCTAAGCACTCTTAGATATGAGAACCCACTCACTTCCCTACAATCACACACCAGTGATTTTAAACAACAATCCCTTGTGAAAAGAAAATACTTTTCAATTACACACTCTTGATTTTACTTCACAGTTTCAACCAAGAAGACACACTCTTGATCTTGCTTCACAACTTTGATCAAGAAGACACACACTCTTGCTTTCCAGCTTTAGAGTGACAAATTACAACCATAAATCAGTCCAATTCAATCATCAATGGATGACTTGAATGACCTACAAGTCTCACGACTAAACAGACACAAACCCTAGCTCTCTCTCTATATTTCGCTCAGTATTGGTTGTGTGTTCAAAAAGGTTTTCTAAGTCTCTTTTTATAGAAGCTTTCAGCTGGGCTTGGACATCTTGAAACCCCTAAATCTATTTTCCAATCAAATCTTTTTATAACAGCTGGTTAGATCTCCTTGGAAAATAAGTAAATCTGGTTGTAATCCATGATTGAATGCGCCAGCTAATCATATCTTCAATCATACAAAGATTGCCATTAATTGTGCAATCACAAAACACCAGACATTCATACTGAATGTTCTCTGTACAGGATGTCATGACATCGGGTCTGATATCCTGGAAAAATCCTGCATAATCCAATAATTCCTTTTATAACTTCCAGTAGGTACAGCCATATCAGATGCCATGACCTTGTGTATGTCATCTGAAACAATCCTGCATGTCTTTCATTTAAAATCCAGCAGGTACATCTAATATCAGAAGCCATGGCATTATATGTGGCATTCTGAAACAATCCTGCATGAACATGTTCTTGAACTCCAGTAGGTACATAGGATATCTCATGTTAAGACATCACACATAACATCTTGTGAACACTCTTTTTTTTACCAAAATTGCTGCCAACACTTAGAATCAACAAACTCCCCCTTTGGCAAATTTTGGCTAAAACATATGTCTGTCCTTTTTGTTCATAAGGTAAACTATCAGCAGTTAAACAACTTAACAGTAGTTTAATCAGCAGCAGAAGCAAAAACAATTACTAGTTATGGCTACTAGTAATACACACATGCACAAGGGTACTTCTCCTCTCCCTAAATCTGTGCAACAAACAGAATAACTAGTTATGGATGCAACTAGTAAGACACACAAATTCACAAGGGTACTCCTTCTCCCCCTAAATCTGTGCACACACCAAACAGTCTTCATGAACATAACAGCTACTGTAACTCCAGCACCTGTACCAGCCAAAATCTCATTCTGACATCTACTTCAACAACAACACCTGTGCACCAGCTCACAACTCCAGCTCCCCCAGCTCCACATACTTCTCCCCCTTTTTAGTCAAAATTGACCAAAGGTGACCAGTTCTCATAACATCTTCACACCCATCACATCCTTCACTACACCATACCTCAGAAAACTCCATACTCTTTTTGTGAGATCTATCCACAGACTCCTTTGATTGCTATAGATTCTCATACACACAAATCCCTAATTTTCCTCTTAAACATTCAAATTGATTGGCATCTAAAGCTTTTGTGAATATGTCAGCTAATTGCCTCTCTGTAGGAACATGCTCCACTGCTATGATCTTCTCTTCCACAAGTTCTCTGATGAAGTGATGCCTAATATCAATGTGCTTTGTCCTGCTTGTAGGAGAATAGCCATCCAAGGCGCAGCGGAATTTAAAAATTTCTCCATTTAGTGATCCTTACGAATGGGCATGATCAGTGATAGAATCGTTACCTCTTGTGGCGATTCAAACCTTTGGTGCAGATTTCTGATAATGATCAAAACCTTTGATACAGATCCACGGGGCGATCACGAACGTTGAACGATGACAACGTCTCTACTCAGTCCACACGAACGGATTCCTTCAATCGCAGTGCTAGCTGTTATGAATGAAGGCTTTGAGTGAGAGAAAGAGGGAAACAAAATTCCAAGTCTCTACTTGAATTTCAGTCTGAGTGGAGTGACAATGCTTCTACCCAAGGGGTTCTATTTATAGAACCACTTGTGTGGGCTTCAAGCTAAAAAGCCCACTTAAGTGTATTTTGCCCATATCTCATAATATGCCAAAATCACTTAAGTATTTGGTACCTTACCATATTTCGTTTCCACTTAAGTGCACCGTACCTTACGGTGTTCCTTAGTTACTCTATTTCTCATCAATCCGTCCTTTGTGTGTGACCCTATAGGTTTTCGCGGTGTTGGCAATTATATTAAATCACGCATTTAACATAATAAACAGTGAGCGGTATCTAGCAACACATCACTGCTACCCAAGTCACGAAAATGTCATGTGATCTGACAAAACCTCCTGTGATAATAATTATGTGTATAATTACCCCTTTGCCCTTATGTCTATATTGAACACAAGGTATAAACAGTGTCACCCTTGTCCAGTTCAATATTGGGCCCATAGACATTTATCCTGTTACGCAGGATTGGCAAATTCCATCTAGGACACTCATGTCCCTCAGCATGCTTCGTGGAGTACCCATCAACTGTCTTTATGGTTATCCAGTTACGGACAATGTTGGATCAGCAATAAAGCACTCGACTCTACATCTAGGATCCATAGTGGTTTCAGGTCGAAGAGTGGTATACACTATTATCACCATGAGAATAACTTATGACACTTTGCATAACTTTCTATATAGTATTCTCATAGCGGGTCAATCCGGTATAAATATTACTCCTAATATTCATACCTATGTTTAAGACTTGATAACTCTTTATCCATGATCCATAAGATGTGATCACCAGTCTACAAACATAATAGTCTTAATGCTTTAATGTTATCCCACTTCACATTACAGCTCGACTACGGATACTTTAAGAACAGTGCCCTTATGTTTAATGTGTTCTCATGATTAAGTCACACTTAATACATTAAACGGGCTATCTATTCTAGGGACTTTATTAATCAACCATAATAAAGAAAATGCCTTTTATTATTAATAAATAATTCGATACAAGTACCAAAAGTATTGGCCTCTAGGGCTTACACCAACACTGTTGTGCTGAATAAGATTCTTGAAGATATTTATAGCACTTAGGTTATCACAGTATAATGTCATGATGTCTTGTGTAACATTGTATTCAGACAATATTTGTTTCATCCAGACCAGTTGAGAACAACTACTTCCAGCTGCTATGTATTCTGCTTGAGCAGTGGATAGAGATACACAATTCTGTTTCTTGTTGAACCATGAAATCAGACTGTTCCCTAAGAAGAAACATCCTCCTGATGTGCTCTTCCTATCATCAGCACTCCCAACCCAGTCAGCATCACAGTACCCAGTCAACATAGATCCAGATCCATGAGTATATAACATCCCATAGTCACTGGTTCCATTGACATATTTCAGTATTCTCTTCACTTGGTTTATGTGACTGACTTTTGGTTCAGCTTGATATCTAGCACACACACCAACATCAAATGCAATGTCAGGTCTGCTTGCTGTGAGATATAGCAGACTGCCTATCATGCTTCTGTATAGACTTTGATCTACACTGACACCATTTTCATCTATGGAGATTTTTACATGTGTAGGAGCAGGTGTTCTTTTATGACTTGCATTCTCCATGCCAAACTTCTTCACAATGTTCTTGGCATACTTGCTTTGAGATAAAAAGATAGAGTCTTCCATCTGTTTGACTTGTAGCCCAAGAAAGTAGGTCAGTTCTCCAACAAGGCTCATCTCAAACTCAAATTGCATTTGTCTAACAAAATGTTCAACCATCTGTTCTGACATTCCACCAAATACAATGTCATATACATGTATTTGTGCCACCATGAGCTTCCCTCCTTCATTCTTCACAAACAAAGTTTTGTCAATACCTCCTTTCCTGTATCCATTGTCAGTAAGGAACATTGTGAGTCTCTCATACCAAGCCCTGGGAGCTTGCTTCAACCCATAGAGGGCTTTCTTCAATCTGTACACATGTTGTGGAAGATTTGGGTCTGTGAATCCTTTAGGTTGTTCAAAATATACTTCTTCATTTAAGTAGCCATTAAGGAAGGCACTTTTTACATCCATTTGAAATAGCTTGAATTTCAGAATGCATGCCACTCCAAGCAATAGTCTAATGGACTCAAGGCGAGCTACGGGAGCAAATGTTTTATCAAATTCTATTTCTTCAACTTGAGTATATCCTTGAGCTACTAATCTGGCTTTATTTTTAGTAACAACCCCTTGTTCATCAGATTTATTCTTATATACCCACTTTGTTCCTATGACATTTACTCTTTCAGGTCTAGGAACCAATTCCCATACTTCATTCCTCTTGAATTGGCCTAACTCCTCTTGCATTGCATTGATCCAGAACTCATCAGTCAAGGCTTCCTTGATGTTTCTAGGTTCAATCTTTGACACAAAGCAGCCATGTGAGATCACTTCCCTTGATCTAGTAGTGACTCCTTTATCTGGATCTCCTATGATAAGATCTTTGGGATGGTCCTTCTGAATTCTGGTAGAGGGTCCCTTGTTGATTTTGTCACCTTCAGGTTCAGCTTGAGGAGGTTCTTCTTCCTTATTTTTGTCTAAGAAGTCAACTGGAGAATCATTCAGAGATGTCTCAACATCGTCTGTGACATCCGTCTGTTGGTCATCAACCACAACATTAATGGATTCCATCAATACATTAGTTCTGGAATTAAAGACCCTGTAAACTCTGCTCTTTATTGAATAGCCCAGAAATATTCCTTCATCACTTTTGGGATCCATCTTCCTTCTTTGCTCACGATTAGCCAGGATATAGCATTTGCTACCAAATACATGGAAGTATTTGACTGTGGGTTTTCTTCCTTTCCAGACTTCATAAAGGGTTGTGGGAGTTCCTTTCTTTAATGTCACTCTGTTGTGGACATAACAGGCTGTGTTCATTGCTTCAGCCCAAAAATGATAGGGCAATTTCTTAGCATGAATCATAGCTCTGACTGATTCTTGAAGAGTCCTATTTTTTCTTTCCACCACACCATTTTGCTAGGGAGTGATGGGAGATGAGAATTCATGATGAATTCCTTCTGAAGAGCAGAATTCAGCAAATTTGCTGTTTTCAAACTCCTTCCCATGATCACTTCTAATTTTGACAACATGACTTTCTTTTTCCCTTTGAAGTTTCAAACAAAGCTCCTTAAAGACTTCAAATACATCAGATTTTTCTCTAATAAAACTGATCCAGGTGCATCTTTAGAAATCATCCACCACCACATATGCATATTTCTTCCCACCAAGGCTTTCTACTTGCATGGGTCCCATCAAGTCCATATGAAGTAGTTCCAGGACTTTGGTAGTTGTGTCATGTCTGAGCCTTTGGTGTGACATCCTTCTTTGTTTTCCAATCTGACATTCTCCACAGATTTTTCCCTCATCAATTTTAAGTTGGGAATTCCTCTAACAGCTTCAACTGATATGATCCTTTTCATCCTTTTAAGATGTAGATGTCCCAATCTTTGATGCCATATCTCCACTTCTTCTTCTTTGGCTAAGGTACACATTGAAGAGTATCTAGTTTCTTGCGAGCTCCACATGTAGCAGTTGTCTTTGGACCTAACTCCCTTCATGATTACTTTATTTTCTTTGTTAGTAATCAGACATTCAGTTTTGGTGAAGTTTACATTCAGACCTTGATCACACAGTTGACTGATGCTTATAAGATTAGCAGTTAATCCCTTAACAAGTAGGACATCATCAAGGCCAGGAACTCCAGGGCAATCCAGCCTACCCATTCCCTTGATTTCACCCTTTGCACCATCACCAAAGGTAACATAACTCATGGCATGAGTATGAATTTCAGTTAGCAGATTTTTGTTCCCAGTCATATGTCTGGAGCAACCACTGTCAAAATACCAATCTTCTTTGGCTGAAACTCTGAGGGAAGTGTGAGCTATTAGACTTGTGACCTTTGTCTTAGGAACCCATTTCCTTTTGTTGACAGTCTTGTGATGCTTGGACCTTGATTTGTGTTGAGAATGAACAAGGCCAGGATAGCCACATAGCTTATAGCAGAAGGGCTTCAGGTGGCCAAATTTTCCACAGTATTGGCATTTCCATCTTTGATGCTTCCCTTTTTGCTGTTGTGACATCTGATGTGACATCTCAGGTTTGCTTCTAACTTGGTTGCACTTAGGTTTGGATTTTCGTTTGCAACCAGTGTAACTGCACTCAGCCTTGAATCCAATGCCAGATTTATTTCCTATTATTTGGCCAGTCTGGAGAATCTTGTCTAAGATGGCAGATCCATTGTTAAGCATTCTTACATACTTAGTCATCTCATCTAATTTAGAATTCAAGAATACAGCTTCAATCTTCAATTTTGAGATGGTTTCCACAAGCTCTTCCTTTTCATTTTCCAGCTGAGGTATCACTTTCTTCTGGCTTTCATCTTGTCTGCACACTCCTGCCCTTCTGTGGCACAACTCTTTAAGGGTTCTTTCATCATCAATTGACTCTTCCTCAGACCCCCATCTTCCTGTCAAAGCAATCACATGGTTTGTAGCTTCTTCTGTTTCACTTCCATCAGACCAAGAGGCCACAAGACTCTTCTTTTGTTTCTTGAGGTAGGTCCCACATTCAGTTTTAATATGACCATACCCACTACATTCATAGCACTGAACCTCTTTGGGCTTTTCTTCAGACTTTGGTTTCTTACCAAAGCTGTTGGATTTACTGATGTCAGATGTGATATTCTTGACATTGCCCTTTGCTCTCACATCTACCTTTTTTATCAGTCTGTTGAACTGTCTTCCCAGCATTGTTATCTCATTTGCCAGGTCTTCATCAATATCTTGAACACCTTCCTCATCTTCCTCTTCAGTGTTTGACATAAATGTTATGCTTTTGGCTTTCTTTTCAGCTCCATCACATATTCCCATCTCAAATGTTTGGAGGGATCCAATTAGCTCATCAACTCTCATATTTGAGATGTCTTGAGATTCTTCTATGGTTGTTACTTTCATAGCAAATCTTTTGGGGAGTGATCTGAGTATTTTTCTTACTAACTTTTCATCTGACATCTTCTCACCCAAGGCTCTAGAGGCATTGGCAATTTCAAGGATACTCATGTAGAATTCATGAATATTTTCATCTTCTTTCATCCTCAAGTTTTCAAACTTGGTGGTGAGCAGCTGTAGTCTAGACATTTTCACTCTAGAGGTGCCTTCATGAGTGGTTTTGAGAATGTCCCAAGCATCTTTAGCTACTTCACAAGTATTTACTAATCTGAAGATGTTCTTGTCCACTCCATTGAAGATGGCATTCAATGCTTTAGAATTTCCAAGGGCTAGGTCGTCCTCTTCCTTGGACCATTGTTCTTCAGGCTTTTTCTCAGCAGTGGCTTCTCCTTCTTTAGTGACTACAGGGTGCACCCAGCCTGTCAATACAGCCTTCCAAACCTTGTTATCAAGAGATTTTAAAAAGGCTACCATTCGAGGTTTCCAATAGTCATAGTTAGAACCATCCAAAATTGGTGGCCTATGAACAGATCCTCCATCTCTCTCCATTGTACCAGAAAGTATTGTCCCTATATCTCACCCAGAACCAGAGCAGGATGCCTGCTCTGATACCAATTGAAATTCTGGTATCAGATATAAGATGTCGAAGGTAATGTCACGACACTAATATATGTTAACACACAATGGATAAAAAACACATAATGGTAAAGCAAATAACACAAGCAATTGTTAACCTAGTTCGGTGCAATTCACCTACGTCTGGGCGCTACCAAGTCAGGAAGGAAATTCACTAAAATAGAATTAGTTCAAAGACTCTCCGTACACTTCAACAAGTTACAGTCTTTCTCACCTAATCTCTACCCATGTAATTTCTACCTAAGCACTCTTAGATATGAGAACCCACTCACTTCCCTACAATCACACACCAGTGATTTTAAACAACAATCCCTTGTGAAAAGAAAATACTTTTCAATTACACACTCTTGATTTTACTTCACAGTTTCAATCAAGAAGACACACTCTTGATCTTGCTTCACAGCTTTGATCAAGAAGACACACACTCTTGCTTTCCAACTTTAGAGTGACAAATTACAACCACAAATCAGTCCAATTCAATCATCAATGGATGACTTGAATGACCTACAAGTCTCACGACTAAACAGACACAAACCCTAGCTCTCTCTCTATATTTCGCTCAGTATTGGTTGTGTGTTCAAACAGGTTTTCTAAGTCCCTTTTTATAGAAGCTTTCAGCTGGGCTTGGACATCTTGAAAACCCTAAATCTATTTTCCAATCAAATCTTTTTATAACAGCTGGTTAGATCTCCTTGGAAAATAAGTAAATCTGGTTGTAATCCATGATTGAATGCGCCAGCTAATCATATCTTCAATCATACAAAGATTGCCATTAATTGTGCAATCACAAAACACCAGACATTCATACTGAATATTCTGTGTACAGGATGTCATGACATCGGGTCTGACATCCTGGAAAAATCCTGCATAATCCAATAATTCCTTTTATAACTTCCAGCAGGTACAGCCATATCAGATGCCATGACCTTGTGTATGTCATCTAAAACAATCCTGCATGTCTTTCATTTAAGATCCAACAGGTACATCTAATATCAGAAGCCATGGCATTGTATGTGGCATTCTGAAACAATCCTGCATGAACATGTTCTTGAACTCCAACAGGTACATAGGATATCTCATGTTAAGACATCACACATAACATCTTGTGAACACTCTTTGTTTTACCAAAATTGCTGCCAACACTTAGAATCAACAATGCCCATCAAATGCATCACATGCTCGAAGGTACAACAGAGTCGCCATCGAACTTTATTTATCCCAAAAGAGGGAAGGGGAAATATCGATAAAACCCAAGGGGAAACATAGAAGCGGGTAAGGAAGTCATTTATGCAAAGGGAATGTATTAGCACCCTTCACATCCATGGTACTCCATGGGAACCATTTTGAATGCTCTTGCTTGGATGGGTGTTGCTATCTTCATGTACCTGTAAAAAAGAAAAGGGTTAGAAAAAGGGTGCTCAAGGAGGATTGTGGCCCTCATGCCTACGTATTCTCATGGTGCAATGGGAAAGTCGGAGCCTCGTAGTTTGGAGAACAAAGACTGAAAAGGGGGGAGACGAAAGAATGGTGGAGAAAAGTGCTCGCCAAGAATTCATATTCTCGTGCCTACGTATCCTCATAGTGCAATAAGGAAGTTAGAGCTCCGTAGTTCGGAGGACAAATACTGAGAAAAGATATAATTAGGGGTGGTGTTTAAACCAAAAGAAAGGAAACTTGTCAAAGCTGGAGACTCACATGACAAGGATCTTAACAAAGCACTTGGTCGAACATGGTAAGGAAGAAAAATAGGAACTCATCAAATTCGGATACTCACATGACAAGGGTATTATCAGAGCACTGAGTTTAACGTGGTAAGGAAGAAAAATAGGAACTCATCAAAGTCGGAGACTCACATGACGAGGGTCTTACCAAAGCATTGAGTCTAACATGGTAAGGAAAAGGTGTTTAAACCAAGAAAAGGGAATAACCATGAAGGTGTCAACCCAGGGAATAACCATGAAGGTGTCAACCCTAAAAGAGAATGGGAATAACCATGAAGGTGTCAACCCTAGAGGAAAGTGATTGCAATGGTGTTTAAACCAAAAGGAAAGATAAGAGAGCCACAGGGCAAGTTACAGACTTGATAGTGAATTGACTGGAATTGCACTAAAGTATATGAACAGAGACAAATATTCTGAGCAACGGGGTCATACGTCCCGTACTCAGATATATTCTAGACAAGTGTAGGGAAGATCCCCTCTAATCATTCTCTATTACTTAAGGCTCATGGCATGCAAGCCTAGTCAATGTCTGACAAGTTGTTGAAGCAGGTCCCTAAAGATGCTTATGGGGATGAAACAGATGATTGAGATCTGCTGAGGAGATTTATAATCCACTGAGGTCTTGAGCTTTGTTGAAAGAATGAAGCTCCAAAGTGATAGAGACAAGTCCCATCAAGTGACCAAGGGACTTATGGTCACTTGACAAAGACAAAAGAGGAGATGTAACAGATGAAGGGATTTAGTAGATCAAATGTGAATTTAATCAAGCCAAATCAAAGGAATAGAATTGATGATTAAACAAAGATGCATGAAGATAAAACACTAGCCTAAGTTCTCATTGTTAGGTAGCCCAAGAGAAAGCCATGTGGGTGCAAAGTGTATTGTCATATGTCTCATTATTAGGTAGCCTAAGAGAAATCCATGTGTGTGTAAATTTCTTGCTAAACCTAAGCATATGAATGCAAGAGGCATAGAGAAGATAAATAAGATCACAAACTCAAAAGTTCTACAGGACCAAAGCAAGTCAAAGTGCACAAGGTCCATAGGTCCAAGGTCACTCCAAGTAAAGCAAATGGTATAAACCTAAGTCAAAGACCAAAGTCTAAAGAGGTCTTTAACACTCCAGGTCAAGCATAGGGTTAAGATTAAGTCCAAATTTCTTTATAATGTTTTGATTCATTAAGATTAACAAGCAGATCAATCAAACAAGATAAGAAGCACCAGATGAATATAACAAGATGAATAGAGTATGAAGTGATATGATGATTAATGAGACATGAAATTAAAGTGCATTAAGTAAATGACATAAAAGTAAATGACATAAACTAAATGACTTGAATTAAATGGCAATAATGTAAAGAGCAAGAAGTAATGTTAGGAGTTAATGGTCAATTAACTGTATCGAGACAATTTAGCGCTATGTTAAGCAATCGTAAGTAAGCTTATGTAGAAGTTATACCTATATGAGGTCGGTCAATAACAATGTATGTGTCAGACAAGTTAGAGAATTAACACAAAGTTAATCTCCAGTAACATGTCACACAATGATAAAAAAAGAAGAGAAGAGATGAAAGTGGAAAGAGTGAAAAGGAAAATCAAGGCAACCACATAGGGATCATTCTATCCACAAATCAAAGGACTCAAAATATGGCACATTGATGGTTAAACTATAATTGATACAAAGTATTGAATATGGTTCATGATCATCTATCAATAATTTTGGATCAAAGAAGGTTGAATCAGCCTCAAGTCCATCAACCAAGCAACCAATTCCATTCAAAACATCAAGTGAATATCAAATAAAATAAAATAAAAAAATAAAAAATGGATTTCATAATGATTAATAAAAGAAAATAAAAGAGAAAATGTCAGGGGGGGGGGGGCAAAACACAAAATAAAAGTCCAAGAAAAATGTAAGAGGTCAACAAAAATATGAGAGACATGACCTCAGAAGTTGTGATCAAAAATGTTTTAAAATGATTAAAAGAAACTTAAATGAAAAATAAAAGAAAATATGAATTAAATGCAAAAATTATTTAAAAAAATATGCAAAACTTGTATGTGATGTAAAATATTTTATGAAATCATGAAAAAAGAATTGGAATTTAAATAATAAAGGAGCTATTTAAAATTAATTTTGAAAGAAAAAGGAATTAAAAACAAAATAAACTAAAATTAAAACAAGAGTCACTAGATCTGACTACTAAAGTCTAGTCAGCTGATCACGTGGTCAAGATTCAAAGTCAAAACGCGCTCACCATGGGGATCACTGCACCAGATCACAATAGACAAAACAATTATGCACTGCAACATGATTGGTCAGGTATTTGAAATTTGGAGCGAAATGTTTGAAACACGAGGGAAGCGTGGTCATCTTGAACCTCAGTTCAGAGTTTTTCCAAGTCATGAACTCTTGCTTTTAAAATGAATCAAGCATGGATTCAGTTGCGAAACATCTCATCGTTCATGTCTCCATGCATTAGAGCAATTGATTTGGTCTGAGCATGTAAAATTTACTCAAGAACTCGAGCCCTAGTCTTTAAAGTAAAATTAAATGATGAAAACTAAAAAATAAATTCCAATTAAGTGAGGGATTTTAATCAGTGGAACAACGCGAAGAGTGTGGTAACTTGTTTGCTTGAAATGGTAACTCGTATCTACCTTTTCGATTGAAGTTTCAGAAGTCAATAATGGTGGATCCAGAAGCAATGTTGTAGGAGGATTCAGACCACGACAATGCTTCAGGCAACTTCAAAGGATGCCGATGAAGGATTCTGGGCAAAAATAAAAGGAAGCAAAAGAGCTTGAATTGAAAAAGAGAGTGACTAGTTATTTGAGGTATCAGGCTTCAATGATTTCAGAGTTTCTTTGGCTTTCAAAGCTTGCAAATAAAGGAAAAAGCTTCCTTTACTTATAGGCAAAGTGTTGGGATTCAAATACGTGTGAATTGGATCTGAATTCGTGTGAATCAACTTGGAAATTTTCAGATCCAAACCGTGTGAAATTTTGGTTCTAAACTCGTGATTTTGGAGCTTCTCAAGCCGTTTCATGTTGTCATCAGATGCATTTGGTCATGGGAAATAAGTTTGCACGTGTGATAAGTAGTCCTAAGTCAATTTATGCATGATTCAACACTTTAGGTCTCACTATAAAACAGAGTTTAGGTCACCATGTTCATGCTTAGGCCAAATCCAATTCACTTGTGCGTTTTCCAATTTTCTTTGAGCCAAATGATCATTTCATGGAGTAAAATAAGATGAAAAAACAATAAAATAAAAAGGAGCTTTGAGGTGAAAGTTACATTCTTATGAAGTTGGGGTCGTGACTTGGTTTTTAGGTTGGGCAATTGGTTAACCACTTTGGAGCATGTTTGGTCATTTTTAGGCCCTATGTTCATGACACCATAACTTTTGATTCCCTCGTGTATTTTGAGCCAAACTTGGCCCAAATGATCTTTGACATAAGCTTAAATAAATGCAAAAGGAATGAGATCAAAAGAGTACTTGAGATGAAAATGGCAAGGGTGGAAGGTAGGGGTCATGACAAGATTTTGGCCCATTTTGGCAACTTGGTCCTTTACACAAATGAGGTACTTAATGAATGAATTGATGTTTGACCCTTGAATCAAAGTTATAGAGGATCTCAAAAGGCACATTTGACTCAAAGAAGCTTGGAATTTGGATGAATATTGAAGAAGTTATGGAGTTTGGACCAAAGGCATGACATACTTGCAAATTAGGTCAACCACGCTTGTGTCCACTTGTGCAAACCTGATGTTTGCTTGAATTTCAAGCCATGATGATGATATAATGAGCATATCTTAATGAAAAATTGATTAAGGCTTGAGTGAAATTGAAGATAGCTTGAAGATTGATTCATGTGGCATGGAAATAAACACATGAACCACCTTTGAATCACCATGAACAAACTTGCATTTCCTTGACCAAAAGACCTTATTCTTGCCTTGATTTGAAGCATGATCACCTACATGAGTAACAAGAATAAACAAGTACCAACTCTCAATGAAGTTAGGGTTAGTTGATGAGCAAAACAAAATAAAACCCTAATGTAAAGATACAAAACACAATATGGCCATGCTTGTGATATCATTGTCGCAACCTGAAAAATATAGTGTGTGAAAAACAACTGGCGAAAGAAAATGACAGAAGAGTCGCCACCGTGCGTTATTTATCCCAAAGGAGGGAAAGGAAACGCTCGAAGTAAACCTGAAAAGATGAAAGGAAAAGACAAGGTCTCACAACCAAATCTTGGGTCGGGAGTCGGTTATGCGAAGGGAAGGTATTAGCACCCCCTACGCATCCGTAGTACTCTACGGGATCCACTTTTGTAGTTCTTGTCTAAAGGATGTGACTTTATCTTATGTTGTTTACTAAAAAAGGGGTTAAAATGAAAATGACTCGCGCGGATGTCGCATCCACTGCATACGTATCTCATCTAAATATGAGAAATAGAGTCTTCGTAGCTCGGCTGACCTATGGGTTGGGGGATGTGTGATCGCTAAGACATCGCGTCTTATGCCTACGTATCTCATCTGGAATGAGAATCAGAGCAAGCCGTAGTTCGGCTGACTACGGGGTTAAGGATTATGTTTTGGGGCGGACGACGTTACTACGCAATCTACCGGATGCTCGACCTTTGGAGACTTACTCACCTGTAGTAGAAGGAGTACACGTGTGTTTAGGAGAAGAAAAATCAATGAAGGGTTAGGGTTTGGGATGCTCATGCAAAAGGGAAATCCTAGACGAAGGAACGCACATAAAGTAAACACACAAAACATTGCCTCCTATCGAGGTCTTCCAGCTAAGAAAGCGGTAAAAATATGGGAAAATGTAAAAGTACCACACGGATAAAGATCTGAAGTAACAGTAATTAACGGAACAAGGAAACCCTGAGATCCTTCCAAGCTAACACCATCAAAGAAGGTGAGTCAGTACAGGTAATCGGAATGAAACCTCCAGGTGGTATCCCACAAATAAAGTGGAACACCAGGCAAACCATCTCTGCAAGAGTCATATGAGCCTGATTGGAGAGCTTGATTGAAATTGAGTTGCACCCGTGAGGTTTACAAAACAATCTTTAGGGTTTGTGTGAGGCAGAGGTAATTCTGTGCAGTTGAGTTCCCTTCAGGGTTTGGAGGCTGCTCTGAACTCTGTTAGCTCTTCTCTCCAGGTTTTGTCCAGGGTTTTGTTCCAAGGAAACCTCAGAGTATTTTGCTTCTCTTCCTTTTTCTGTCTGTTTTGTTTCAATGAAACTCTAGTATTTATAGCCTAATATTGGTAGCTTAGTGGGCTTTTGAGAGAGGTCCAAGTTTTCTTTTATTTATTTATTTATTTATTTTATTTATTTTTTTCGATTTTTGTTTTTTTTTTGTTTTTTGTTTTTGTTTTTTTTTTTGAAAAAATATTCCGATTGCCATGATGAAATGCAAATGCTAAATGACCTAAAAATGAATGCATGCATGAGGTGTAAAGCGTATGCTTCCAAGAAAAATGAAGGGTAAATTTTGGGGTATTACAGCTGCCCTTATTCAATCAACTGGAGACCTGGAAAGAAGATAGCAACAACTTTCGTGCTTTCGAGGTATCTAGGGATTGAATACAATAAAAGCCCGAAAATTTGCACTGAAGTGAAGTGAAGTAACAATGCCTATCAGAATCGGCAAAGAGGTGGTCTTGAAAGAAGAATCTGTCTGGTACGGTGAGAGTCAGTCTGAATACCGAAAAAGAATGTTAACCTGGATACCAAAATAAATGGTAACACAGAAATAACCATGGCCTGAATGCCGCTCATCAGTCTGAATATCGGAAATGACTTCGATCTGAACATCGGGAGATATGAGATTATTAATATCGGTCTGAACACCGAGAGGCTGGCCTGAATGCCACAAGTTGCGTCGACCTGAACGTCGGAAACTTCTTCGATCTGAACATCGGAAAATTGGCCTGAATGCCACAAGTTGCATCGACCTTAATGTCGGAAACTTCTTCGATCTGAACATCGGAAAACTGGCCTGAACGCCACAAGTTGCATCGACCTGAACGTCGAAAACTTCTTCGATCTGAACATCGGAAAACTGGCCTGAACGCCACTTCGGTCTGAATACCGGAAACTTCATGCCTGTCAGCATCGGCAAAAATAGGGAACGATAATAGAGGCGGCGCATGGGCCAATGACACTTGCTGGGGATAACAAAGGTAAGTCATGAACAATCTTCAGTCTGAGTACTGGAAACAACTTCTGACTTATCACTTGGGATACCGAGAATCTTTTATGCTTACATGCGTATGTTTGAATTTTTCAATGGCGTAATGCTCCATGAAAATGGAAATGCTACGCGATTTGGGAGGATGCAATGCAATATGATTCTACATGCAGGGATGCGAAATGCTGGGTAGAATGCCAAGTCGGGGCAAGGGGATCTGTTGGGGAAATGATCACCATCTTCTGGACCCTGGCAAGGCTGCTGGAGATGCACAGCACAAAGAATTATATGGGGAAATGACCCGCCACACGGTGTTCTAGCAATGACGAAATACCGAGATTCTGACTGGGGAGAGAACGGCACTGAAAACCTGCTGTTGGAGAAAGCGATAGTGGTTATGGCAACCATAATCTGTGAGAGACGACTTAGCAGGGGAAGCAAACACTGATACGGTACCGAGGTTCTGCTTCAAGGAAAGAAACCATGGATCTGGCATTGGGATTATCGATCTGGCCTCGAACTCTGAGGAGTAGCCGTGTCTGCTAGGAAGATACAGTCTGGCACTGTCAACTCCGCTGGGGGTATATAGTCTGACACTGTCAACTCTACTGGGGAGTGTATAATCTGAAACCACCGCTTGGGGGGAGGTACAGTGGTGAGAACCTGCTGGGGATTGAAGAATCCAACGCTCTGATCAGCTCTGTAGGGATAAGATACCGAATTCGTCTGTTGGCGACTTCACTGGGGAAAACATTCACGATCATCTGCAGGGGATTTTAAGGAAATGCCCCGAGGGTACCTGTTCTGAATAGACGATCCAAAGCACTTAAAATTTACATCAATTTTAAATGTTTATTAAGCATGTACCTGTAAAGCTCTTATGTGTCATGATGCAATGTTTATGAAAAAATTCAGACGTCATTTTTGCAAACAAAACAGAAAAATGAAAATGAAAACAGAGATATACTGAATAACATGATTTTATTGATTGAACGGCCTCTGAATAGGCATTTACATCAGGAAGCAATCCCTGGAAAGAGGTAATCGCACAACAGATAAAAACAGACATTAATCTAATGGCAATGTGAAATGGATTTCTATTGGGTTCCAATTCTGCTATGACTTGCTCGTCTTCAAGATCCTCCAGATGATCAGCTTTCTGAAAAGAGTGATTGGACTGTTTCCTATCCTTCCAAATTTTCCAGTCATTGACACGAGATGAGATTCAGAACTACTCAGAACGTAGTCATTCGTTTAATCCCTAACTTTTGCCTGGATCGCCCTTTTCGGGTTTTCAATCCACCGGGATACCCATTTTTGCCTAAGTTGCCTTTTCAGGTTTTCAACTTACCGGGTGTACAATCTTTTTCCTTTTTAATCCCTAATTTTTGCCCGAACCTTTTCATTTTCTTGGTTCGTCGGGATGCCCATTTTTGCCTGGACTACTCTTTTTATTGTCCAGCGGGTCTATTTCATGTGAAGTATTTTTTAACTGCGTCTGAGTTCACCGGGGAAGTGAAGTTTTCACCATCCATCGTTGCAAGCATTAAGGCCCCACCATCAAAAACCTTGGTGACAATATACGGTCCATCATAGTTAGGAGTCCACTTGCCCCTGTGATCTGTCTGAGGAGGAAGGATCCTTTTCAACACTAAATCTCCGACTTGGAAACATCGAGGATGCACTTTCTGATCAAAGGCTCTCTTCATCCGACTCTGATACAACTGCCCATGACAAATGGCTGTCATTCGCTTCTCTTCGATAAGACTCAACTCATTGAACCTTTTCCGAATCCATTCAGCTTCGTCTAACTTGACATCCAACAGGACTCTTAGAGAAGGAATCTCCACTTCAACAGGTAGGACTACTTCCATACCATACACAAGGGAGTAAGGGGTTGCCCCGGTCGATGTACGTACTGAAGTACGGTACCCATGCAAGACAAAGGGTAGCATCTCATGCCAATCTCTGTACGTAACGACCATCTTCTGCACAATCTTCTTTATGTTCTTATTTGCCGCTTCAACAACACCGTTCATCTTAGGGCGGTAAGGGGAAGAATTGTGATGCTGAATGTTGAAGTTCTGGCACAACTCCTTCATTATTTTGTTGTTGAGATTAGAACCATTATCAGTAATGATTCTTTCGGGAATCCCATAGCGACAAATGATTTCTTTCTTGATGAATCGGGCAACCACATGTCTGGTGACCTTCGCAAATGACGCTGCTTCGACCCACTGGGTGAAATAGTCGATGGCAACAAGGATGAAGCGATGCCCATTGGAAGCGGTCGGCTCAATCTTTCCAATCATATCGATGCCCCACATAGCGAAAGGCCACGGCGAAGACATCACATTCAAAGGATTCGGCGGCACATGCACCTTATCAGCATAAATCTGGCATTTATGGCACTTCCGAGCATATTTGAAACAATCAGATTCCATGGTCATCCAGTAATAACCTACTCTCAACAATTTCTTAGCCATTGCATGTCCGCCGGCATGAGTACCGAAGGAGCCTTCATGAACTTCCTGCATTAACATGTCTGCTTCGTGTCTGTCCACGTATCTAAGCAAAACCATGTCGAAGTTCCTCTTATATAGAACATCGTCTTTGTTCAAGAAGAAACTGCCTGCCAATCTTCTCAAAGTCTTTCTATCATTGTTGGATGCCCTTGCAGGGTACTCTTGATTCTTCAGAAAGCACTTGATGTCATGATACCAGGGCTTGTCATCAACTACCAGTTCAGCAGCAAACACATACGCGGCCCTATCAAGGCGCATAACATCGATCCTGGGAGCATAGTTCCACCAAATCACCTTGATCATGGAGGATAGAGTAGCAAGAGCATCTGCCATCTGGTTCTCATCACGAGGTATATGATACAACTTTACTGTTGTGAAGAAAGTCAACAGTCTTCTCGTGTAATCTCTGTAGGGGACCAGAGTAGGCTGGAGAGTGTTCCAATCACCATTCACTTGATTGATTACCAGAGCTGAATCTCCGAAGATGTCCAAAGTCTTGATTCTCAAATCAATGGCTTGCTCAATACCCAAGATACATGCTTCATACTCAGCTTCATTATTGGTGCACTCGAAAGTCAGACGAGCGGTGAAAGGCATGTGGGCACCTTTCGGAGTTGTAATGACAGCACCAATTCCACTTCCTCTGGCGTTGATGGCCTCATCAAACATTAAAGTCCACTTTTCGTCTGGATCAGGTCCCTCTTCAACAACTGGCTCTTCACAGTCTTTCATCTTGAGGAACATGATGTCTTCATCTGGAAAATCAAACTTCATCGGCTCATAATATTCAACCGGCTGTTGAGCAAGATAGTCTGACAGAATACTCCCCTTGATGGCTTTCTAGGAAGTATACTGGATGTCGTACTCTGTCAGTACCATTTGCCAACGAGCAACTCTTCCGGTGAGAGCTGGTTTCTCAAATATATACTTGACTGGATCCATTTTGGAGATCAGTAAGGTTGTGTGAGACAACATGTATTGTCTCAATCGCTTAGCAGCCCATGCAAGTGCACAACATGTTTATTCAAGCATTGAGTATCTCGACTCACAATCTGTGAATTTCTTACTCAGGTAGTAGATGGCATGCTCTTTCCTACCTGTCTCGTCGTGTTGACCGAGAACACAACCCATGGAATTGTCTAGTATTGTCAAATACATAATCAGCGGTCTCCCTGGGACCGGAGGCACAAGGATAGGAGGATTCTGCAAATACTCTTTTATCTTCTCGAACGCCCTTTGACAATCATCATTCCACCTGATAGCCTGATCTTTTCTCAACAATTTGAATATTGGCTCACACGTGGCTATTAGGTGAGAGATGAACCTTGCAATGTAGTTCAACCTCCCTAAGAAACCACGGACTTGTTTCTCTGTTCTTGGCTCAGGCATTTCCTGTATCGCTTTTACTTTGGCCGGATCCACCTCAATCCCTTTTCCGCTAACAACAAAACCCAGTAGTTTTCCAGATCTCACCCCAAAAGTACACTTGTTCGGATTAAGCCTCAGCTTGAATTTCCTCAAACGCTCAAACAGTTTCTGCAAATTCACCAAATGTTCTTCTTCTGTCTGAGATTTGGCAATCATATCATCAACATAAACCTCGATTTCATGATGAATCATATCATGGAACAGAGTCACCATCGCTCGCTGATATGTTGCTCTGGCATTTTTCAGACCAAATGACATCACCTTGTAGCAGAAGGTGCCCCATGGGGTTATGAATGTTGTCTTCTCCATGTCTTCTGGTGCCATCTTAATTTGATTATAGCCAGAAAAGCCATCCATGAAGGAGAATACCGAGAACTGAGTCGTGTTATCCACCAAAACATCAATGTGAGGTAAGGGGAAATCATCTTTAGGACTAGCCCTGTTCAGATCCCGGTAGTCAACACACATTCGTACCTTTCCATCCTTCTTAGGTACCGGAACGATATTTGCAACCCATGGCGGATAATTTGTGACTGCTAGAAACCCTGCATCCAACTGTTTTTGCACTTCTTCCTTTATCTTGACAACCATCTCTGGTCTTGTTCTTTTGAGCTTCTGCTTGACCGGAGGACAACCTTCTTTGAGCGGCAAGCGATGTACCACGATGTCTATGTCAAGCATTGGCATGTCCTGATAAGACCAAGCGAAGATGTCAACATACTCTTGCAGCAATTCAATCAACCCCTTCTTCACGTTGTCTTCCAAAGCAACCCCTATCTTAATTTCTCTCTTGGCGTCCTCGGTGCCGAGATTAATCACTTCAACAGACTCTTGATGCGGTTGAATGACCCTTTCCTCTTGTTTTAATAACCTGGTAAGTTCTTCAGGGAGTTCACAGTCTTCATCACCCTCTTCTTCAGCTTGAAAGATTGGATTTTCAAAGTCGAAGCGAGCCATAGCAAAACCGTTATCAATAGGATCCGATGATGTGCATCTGCATGAGTGATGGTATGTGCTTATGAGTGTGAAAGAAAAAAAAAGTGGAAACTAAACAAAACATTGCCATTTTTTTTTGAAAAACTGCAAAAATAGAAAGACAGGGAACGAAATATTTGAATGCAAAAAGACGTCCTTTATTTATGATAAAAAATGCAAGTGTCACATAGATGAGCCCTACAATGAGTCATTACGCCTTGGCGGAACGTAAGACTTGGATATGCATGAATAAACAAAGAAAATTACTCCTCCAGACAAGTGGCTTGGACAATCTCCTCAGAAGACCAATTGTTGAGAACTTCACCCAGGATCCTCGGACGCACCCAGTTATCGATGTCGCAATCACTATCCCCATCTTCATTGTTGACCGCAGAGACTAATTTGACTTCTCCTTCAACCATGTTAACGTTGGCTCCACCATGCTAGGGCATGGGATTGTCGATGATATTAGGAGCTGGTGCAAAGTTAACAGCCTTTGAATCAATGAGGTCCTGAACTACGTGCTTAAAAGCTTTGCAGTTCTCAATATTGTGGCCAGGTGCCCCAGAGTGGAAGCTACACCTAAAGTTGGCGTCATAACCCACCGGAAGCCTACCAACGGGAGGAGCCAGAGTGCGCAACTGCACAAGTTGTAGTTGTTGAAGACTAGAAAGCAACTGAGTGTACGACATTGGAAGAGTGTCGAAACGCCGGTCCATCGTCCTTGGCCTCGGTTGATAGGCGGGTCTGTTATCCGGTTGTTGTGGTTGGTACTGAGCTGGTTGACGTTGTGGTTGTTGTTGTTGTAGTGGTGCTGCAGCTGGAATGGTCACAACCGCAACATACGGTTGCTGATGATAGTTCTGAAAGTTATTCCTCTGGTTATCCCTGTTCTGGTAAGAAGATATGGCACTTGCATCCCCTTCTCTCCTCTTCTGTCCCTGAATGAACGGCTTCTTCACCCCTGATGAGGATCCACCCCCACTCTGGATCTTGTATGTCCTCAGGTAATTCTCCACCCTCTCTCCGGTAGAGACTACATCAGCAAAATTGGAGGCATTGCAACCCACCAGGCGCTCCAAATAAGGTCCTGGCAGAGTGTTCATGAACATGTTAGCCATTTCCTTCTCCAACATAGGAGGTTGAACACGGGAAGCTGTTTCTCTCCAGCGTTGAGCGTATTCTCTGAAGCACTCATTGCTTTTAAGAGACAGATTTTGAAGTTGAGTTCTGTCCGGAGCCATATCTGCATTATACTGATACTGCTTCACGAAAGCCTCAGCCAAATCCCTCCAGCAATGGATGTGGGCTCTGTCCAGCCTCATATACCATTCCAGGGATGCCCCAGCTAGGCTGTCCTGGAAGAAGTACATAAGCAACTTTTCGTCATTGGAGTATGCAACCATTTTACGGAAATAGGCTTGCACATGGGTCTTCGGGCAAGAGTTGCCATTGTATTTGTCAAATATTGGGACCTTGAATTTCGGTGGCACTCTCACACCTGGGACCAGCCCCAAGTCAGCAACATCTACTCCTAGAGGATTCTGTCCTTCCACTGCCTTCAAGCTCTCTTCCAATCTTCTAAACATGGGGTCCACACCATGACCCATACCAAAGTCTTCCTGCAGCAGGGGGAACTGATCGTCCTGATCATCATGAACGGGCTGTTGACCGGAGGTGACATGTAGGATTGGGATAGGCCCCGGTCCATTGGGTCCATTAGCCTCTCCAGCTGGAGGATCAGTCACCGTCTCTGGTTGAGCAAGGGGATTCCTCTGTATCATCTGCCTGAGCTCTTGATGTCCCTGAGCCACCCCTTGAACCACATCCATGAATTGATTCATGCGGATTTTCATCTCGGCGAACTCTGCCTGTATGCTTTCCATTACTCTCTGTTTGTTTCTGCGGGTACCGTACCGGTGAATGCCTGGGTCAGCTATCCTGCTGATGGAACATCAAACAAACTGAGAACACTGTGGCGGTACCTGTTATGCAAGACATGCTAATGAATATGTAAATGCAATGACATGTTTATCAATTCCAA
Source organism: Lathyrus oleraceus (assembly GCF_024323335.1). Lineage (NCBI taxonomy): Eukaryota > Viridiplantae > Streptophyta > Magnoliopsida > Fabales > Fabaceae > Lathyrus > Lathyrus oleraceus. Next base: position 461,103,004 of record NC_066580.1, read on the forward strand.
AGGTATTCTACCCCATTGATTCCAGTTTCTCAATAGATAAACGATGTAAAAAAAAAGACTAAGTCGTTGATGGGAATCAAGGAAATTCCAACTAGAATCAAGTAGAAGATATAAACCCCACAGAAATGGATAAACATGTGTGAATGATTATGAATGCAAAATTATGTGATGCAAAATGATGTGAATGCAGTGCAGTGGCATGGGAATCAGGATCGCTGTATCTGCTTGAACATCTGTCAGGTTGCACTGTCTGGAGAGAAATTAAGAGCACACCAAACAAAGGTCATGGGATGGATCATGTTATCCTTAATATCAACCACCCATTTTGGTGAATTATGGTTTACACCTTATCAACATCCAAGTTTCATTGATATTAAGGATACCTGAACGGATCAACCATGAATCAAGGGTTTGTTGCAAGTCACGAGCATGGACTTTAGGTTAAGAACCACCCAAAAGGAGTGTACTAAGGTTTAAACCTGCCAAACATGTTCTACAAAAGGTTCCCATAGTCATAATCCCATCTTTCGGATATTATCGGAGGAACGACTACTCGTATTCCAAAAATATTCTCAAGAGAGACTCTTATGAGTGTAGTATCGCGTAACAATCGTATCAAATCTTACACTTGAACGACTTTCGCACTACGTCCTACGAATAGGCCAAGATGGGTTTGGTAAACTAAGGTCCTCGGCTTCTAAGGTCTGTATTGGAAAAACTAATGTCTAACCACAACTTACTTGTGTGACATTATTGATCTCAACATGACCTCCACCAAGTGAATGGGCTTGCAAGTCAACTTGCTAAGGAATAACTCCACACAAGTCGACAAGACTATGCCATTCTCCTATCCTAAGTGCACTCGAGTTCGGGTATAGAACTCATCTCACAAAGATCACCAAGCAGCCATAGCCAGCCAACAGATACAACAATGATATGTACACAATGCAATAAGGTAAAGCAGGTAAATAAATAACTGTACAAAAGCATGAACACCCAATAAACAAACAAACTACAAAAGCTATGAGGTACTCGCTTAGGGAAATCGGGTCCCCAGCAGAGTCGCCAGCTATCGCAACCTGAAAAATACAGTGTGCGAAAAACAACCGGCGAAAGAAAATGACAGAAGAGTCGCCACCGTGCGTTATTTATCCCAAAGGAGGGAAAGGAAACGCTCGAAGTAAACCTGAAAAGATGAAAGGAAAAGACAAGGTCTCGCAACCAAATCTTGGGTTCGAGAGTCGGTTATGCGAAGGGAAGGTATTAGCACCCCTACGCATCCGTAGTACTCTACGGGATCCACTTTTGTAGTTCTTGTCTAAAGGGTGTGAGTTTATCTTGTGTTGTTTACTAAAAAAGGGGTTAAATGAAAATGACTCGCGCGGATGTCGCATCCACTACATACGTATCTCATCTGAATATGAGAATCAGAGTCTTCGTAGCTCGGCTGACCTATGGGTTAGGGGGATGTGTGCTCGCTAAGACATCGCGTCTTATGCCTACGTATCTCATTTGGAATGAGAATCAGAGCAAGCCGTAGTTCGGCTGACTATGGGGTTAAGGATTATGTTTTGGGGCGGACGACGTTACTACGCAATCTACCGGATGCTCGACCTTTGGAGACTTACTCGCCTGTAGTAGAAGGAGTACACGTGTGTTTAGGAGAAGAAAAATCAATGAAGGGTTAGGGTTTGGGATGCTCATGCAAAAGGGAAATCCTAGACGAAGGAACCTGCATAAAGTAAACACACAAAACATTGCCTCCTATCGAGGTCTTCCAGCTAAGAAAGCGGTAAAAATACGGGAAAAATGTAAAAGCACCACACGGATAAAGATCCGAAGTAACAGTAATTAACGGAACAAGGAAACCCTGAGATCCTTCCAAGCTAACACCATCAAAGAAGGTGAGTCAGTACAGGTAATCGGAATGAAACCTCCAGGTGATATCCCACAAATAAAGTGGAACACCAGGCAAACCATCTCTGCAAGAGTCATATGAGCCTGATTGGAGAGCTTGATTGAAATTGAGTTGCACCCATGAGGTTTACAAAACAATCTTTAGGGTGTATGTGAGGCAGAGGTAATTCTGTGTAGTTGAGTTCCCTTCAGGGTTTGGAGGCTGCTCTGAACTCTGTTAGCTCTTCTCTCCAGGTTTTGTCCAGGGTTTTGTTCCAAGGAAACCTCAGAGTATTTTGCTTCTCTTCCTTTTTCTGTCTGTTTTGTTTCAATGAAACTCTAGTATTTATAGCCTAATATTGGTAGCTTAGTGGGCTTTTGAGAGAGGTCCAAGTTTTCTTTTATTTATTTATTTATTTAATTATTTATTTATTTATTTATTTCATTTTTTGTTTTTTTTTGTTTTGAAAAAATATTCCGATTGCCATGATGAAATGCAAATGCTAAATGACCTAAAAATGAATGCATGCATAAGGTGTAAAGCGTATGCTAAATGAAGGGTAAATTTTGGGGTATTACAATCATGACCAAATGCAATGGTCATGCATGATATGGTTTGATGTATGCAAAGGGGATATGCAAAAAAGGAAAAAGGGAGGGTAAATTTTGGGGTATGACACTTGGAAGTACGAGGCTTATTGGTTAGAATAAATACTCCATAGAGGTCATGTTGATGGCAATCGGGATTGGGGGAAAGTGATACTTAAAATTTTGAACAAGCTGCATAAAAACACGGGGGACCTATGTGGGAATTCGTAATGGGTCATGACTAACCATCTCCTGATACTTGTAGCAAAAGTCTAATGGTAGACATGAAAATTGTGTTATGGATCTATGGAAGGATATTAATGATGTATCCTCAAAGAAGGTCAGGGGCAAGGACCCACTCCATGGTAAGCCATCCTCGAAGAGACCTAAGTTGATGATGCTCGAGATAGATTGGATGGCTTACCATGGAGTGGGTCCTTGCCCCTGACCTTCTTTGAGGATACATCATTAATATCCTTCCATAGATCCATAACACAATTTTCATGTCTACCATTAGACTTTTGCTACAAGTATCAGGAGATGGTTAGTCATGACCCATTACGAATTCCCACATAGGTCCCCCGTGTTTTTATGCAGCTTGTTCAAAATTTTAAGTATCACTTTCCCCCAATCCCACGTCTTTCATCAATCCAGTCGCACATGTATTCAGGCACGAGGGAAAGGGTGATGGGTATTCTTCGTTAATTATTTCTTCCTCTTGATAATATTATGAATGACATTCATGCTATCTTCAAAATATAATGAAAACATTTGTTAAAGATAGTACTTAGGCAATAATGAATACATATACACATGTTAATTCCATCTCCTCACCAAAGACACCCTATTTTCTCCTCGACTAGTGAATAAATATGCAATAAAATTAAACATGATATTTACCTAATAATTTCTTTTAGAAAATTCTAAAATCCATGACAAATTTGGGATACGACAACTATCTTTGAGAATACGCTTCTTATCTTCCTCTTTCTCCATAGTAATTTGAAATATGGATGAATCATTTTTTTCTGATTTCGAGATTCAAAGGGCTACACCAGATATTAGATAAGTCAAAATAAATTGAAATGCGATAAATGGGTTTATCTGTGATGACTTTTCCCAAGATGCAAGGATTTAGATTTTCCCCTTCATCTTGAACTTCTTCTTCCTCATACATGAAAAACTGAGGGACTTTGATTTCTTGGGGGAACTTCTTGATGGTTCATAGTGTTTGTGTTTTCTGTAGGTTTTTTATGGGATAATCATATTTTTCAATCTATTATTTGGGTGGTTAGGCGAGGTGATTATATGTGTTGTTTGAAGGTTTTTATGGTGTAACTCTGGTGCCTTAAATTTTGCATGTGATATTTCGGGAAATTCATTCCCATCGTTAGGTTTGGCATGGGTGAGAATATGAGCCATATCAGAACTCGTACCAATATGTTCCATGGTTTCAAAAATCATGGATTTGGATGTTTCACACTCCATAAAAGAGAAAGAGAAGCCAGAAGCAAGAAAGGGGAAAAATGGAAGCAAATGGGTGAAGAAGAAAAATCGAAGGACGAACGAGGTACAAAGAAAAAACAAGAAGGCAAGCTCTCACTTATAGAAGCGAACACACATCATAGTGTAGAAAAATAAAGGAATACAGAGATAGAGAATCCAAAGGTTGTAGAAATTCAGGAAGGAGAACACATGAGGAATATCTTAAAGGATCAAGAAGAGAGGGAGAAAATCTTATAGTGAAAGATTGATTTCAAAGTATTATTTGAAAACCCCCTGTTGTTACTCTAATTCAAACAATTATAACCTTGTTAAAATTGACTTTCTATTAAAAGTGAATTGAATGTAAAATGATTTATGTTTGAGTACATTTATATAAAAGTTAGTGAAAAATAAAATATCACTGTAAAATACACATTTTGAATCAAAACTACAAATCATAGCGTTAAGTTAGAATAACTTATAAAGGCATAATTAATTTTAGGCTTAATATCTTTTTTATTCCCGTATGTTAACAACAGGGGGTCATTTTGATCCCTTAACTTCAAAAATGTCCATATTGGTCCCTTAACTCTTCAAAATATTACATGTTAATCCTTTTTGTCTAATTAGCAATGCAATGCTCAACATCAGTCGCTAAATTTGTTGCTAATTCGATAAAAGGACTAATTTAGTATATTTTGAAGAGTTAAGAGACCAATATGGACCTTTTTTAAGTTAAGGGACCAAAATGAAACCCGAGGTAAACATACGGGACCAAAAAGGATATTAAACTTTAATTTTTTAGTAAATAATCAAACATGTCAAAGAAAATTTTACACATTTATAATCAATTGTCAAGACTCTAAACTTAAAACAAAACATAAATTTAATGTTCAACTTATTTTGTATAAGTATATTAAAATATAAATTATTTTATTTTTTATTAACTTTTAAAATAAATAAATTGTATAAACTATTTGGCGAGCATTACAAAATCATTTCTAATCATAAATTCAGGGAATGATTCTCTCTAGCATAATTAACCATATTTTTCGAATATTGAACAGGGCCGGCCAAAGGGCTAGCGAAACCGGCCCAATTACAAATGTTTAATTTAAAATATCATCACTAAAAAATAGCGAACAATTGAAACCTCATAAAAAGATCACACACTTGATTTGGACCATTGAATCATTAATTACCATAGGATCTAATCAGGCTCCCCTCTGTGACGGATCAAGTGGTAACGTTTTAACCATCTATAATGTATAAAACTTTTCACGCACCATACTAGGTATTCTCTCATTATTGTTCTTGCAAGTTACACATCTCTAACATCAATGACTTGGGTGTTAGAGTACTAACCTTATAGGTCTTCCCTGCTCCAACGCACCAGAGATTCGTGCCACTGCACCAGAATGACTTTCTCCCAACGTATCATTGATCTCTTTTTTTCACTAGTGAAATAACCATGCCATTTGTGGAAACTGATTCCAGATTCTCACAAATTTCTACAGAAATCCACCATCTTTGAACTGTTACCCAACCAAAACCTATCCTTCTTCCGTTATAATCTTCTATTATCTCTATGCCGAATATGGTGGCATCTAAGTATGCTAGGATAACGGCTCAACGCATTCCTGTTATTGAAAGATAAGCCTCTCACCAGACTCTAGTTCCTCCCCTATCGAACATAATGCCTCTCAGATCTTGTCGATCTTTCAACCTTTCCAACAGTTACTTCAAGATCAAGCCTCCAAATAATAGCAACCACATGTGCAAATCATTGAACCATAGATACTCTAGAGTCTCCAATATTTCAAAGCCAATCTATGTTGGATGTGAATATATAAGTTAAAAAAAGGTCTAGAGGGGGGGGGGGGGGGTGAATAGACCCAAATTAAAAAAATCAACCATCATTTTATTGCGAGTAGAAGGTTTGATGCAAAAATGAAAATTATGCAGTTGAATATGATTAAGCTAACACAGTTCGTTTTCCAATATCAAGGATTATAATGATGAAACTCTTTGTATGAATTGATTTAATTTGTGTAGTCACAAGGAGTGTACACAATGGAAGGAAGTTTATTGTTACCTATTGTTTTGGAGCCAATGGTCTTCCTTTTCTAATCACCTCTGAAATCGACGAAGTCTCCAGGCTTAAGTTCCAGGCTTTGGAACATATGCCTTTTTCCCATCATGTGCCACGAGTATCCAGAGTCCAGGTAACATGTATGGTGTATCAACTCTTCTGCTAAGGATATTTGTAATATATATTATCTTATCCTTAGGTAGACACATCTTTCTGGGTCCTTTGGGGTTAGTCTTCTTAGAGTTCTTAACAACCTTCGGTTTTTGTGCAAGATAGCTATACATGTATGCATAATTGAAACGGGAATGAGGTTTCACTTTAGCCTTAGGTTTAATAGAAATTCTACCTTTAGGCATAACTCCATTTTGTTTCCCAAAAGGGATAAAATGAGACTGAAGAGTATTGGGCTTATCATCTTTTTCAGAATCAGATTCGTCATCAGAATCATAGCCAATACCCCTTGTTCTGTTTTTGCTAACACCATAAATCATGGAAGCCATTCAGCATATATTAAGGATTTTAGAAATAAATTTCTAAATTTTTTTATCATATTTTTTTATGATATCACCAGAACCTGTAGAGGCTTTAGAAAGAATTTTCTTTTCAGGTTTGAGACTTTTGTATTGAAGCACAAAGTTGTTATTTTTCGAAATTAGATTTTCTTCACTCGAACTTGAAAAATATTTATGAAGCTTATAGTAAGCTTCTAATTCATATAAATGAATCTTCTTCAGATCCTTGTATTTGTGTAGAATATTCTGATACTTTTCCAGAACCTCAGACAAACTAGATTCAAGCTCAGAACGAGAAAGTTCAGAAAATACCTCTTTAGAATCTGACTCAAATTCTGATTTTGATTGAATCATTTATGTAAGAGCTTATGTGCAAGCCATCAGTGCCATGTTAGTCTGCTCTTCTTCAAAATCATATTCCGAAGACTCTGAATCATCCCATGTAGCCATCAAACCCTTCTTATTTCCTCTGAAGTTCTTCTTAAGCCTTTCTTTCTTTAACTTGGGACATTTATTCTTGAAGTGGCCAGGATACTTGCACTCAAAGCATGTGAGTTCTTTTCCAGCTCCAACCTTCTTGAATCTAGAAGTGGACTCAGAATGACCACCTATCCTTTTGTGTCCTCCTAATTTTCCTTTCCTTTTCTTCCAGAGTTGATTAACGCGTTTGAACAGAAGCGATAATTTATCATCTTCTTCTGATTCCTCTTCAGACTCTTCATCAGTTTCTGCTTGAAAAGCTTTTGTCTTCTTAGATCTTCTTGAAGACTTCAGAGCAACAGACTTTCTCTTTCTCTTGGGCTCATCTTCCTCAAGCTCAATCACGTGACTTCTTAAAGAACTAACCAGTTCTTCAAGAGAAGTGTTGTTCAGATCCTTTGATAGCTTTAGAATTGTTACCATATGTCTTATACGCTTATGAAATTCTGGTATCAGATATAAGATGTCGAAGGTAATTTTACGACACTGATATCTGCTAACACATAATGGATAAAATAAACAGAATGGTAAAGCGAATAACACAAGCAATTGTTAACCCAGTTCGGTGCAACTCACCTACGTCTGGGGGCTACCAAGCCAGGAAGGAAATTCACTAAAATAGAATTAGTTCAAAGACTATCCGTACACTTCAACAAGTTACAGTCTTTCTCACCTAATCTCTACCCGTGCAACTTCTACCTAAGCACTCTTAGATATGAGAACCCACTCACTTCCCTTACAATCACACACCCGTGATTTTAAACAATAATCCCTTGTGAAAAGAAAATACTTTTCAATTACAAACTCTTGATTTTACTTCACAGTTTCAATCAAGAAGACACACTCTTGATCTTGCTTCACAACTTTGATCAAAACGACACACACTTGATCTTGCTTCACAACTTTGATCAAGTAGACACACACTTGATCTTTCTTCACAACTTTGATCAAGTAGACACACACTCTTGCTTAACAGCTTTAGAGTGACAAATTACAACCACAAATCAGTCCAATTCAATCATCAATGGATGACTTGAATGACCTACAAGTCTTACGACTAAACAGACACAAACCCTAGCTCTCTCTCTATATTTCACTCAGTCTTGGTTGTGTGTACAAACAGGTTTTCTAAGTCCCTTTTTATAGAAGCATTGGACATCTTGAAAACCCTAAATATATTTTCCAATCAAATCTTTTTATAACAGCTGTAGAGATCTCCTTGGAAAATAAGAAAATCTGGTTGTAATCCATGATTGAATGTGCCAGCTAGCCATATCTTCAATCATCCAATGATTGCCATTAATTGTGTAATCACAAAACACCAGACATTCATACTGAATGTTCTATGTACAGGATGTCATGACATCGGGTCTGTCATCCTAGAAAAATCCTGTATAATCCAATTTCCTTTTATAGCAGGTACAACCATATCAGATACCATGACATTGTGTATGTCATCTGAAATAATCCTGCATGAACATGTCTTCCATATAAGCTCCAGCAGGTACAACCAATATCAGAAGCCTTGTCATTGTATGTGGCATTCTGAAACAAACCTGCTTGCATATGTTCTTTAACTCCAGCAGGTACATAAGATATCTTATGTTAAGACATCACACATGACATCTTGTGAACACTCTTTGTTTTACCAAAATTGCTGCCAACACTTAGAATCAACAAACTCCCCCTTTGGCAAATTTTGGCTAAAACATATATTTGTCCTTTTTGTTCACAAGGCAAACTATCAGCAGTTTAAACCACATAACAGTAGTTTAATCAGCAGCAGAAGCAAAACAATTACTAGATATGGCTACTAGTAATACACACATGCACAAGGGTACTTCTCCTCCCCTTAAATTTGTGCAACAATCAGAATTACTAGTTAGGGATGCAACTAGTAAGACACACAAATGCACAATGCACCAGGGTACTTCTTCCCCCCCTAAAATTGTGCATACACCAAACATAACAGCTATTGTAACTCCAGCATCTGTACCAGCCAGAATGTCATACTGACATCTGCTTCAATATCAACACTTGTGCACCATAACAGACATCCTCTTTGACATATGTAAACATCTGTAAACAGAACACCATTCTGTCTTCGCACCTGTGCACTTCTTTCAATAATAGTTGTCCTCCAGTCCAGCCACACACAACTTCCACACATCAGCTTCCATATCAAGCACTTCTCCCCCTTTTTAGTCAAAATTGACCAAAGGTGAGCAAACCTCATATCATCTTTACACCCATCACCTCTTTCACTACCCCATACCTCACAAAACTCCATACTCTTTTTGTGAGAACTAACCAAAGACTCCTTTGATTGCTATAGATTTTCATACACACATATCCCCAATTTTCCTCTTAAACATTCAAATTGATTGGCATCCAAAGCTTTTGTGAATATGTCAGCTAATTGCCTCTTTGTAGGAACATGCTCCAGTGCTATGATCTTCTCTTCCACAAGTTCTCTGATGAAGTGATGCCTGATATCAATGTGCTTTGTCCTGCTGTGCTGAATAGGATTCTTGGAAATATTTATAGCACTCAGGTTATCACAGTATAATGTCATGACTTCTTGTGTGACATTGTATTCAGACAATATTTGTTTCATCCAGACCAGTTGAGAACAACTACTTCCAGCTGCTATGTATTCAGCTTCAGCAGTGGATAGAGATACACAGTTCTGTTTCTTGTTGAACCATGAAATCAGATTGTTCCCTAAGAAGAAACATCCTCCTGATGTGCTCTTCCTATCATCAGCACTCCCAACCCAGTCTGCATCACAGTATCCAGTCAACATAGAGCCGGGTCCATGAGTATATAACATCCCATAGTCACTAGTGCCATTGATATATTTCAGTATTCTCTTTACTTGGTTTATGTGACTGACTTTTGGTTCAGCTTGATATCTAGCACACACACCAACAGCAAATGCAATGTCAGGTCTGCTTGCTGTGAGATATAACAGACTGCCTATCATGCTTCTGTATAGACTTTGATCTATACTGACACCATTTTCATCTTTGGAGAGTTTTACATGTGTAGGAGTAGGTGTTCTTTTATGGCTTGCATTCTCCATGCCAAACTTCTTCGCAATGTTCTTGGCATACTTTCTTTGGGATAAGAAGATAGAGTCTTCCATCTGTTTGACTTGTAGACCAAGAAAGTAGGTCATCTACATATATTTGTGCCACCATGAGCTTCCCTCCTTCATTCTTCACAAACAAAGTTTTGTCAATACCTCTTTTCCTATATCCGTTGTCAGTGAGGAACACTGTGAGTCTCTCATACCAAGCCCTGGGAGCTTGTTTTAACCCATATAGGGCTTTCTTCAGTCTGTATACATGTTATGGAAGATTTGGATCTGTGAAGCCTTTAGGCTATTCAACATATACTTCTTCATTTAGGTAGCCATTTAGAAAGGCACTTTTTACATCCATCTGAAACAGTTTGAATTTCAGAATACATGCCACTCCAAGCAATAATCTAATGGACTCAAGGCGAGCTACAGGAGCAACAGTCTCATCAAAGTCAACTCCTTCAACTTGAGTATATCCTTAAGCTACTAATCTAGCTTTGTTTTTAGTAACAACTCCTTGTTCGTCAAATTTATTCTTATATACCCACTTTGTACCTATGACATTCACTCCTTCAGGTCTAGGGACCAATTCCCATACTTCATTCCTCTTGAATTGACCTAACTCTTCTTGCATGGCATTAATCCAGAACTCATCAGTCAAGGCTTCCTTGATGTTTCTAGGTTCAATCTTTGACACAAAGCAACCATCTGAGATTACTTCCCTTGATCTAGTAGTGACTCCTTTATCTGGGTCTCCTATGATAAGATCTTTGGGTTGATCCTTCTGAATTCTGATAGTGGGTCCCTTGTTGATTTTGTCATCTTCAGGTTCAGCTTGAGGTGGTTCTTCTTCCTTATTCTTGTCTGAGGTGTTAGCTGGAGAATCATTCAGAGATGTCTCGACATCGTCTGTGACATCAGTCTGTTGATCATCAACCACTACATTTATGGATTCCATCAACACATTAGTTCTGTAATTGAAGACCCTGTAGGCTCTGCTGTTTGTTGAATAGCCCAAAAATATTCCTTCATCACTTTTGGGATCCATCTTCCTTCTTTGCTCACGATCAACCAAGATATATCATTTGCTACCAAATACATGAAAGTATTTTACTGTAGGTTTTCTTCCTTTCCAGACTTCATAAAGGGTTGTGGGAGTCCCTTTCTTTAATGTCACTCTGTTGTGGACATAGCAGGCTGTGTTCATGGCTTCAGCCCAAAAGTGATAGGGTAACTTCTTAGCGTGAATCATAGCTCTGGCTGATTCTTGCAGAGTCCTATTTTTTATTTCCACCACACCATTTTGTTGGGGAGTGATGGGAGATGAGAACTCATGATGAATTCCTTCTGAAGAGCAGAATTCAGCAAATTTGTTGTTCTCGAATTCCTTTCCATGATCACTTCTAATTTTGACAACAGGACTTTCTTTTTCCCTTTGAAGTTTCAGACATAGCTCCTTAAAGACTTCAAAAACATCAGATTTTTCTCTTATAAAATTGATCCAGGTGTATCTGGAGAAATCATCCATTACTACATATGCATATTTCTTCCCACCAAGGCTTTCTACATGCATGGGTCCCATCAGGTCCATATGAAGTAGTTCCAGGACTTTGGTAGTCGTGTCATGTCTGAGCTTCTGGTGTGACATCCTTGTTTGTTTTCCAATCTGACATTCTCCACAGATTTTTCCCTCATCAATCTTTAAGTTGGGAATTCCTCTAACAGCCTCAACTGATATGATTCTCTTCATACCTTTCAGGTGCAGATGGCCCAATCTTTGATGCCATATTTTTACTTCTTCTTTTTTGGCTAAGGAACACATTGAAGAGTATCCAGTCTCTTGAGAGCTCCACATGTAGCAGTTGTCTTTGGACCTAACTCCCTTCATGATTACTTTATTTTCTCTGTTAGTAATCAGACATTCAGTTTTGGTGAAGTTTGCATTCAGACCTTGATCACACAGTTGACTGATGCTTATAAGATTAGCAGTTAATCCCTTAACAAGTAGGACATCATCAAGGTCAGGAACTCCTGGGCAATCCAGCCTACCCATTCCCTTGATTTCCCCCTTTGCACCATCACCAAAGGTGACATAACTCATGGCATGAGGATGAAGTTCAGTTAGCAGATTTTTGTTCCCATTCATATGTCTGGAGCAACCACTGTCAAAATACCAATCTTCTTTGGCAGAAACTCTGAGGGAAGTGTGAGCTATGAGACTTGTGACCTTTGTCTTAGGAGCCCATTGCTTTTTGTTGACAGTCTTGTGATGCTTGGACTATGATTGGTATTGAGACTGAACAGGGCCAGGATAGCCACATAGCTTATAGCAAAAGGGCTTCAGGTGGCCAAATTTTCCACAGTATTGGCATTTCCATCTTTGATGCTTCCCTTTTTGCCGTTGTGACATCTGTTGTGACATCTCAGGTTTACTTTTAACATGGCTATACTTAGGTTTGGACTTTGGTTTACAACCAGTGTAACTGTACTCAGCCTTGAATCCAATACCAGATTTGTTTCCTGTTATTTGGCCAGTCTGGAGAATCTTGTCTAAGATGGCAGATCCATTGTTAAGTGTCATACGGTGAACTGACTTGGGGTGTTTTGCTTTTTATCGCAATGTCGCGGATAGCAAGAGTCGCCACTGACTTTTCTTTTATCCAATAAGGAAAGGTGGAAAAGAACAGGAAAGACCTCAATAGATTTTGGGTTCGGGAGGTACATTATACAAAGGGAAGGTATTAGCACCCTTTGTATCCATGGTTATCCATGGGCTCTTAATTGCTGGATCACTTATATTTTTGTCTGAAAAGTGTTGGTGAATTGTTTAAAAATGTTTCGAAAAGAGAGTTTAACTTTGTAATGATTCTCGTATGAATGTATACAAAGTATTTATCTCGTTTGATTTTGAAAACGGTTTAGAAAAATGTAACTTGGTGATGATTCTAGTATGAATGTGTACCAAGTGGTGATTTTCTAGGATTTTGCAAAGTGTGAGGGGTGGGAAATGTTTTAGGTTATGATCCAGCAATTGAGAGTTATACCTTCCTAAGGTCGTTATGAACGTTTCCTATCCTTATGAGGGTAAAACTGTCCTTACTATTGAGAAGTAAGTAATTTTACCCTTTGGATGTTTAAGGGTCATCGTAGGGTCATCGATAGGTCATTGAAGGCAACAGTTGTAAGGATACCTTAGCATTCGAAGGGACTATCATCATTTAACCGTAGGCTACACCGAAGGGTCATCGAGGGACAAAGGCAACATTCGAGGGACTATGATGATTTAATCGAAGGGTCTTTGCTAAGTGTATCCCCACGTTCGCGGGACATGACCGTAATACCGTAATATCGTAAGGCACAAGAGAGGTCCAAGATCACATATTTAAATGTCATATTTTAAAGTCAATTAGGTGATTAGGATGAATCTCCACATTAAAATCAATACATTAAAATTAATACATTAAAATTAATACATTAAAATTAATTAAGCAATTTAGGGTGGATCTTCATAAGGGTATCCCACAAATAAAGTGGAAGGCCTAAACAGCACTCTTTTCCTGGGATATGTGAACCTTTACAAAATTCAGCAAACGGGTTAGAATACCAATCAGGGTGCAATCGAGGATTACACCGCAAAAGAAAACACAGCAGCATGAATGTCAGGCAAAACAGTGCATAATTAACATAGAATAGATCAGGTTACGCATAGGATATAACAAATAGCAACGGCTGTCCCGTTCGCCTCTGCCTCGCCTAGCGAGGGCCTAGCGAATGCTCGCTACATGCTCGCTTAGCGATGTGCTAGCGAGCGGCTGCGGATTTTGAATTTCAGAACAGTATAATCTCAGCATGCTGCATGCCTTATTGCATTCAATTACAGAAATAATATGGTCAAACACTCAGGATATTCAGGTGTACTGGAATTCACATGCAAAGTCTAATTACATATCTAAAAATTCAATCATGATGCATTATGTATTTAGAGATTTACAAATTGGAAGCATAAAACAATAATGATACACAAACCTGTTTGCAATGGAGTGGTAATGCTTAATTGGCAAGTCACTTTTGGTACCGGGTTGAGTTGGGCGGCGGTAACTTCGGTGCGGATGAGCGGCCGTCAGGGTTTCTTCACTCCGACTTCTCTGGGCTACTCTCCAGGGTTTCTATGCTAGGGTTTCCGTCCGTCTTCTTCTGTTTTCCTCCCCCTTTTTCGTTCTGGAGTTGGGGTATTTATAATACTCCTTTGATGACCTAATGGGCTCAGAATGAAGCCCAAAATTTTCTGTTGTCTGTCAGCTTCGCTAGGCGAGTGTGTAGCGAACGTGTAGCGAACGTTCGCTAGGCGAGCGTGTAGCGAACGTGTAGCGAACAGGCCAGTTTGGGCCATTCGTGAGCTGGACCTTTGTTCCTTTAAGATCAGTGTCATAAAAATGAGTCGGAATGCCCTGAAAAATGTCTTAAAATATTAATGGGCAAATTTTGGGGTATGACAGCTGCCCCTATTCAATAGTCTTGAACCGAGAGAGTCAGAATGGTATGTACGCCATTCGTGGTCTGGAGGTGGGAGATTATTGAACACTTAGAACGCCCCAAAAATTTGCACTTGTCAATTAGTTAGTCTGGATGGAGATGGGCTTAAAGATGCCATCTAGGAAGTTTGATGATGAGAGCTTCAGAGTGCGTCGTACGTTAGAAGATATCTGAAGTCATGGGTGTCACTGGGTCATATGCCAGATCGTATAGTGAGTCATTCATTAGGCCGTCGACTTCACTGGGGAGTTAGAATGGGTCATACGCCGCTGGGGATAACAGATCAGAATGGATCATACGCTAGATCGTATCTGAGTTGCAGAATGGGCCGTCTGTTAGGCTGTATCTGACGAAAAGTAGTCGTACGCTAGACTACACCTCGGGATGTACCGTACGCTAGGTAGTATCTGAGGAATGAAGATCCGAATGGGTCGTACGCTAGACCGTATTTTTGGAGGAGTAATATGCTGGGGATAAAGGATCAGAATGGATCGTACGCTAGATCGTATCTGAGTTGCAGAACGAGCCGTCCGTTAGGCTGTATCGTTACTGGGGGTGAAGGATCAGAATGGATCGTATGCTAGATCGTATCTGAGTTGTAGACTGAGCCGTCCGTTAGGCTGTACTTGATGATGAAGGGGGTAGTCATACGTCAGACTACACTTCAGAATGTACCGTACGCTAGGTAGCATTTGAGGCCTTGAAGGTCCAAATGGGTCGTATGCTAGACCGTATTGGAGTTGTTGAAGGTCGGAATGGATCGTACGTTAGATCGCATCTGAGTTGAAAGAGTCATATGTTGAGCTGAATCAGAATGAACCGTATGCTAGGCTATATCTGATAGTATTTGTATATGTTGTATTTGCAATAAACGTCTGGGATGAGCTTATAGATGCCATCGTTAGGAGGATGTCAGAATGAATGTTGACATGGAGTGTATCTGAATCTGAACGTAATCGATGAAGATGTCCGTCTGAATGACTCTCTATTTTGACTGTATCAGGAAGATAATTAACCTGAAAAATAAAGTTAGCTTCATGCCATGTCATGATGCATGAGATGTTTTATGCTTTCGAAAATAACTGCAAATGATGTATGCATGCGTATGCTGTGAAATGATGTAATGAATGAATTATGCATCTGAAAAGTTCTTCCTGAGGACTCTACTGGGGAAAACAAATCTCAATCTTCTGGTTGGGAGATACTGGTATCGATGACCCTTTCTTAGCCGGGGATGCTTGATTTCTGTCTGATGGTAGAAATGTTCAACAGAAGCCTGGCTGGGGGTGGAAGAGATGACCCATTTGTCTAGTAATGCCACTCTCTTCTGGGAATGACTGGCTTTGCTGGGCAATAGGATTAGCAACGGATTCATTGGAAAGCATGATTAGACCTTCTCCTCGATCCTGAAGCCTAGTAGTAATCGCTATTTCTATTTTATGCACGCATTTTTGGTAAACATCGATCATATCCAAATGCATATATTAATTCGAATTAAATCAATGGACGTTTATGCAAACAAAACAGAGAAAGTAAAACAAGAGCATTTTTTTTTTGAAACTAAAATTATATTGATTTCGAAAGAGGGCCTATAAACAGGCAATTTGTGTACAAGGAGACAAAAATCCTAGTAAGAGGAAATTGTCAAGAAAACAAAGAGAAAGCTATGCCGAAAACGTCCTATTGACTTTAATTCCACTACTGCCATTATGTCTTCAAGCCTCTCATCTCCTGCTGTCGGATAGAAGTGATTAGCTTGTTCAGTCCTTTGAACTTGGATGAAGCTGTCTGAGAACGGGACATAGTCATACGCTTTAATCCCTAATTTTTGCCTGGACCGCCTTTTCAGGTTTTCAATCCACCAGGCTACCCCTTTTTGCCCAAGCCGCCTTTTCAGGTTTTCGACTTGCCGGGTGCACATTTTTTGTGTTTATCCCTAATTTTTGCCTGGACCGCCTTTTCAGGTTTTCAGTCCACCAGGATACCCTTTTTTGCCCAAGCCGCCTTTTCAGGTTTTCGACTTGCCGGGTGTACGTTTTTATATGTTTATCCCTAATTTTTGCCCGAACCCTTTTGGTTCGCCGGGATGCCCTTACTTTTGCCTAGATACGTCGACCTAGCGGGTCTCTTTTATGCGTGGTATTTTTTGACTATGTCTGCGTTCACGGGATGCGGGAAGTCTTCGTCGTCCATTGTAGCTAGTATCATGGCTCCACCAGAGAATACCTTCTTAACTACAAACGGCCCTTCGTACGTGGGAATCCATTTGCCTCTGGGATCACCCTGTGGTAGAATGATACGCTTTATTACCAAGTCGCCAATTCGATATACCTGTCTCTTGACTCTTTTGTTAAATGCCTGGGTCATGCGCTTCTGATATATCTGTCCATGACAAACAGCCGTAAGTCTCTTCTCATCAATCAAGTTTATCTGATCGAGTCGAGTCTGAATCCATTCCTCTTCATCTAAGCCCGCCTCTTTCATGATTCTTAGAGAGGGAATCTGAACTTCCACTGGTAAAACGGCTTCCATTCCGTAGACTAAAGAGAAAGGAGTTGCTCCTGTCGAAGTGCGTACTGAAGTGCGATAACCGTGAAGAGCAAACGGTAACATCTCATGCCAGTCTTTGTACGTCACCGTCATCTTTTGTATGATCTTCTTGATATTCTTATTAGCAGCTTCTACAGCGCCATTCATCTTTGGTCGGTACGGAGAAGAGTTATGGTGCTTTACGTTGAACTGCGTGCAGAGTTCAGTAATCATCTTGTTGTTCAAATTAGTACCATTGTCGGTGATAATCCTTTCAGGGATACCATACCGACAAATAAGACTATTCTTGATGAACCGTGCCACCACATTCTTGGTGACAGAAGCAAATGAGGCGGCCTCTACCCACTTTGTAAAGTAATCAATAGCGACAAGGATGAAGCGATGTCCATTAGAAGCAGTAGGTTTAATCTCCCCAATCATATCAATGCCCCACATTGCAAAGGGCCAAGGTGCGGTCAACACGTTCAATGGAGCAGGAGGTGCATGTACTTTATCCGCATATATCTGGCACTTGTGACAGGTTCTGGAGTGATGGTGGCAATCAGCTTCCATGGTAGACCAATAATACCCTGATCTCATTATCTTCTTGGCCATCGTATGTCCACTAGAATGAGTCCCAAAAATACCGTCGTGCATATTTCCCATAATCTTTTCTGCTTCCTTTTTATCCATACAGCGAAGCAAAGTCGAATCGTGGTTACGTTTGTATAATACTCCATTACTCAGAAAGAACTTAGCGGAGAACTTCCTCAGGAATTTTTTGTCATTGATGGATGCCCCTTCAGGGTATTCCTGAGCTTCTAAATATCTTTTTACTTCGTGGAACCAAGGTTTTTCCCGTACTCCCTCAGTGTTAAGTTCATAACAGTATGCCGGTTCATCTAGTCGCTCAATGGTGATCCTGGGAGCTTCATTGTCCCATCCGACTCTGAACATAGATGACATGGTAGCTAATGCGTCTGCCAACTGATTCTCTTCTCGTGGGATATGTTCGAATGTAATCTCTTCAAAGTATGGGATTAATGTCATCACCCGTTCTCGGTAAGGGATGAGACTCGGATGCTTAGTGTCCCATTCTCCTTTGATCTGACTGATTACTAATGCTGAGTCTCCGTACACACTCAAAAACTTGACCCGCCGGTCTATAGCAGCCTTGAGTCCCAAAATACATGCTTCATACTCAGCCATATTATTGGTACAATGAAAACATAGTCTAGCAGTGAAAGGCGTATGGTAACCCTCGGGAGAAATGATTACCACACCAACACCATTGCCCAATGCATTAGAAGACCCATCGAAAACCATAGTCCATCGGGATCCTAGTTCGGGTCCTTCATCCGGTCCATGTTCTTCATGATTGGTAACAAACATGACATCTTCATCTGTAAACTCAAAATTCATAGATTGGTAATCATCCACCGCTTGATGAGCCAAATGATCAGCTAGCACGCTTCCTTTGATTGCTTTCTGAGTAGTATACTGGATGTCATACTCTGTTAAGATCATCTGCCATCTTGCTATTCTTCCGGAGAGAGCGGGTTTCTCAAATATGTATTTGATGGGATCCATCTTAGAAATCAATAAAGTGGTGTGATTCAACATATACTGTCTCAGTCGGCGAGCAGCCCAGGCCAAAGCACAGCAAGTTTTCTCGAGCAGTGAGTATCTTGTTTCACAGTCGGTAAACTTTTTGCTAAGGTAGTATATGGCATGCTCTTTTCGGCCAGACTCGTCATGTTGTCCCAACACACACCCCATTGAATTTTCTAACACGGTCAAATACATGATTAAAGGTCTTCCTTCAACTGGTGGCATCAGAATGGGAGGTTTTTGAAGATACTCCTTGATTTTGTCGAAAGCTTCTTGACATTCATCATTCCATCTCATCTCTTGATTTTTCCTCAGTAGTTTGAAGAGGGGTTTGCAGGTAGCAGTCAAGTGGGAGATAAATCGGGCAATATAATTCAAACGTCCCAAGAAACCTCTGACCTCTTTATCTGTACGGGGAACTGGCATTTCTTGAATAGCCCTCACCTTAGCCGGGTCAACCTCAATCCCTTTACCACTGACAATAAAGCCCAAGAGTTTGCTGGATCTTACTCCAAAGGTGCATTTGTTCGGGTTCAACCTCAACTTGTATTTCTTCAACCTCTCGAACAGTTTGTATAAATGATCGAGATGCTCTCCCTCAGTATGAGATCTGGCTATCATGTCATCCACATACACTTCTATTTCATGATGGATCATATCATGGAACAAAACCACCATAGCACGCTGGTACGTTGCCCCTGCATTCTTTAAACCAAATGGCATTACTTTATAACAGAACGTGCCCCATTGCGTTACAAACGTAGTTTTCTCCATGTCCTCAGGCGCCATCTTAATCTGGTTATAACCTGAGAATCCATCCATGAATGAGAATACCGTATGTTGAGCGGTGTTATCTACCAGAACATCAATGTGCGGAAGTGGAAAGTCGTCTTTGGGACTCGCTTTATTCAAATCTCTGTAGTCTACACACATTCGCACCTTGCCATCCTTCTTCGGCACTGGTACCACATTAGCAACCCATTGAGGATAAGAAGTAACAGCCAGAAAACCTGCATCAAATTGTTTCATAACCTCGGCTTTGATTTTCTCAGACATTTCAGGACGCATGCGACGAACCTTTTGCTTAACAGGACGACAATCTTCCCTCGTTGGCAGCCGATGTACTACTATATCAGTATCCAGTCCTGGCATGTCGTCATAAGACCAAGCAAAAATCTCTACATAGTCATGTAACATCTGAATCAACCTTCTTTTGACACTGTTTTCCAAGCCTGCTCCTATTTTGACTTCTTTCTTGTCTACTTCGGTACCCAGATTTACAATCTCAACTGACTCCTCGTGCGGCTGTATAGTCCTCTCTTCCTGCAGTAACAGTCTGGCAAGTTCTCCAGGTACTTCACAATCTTCCACACTTCCATCCTCGGCTTGGTAGATCGGATTTTCAAAGTCATAATGAACAGTAGTAGAACTATTATCAACAGGATCCAGAGTGGGTATGGATCTGCAATTCGTTACGTGAGTGTGTGTAAGAAAACATAGCTTGTTTGGAAGATGACAGAAAAGACAAAGAGCGCAATATTTGAATGCAAAAAGTCCATTGATTTATTGAATATGAATATGCTTATGAAAATGACAAAACCCTTAACAAATTAGCTATTGTGCCCCGGGCATAGACACAACGCTTGGAGAAGTTCAATTGTAAAAAAAACAAAAATTTGCAACACCAAAATAGACAATAGCAATTACTCCTGACTAAAGGAAATCGGGATAGTGTCTTCAGCCTTCCAATTATTGAGTCCGTCGCCAATTGTTGGGAAAATCCAGCTATCCAGGTCGCAATCGCTGTCAGCGTCTTCTACAGCATTAATTTGACTCTTGGCTACCTTCTCAGAGCTAAACCCCAGGCCAAATTTGTCAGACTTGTACGGTACGTCGATCAATTGACCCCAGCCAGTACGACCACCATCTTCAACCACGACTTGAGCGTCCTTCAGAGAAATCATAGCAGGAGGAGCACGAATAACCTTGGGTACACAGGAAGTTGGCTTAAGGACAGGATTGGTCGGAGGAACTACTTCAAATGACTGACAAGGAGTCTCAATGAATTCACCATCCATCTCGACGTATCTGAAGGTATGCACACTACTGACAATGTACTCTTCTTCTCCACACACGGTGACAATTTTGCCCTTTGTGGGATACCTCAACTTTTGATGGAGAGACGAGGCTACAGCGCCTGCCCCATGAATCCAAGGGCGTCCCAGTAAGCAGGAATAGGCAGGACAAATGTTCATTACATGGAAGGTAGTGTTGAAGACTTGAGGTCCTATCTTGATAGGCAGGACTACTTCGCCATGGACAACACTCTTCGCACCATCGTAAGCACGTACCACAATGTCACTAGGTTTCAGTTCAATACTTTTACAATCCAGCTTATCCAGCACAGCTGTCGGCAGCACATTCAAGGAAGAGCCATTATCGATCAACACATGAGACAAAGCGATTCCCCTACACCCAATGGAGATATGCAGGGCTTTATTGTGATTCTTTCCTGCTGGTGTCAGATCAGCGTCGGAAAAGCCTAGGCCATTGTCAACAGCCAAGTGAGCAACATAATGTTCGAATTGATCGACAGATGTCTCCTGAGGCACATGAGCAGTCTTCAAGAATTTTATCAATGCATTGGCATGAGATTCAGAAGATAACAGCAAGGATAACATCGAGATCTTAGACGGGGTATGCCCCAACTGTTCTACCACATCGAAATCACTCTTGCGGATGATTTTCAGCACTTCTTCCATTTCCTGTTTGGCAACATCTTCGGGAGTAACTTCGACCGGTGTCTCTGACTGAGAAGGATTGACTGGTTCCTTTCCTCGAGTTTCAAGGACAGGAGGTGAGATTTCTGGAGAGAAGATCCTTCCGCTTCGAGTAATTTTACTAGTCCCAACAATGCCACTAGTATCAGCAGCATTATCCACTTGCTTCACGCCATGGACGTAAACATCACCGCCATAATTCCACGGAATAGCTTTGCTTGAGGAATACGGGATCGGGCCAGATGCAGTGATGATTAGGGGAGCAACCCTGGGCTCAACAGTAATCTTCACAGGCACTCTAGTAGCGGTAATCTTCATTGGAACTTTGGACCTAGCAATCACAGATATTTCTTCAACAGGGTTTTCCGCCTTAGGAATCCTTTCGAAGAGAACTGTACTATCGTCCATCAGCCGTTGAATACCATTCTTCAATTTCAAACAGTCCTCGGGCCGGAGTATGCAGAGATTGCAATCTTCAGCACAACCTGGAAATAAACCAGCTTGCAATAAATTCCTCTTTATGATCGGCAGAGGAGATGTTAAGTCCGCCACATTGGAAATGTGAGAATCGTCATCCATAGCATTAACAGTCTTGTCATGGTTAGGCATAGGAGCAGTGATGACATTAGGAGTCTCCGGAGGCTCAAACTCAATTTCTCCAGCTTCGATCATATCCTGAATCTTATTCTTCAATGACCAGCAATCGTTTGTATCATGCCCGGGGCTATCGGAGTGATATGCACACCTGGCATTGGGATTATAACGAGAAGAGGTAGTGTTGGGATTTGTAGGAGGATCTCTGAGGGTGATCAAATTTGCCTTTAGCATTCCTTACAGTGCCTGTGCCAAGGTCATATTGATCTTGGTGAACTGCCTTCTTGGCCTGTCTTGTTTGGGCTGGAAGTTTTGAGATGGTGGTGCTGCAATCGTAACTGCTCCGATGTCATGGTCACGGTTTTTCTTGTTACGACCCTTTTGACCGTACACAGCATTTGATTCATTCCTCCCCTGATAGGACCTTTTGGTGCTTGCAGAGGCAGCCGCCTGTATCTTTCCACTTCGGATGCCGCTTTCAACACGTTCACCTGTCAATATAAGTTCAGTGAAACCTGATGAAGAACTTCCCAGTAGATGGCTGTAGAATGGGCCGGTCAGTGTGCCCATGAACATGTCCACCAATTCTCTGTCAGTCATAGGGGGTTTGACTCTGCCAGCCAAATCTCTCCACTTTTGAGCATATTCTTTAAAGCTTTCTTTAGATCCCATAGTCATATTCTGCAGCTGTAGCCAGGTAGGCGCTAGTTCAGAGTTATACTGGTACTGTTTATAGAAAGCTGTTGCTAAATCAGTCCAGGTGCGGATGTCAGAGCTCTCGAGCTGATAATACCATTCCAACTGTGTGCCAGACAAGCTCTCTTGGAAGAAATGGATCCATAGCTTCCTGTCAGTGGTATGCGGCCGAATCTTTCTCACATAAGCTCTCAGATGCATCTGAGGACAGGACGCACCATCGTACTTAGTGAAAGTGGGGATTTTGAATTTGCGAGGAATGGTCACATCGGAGACCAGACCCAAACTTTCAAAATCCAGACCGGGCGCCTTCTGACCCTCCAAAGCTAGCATACGTTCTTCCAGCAACTTGTACTTATCATCTCTTGGAGAGTACTGTTCATTTTCATAATCTTCATCGTCGTCCTCAGGGTTGAAGAGATCGACATTCTCCTCTTCTGAATCATTCTCTGTCTCCTCTTCTGGACCATTCGGGATCCCAAACTTGACTCCTACGGCCTGTCCTTTACGCCTTCTTCCCGGGTTAATGAAACTCACAGCTTTCTTGTCTTTCTTCTTTTCGAGCAAAAGAGCCTTCAGTTCCTCCTGCCCCTTGGATAAGCTTAGCATCATCTCCTTGAATTGAGCATTCTGAGTCTGGAGATCTTTGACAGTTTGTTCGAGATCCATTTTTCTGTTTGTAATGAAGACCGTGAGAACATTGAACTTGTAGAATACCTGTTATGCAGTGTTATGTTATGTTATGCAATGCATGAAATGTTTTCAAGGACTTTTGGAATTTAACTTTGCGTAAATCACCAACAAGAGAGAAATGTTTATTGCTAATTTCTTTGATCAATGTTCATTACAAAAGGAATAATAATAAAAATACAATGAAAGCTCAAGTCTCCCAGGGGCGACTTCTTTTTGGGCGAAGATACGCATTGAGTCTTCGTTCCTCATTAAGCTGACTAGTAAGTTCTAACACTTTCTTCCTTTCTGCGACGAGCTGAGTCTCGAAAGTATCCCTTTCTTCTCTCAACTGGATCCAGGATCTCTTTAGTTCCTCAACATTGGTAGGCATATCCGGATAAGGAATGATCTGAGGAGCACCTCCTCCAGCTTCAGGTTCGACAATCTGAGGTCCGATTGCAAGATATGGCATGACAAGTTCACGAGCTCTGGCGCATACCCATCTGAGATAAGGTTCCATAGGAATATAATTTTTCTGTCCTAACGTACCTCTCTTCACCATGCCCCAAGCTCGTACAAATCTTTGACGGAGGCCTTGGGAATCGTTGTCATAGTCGAACATGATGCCTTCGATGATCATTTCATGTGGACCATCTCTTCGAGCACAACCAAACTGTCGCAGAGCTAAAGCAGGATTATAAGTAATACCTCCTCTTATTCCTAGGAGTGGTACATTAGGGAACTCGCCACAACGGTCAATGATGGTAACATTTTCCTTGAACTGAGGACACCAACAGATGTCTGGGTGGGAGAGCGACATTATCCTTTGAGACCATTTCAAATTTTGCTCGTTCTTCAAGACTGATTGAGGAAGGTGCGAAATAAACCACCTAGACAACAAAGGTATGCAGCACATGAGAGTCCCTTGCTTCTTCATGGTACGAGTGTGGAGGGAATGCAAAATGTCTCCCAGCAAGGTAGGTACAGGGTTATGAGTGAGAAATATCTTAATAGCATTCATGTCTATGAATTGGTCTGGATTAGGGAATAACACCAAGCCATAGATTAGCAATGCCAGGATGTCTTCGAAAGCACGGACATTCATAACTTTTAGGAATTCTCGGGCCTTATTTATCAGAAACTTGGCAAGTAAACCCTTAACTCCACTTCTTGTTACCCAATTGGTTTCAATATCGGACTTTGTCATGTGTAAAGCCGCGGCAACTTCTTCAGACTTCGGAATCTTTTCTAAACCACTGCAAGGCGTTTGATCCAGAATAGGTATCCCAAGCAGCCTGGAGAATTCTTCTAATGTGGGTACCAACTGATAATCTGGAAATGTGAAGCAATGATGTTTAGGATCGAAGAACTGGAATAGAACTCTCATCATATCTTCTTTGAAACCAGTGGTAACCAAATTGAGGAGAGAACCATGTTTCTTGATGAACTGAGCCTGATCGGGAAGTTCTGACACTAAATCCTTGAGTTGAGGAGAGATCGCTACAAGATTGATCCGGATGGTCTTCCTGGAAGCCATAACCTGTTTAACAGAGCAAAGCTAAATCCCTAAGTCCTTGAAATGGTTAGTACAATGTTATGATGCTATGATGTTATGATGTTATGATGTTATGATGTTAAGTAAATAACACGCACAAGCAAGTCACACAACACTCATTCCTAGGTTTTAAGGCTTGCATGAGTTCCATAGGTAAGTACCCTCCCCACTGAAGTTTAGTTGGTTCAACCTGTCCTAGAATAGTAACCGGGTTCTAGAAGGATCTCAAATCATCGACCTTTCTTTAAGTCCACTTCAGTGCAACACCAAGTGGTTGACCAAAGCTTCCCTAAAGTCCAATCTCAAAGAGTGTAGTATCGAGTATCAACCAACCCCAGTCGGAACCGAAGTCAGTTATCTCACTACTTTCTAATGGCCAGGATGAGTCAATTAGGGTTCTAAAGGTCTGGTTAATGCTTTAATGACACCACGCAGATGCCAAAATTTTCCTCAAGTAAACATGAGGAACATCAGGACATCCAAAGTGTCACATTAACCGTAGCCATCATTTTAACCATTCCAGTATACGCCGGATAGTCGCGATGATCTATTGCTACTTACCTAAGGTACACTAGATCCGGGTGTAGGATCTTTCACTCGAGAATACCCAAGCAATCCCTTAAAAGTAAATCAGACAATTTTTAATAAGTGATCTTGTTTTTTAAGGTAACCTCTCTTGTAATCGTCCCCAGCAGAGTCGCCAGTTCTGTCATACGGTGAACTGACTTGGGGTGTTTTGCTTTTTATCGCAATGTCGCAGATAGCAAGAGTCGCCACCGACTTTTCTTTTATCCAATAAGGAAAGGTGGAAAAGAACAGGAAATACCTCAATAGATTTTGGGTTCGGGAGGTACATTATACAAAGGGAAGGTATTAGCACCCTTTGTATCCATGGTTATCCATGGGCTCTTAATTGCTGGATCACTTATATTTTTGTCTGAAAAGTGTTGGTGAATTGTTTAAAAATGTTTCGAAAAGAGAGTTTAACTTTGTAATGATTCTCGTATGAATGTATACAAAGTATTTATCTCGTTTGATTTTGAAAACGGTTTAGAAAAATGTAACTTGGTGATGATTCTAGTATGAATGTGTACCAAGTGGTGATTTTCTAGGATTTTGCAAAGTGTGAGGGGTGGGAAATGTTTTAGGTTATGATCCAGCAATTGAGAGTTATACCTTCCTAAGGTCGTTATGAACGTTTCCTATCCTTATGAGGGTAAAACTGTCCTTACTATTGAGAAGTAAGTAATTTTACCCTTTGGATGTTTAAGGGTCATCGTAGGGTCATCGATAGGTCATTGAAGGCAACAGTTGTAAGGATACCTTAGCATTCGAAGGGACGATCATCATTTAACCGTAGGCTACACCGAAGGGTCATCGAGGGACAAAGGCAACATTCGAGGGACTATGATGATTTAATCGAAGGGTCTTTGCTAAGTGTATCCCCACGTTCGCGGGACATGACCGTAATACCGTAATTTCGTAAGGCACAAGAGAGGTCCAAGATCACATATTTAAAGGTCATATTTTAAAGTCAATTAGGTGATTAGGATGAATCTCCACATTAAAATCAATACATTAAAATTAATACATTAAAATTAATACATTAAAATTAATTAAGCAATTTAGGGTGGATCTTCATAAGGGTATCCCACAAATAAAGTGGAAGGCCTAAACAGCACTCTTTTCCTGAGATATGTGAACCTTTACAAAATTCAGCAAACGGGTTAGAATACCAATCAGGGTGCAATCGAGGATTACACCGCAAAAGAAAACACAGCAGCATGAATGTCAGGCAAAACAGTGCATAATTAACATAGAATAGATCAGGTTACGCATAGGATATAACAAATAGCAACGGCTGTCCCGTTCGCCTCTGCCTCGCCTAGCGAGGGCCTAGCGAATGCTCGCTACATGCTCGCTTAGCGATGTGCTAGCGAGCGGCTGCGGGTTTTGAATTTCAGAACAGTATAATCTCAGCATGCTGCATGCCTTATTGCATTCAATTACAGAAATAATATGGTCAAACACTCAGGATATTCAGGTGTACTGGAATTCACATGCAAAGTCTAATTACATATCTAAAAATTCAATCATGATGCATTATGTATTTAGAGATTTACAAATTGGAAGCATAAAACAATAATGATACACAAACCTGTTTGCAATGGAGTGGTAATGCTGAATTGGCAAGTCACTTTTGGTACCGGGTTGAGTTGGGCGGCGGTAACTTCGGTGCGGATGAGCGGCCGTCAGGGTTTCTTCACTCCGACTTCTCTGGGCTACTCTCCAGGGTTTCTATGCTAGGGTTTCCGTCCGTCTTCTTCTGTTTTCCTCCCCCTTTTTCGTTCTGGAGTTGGGGTATTTATAATACTCATTTGATGACCTAATGGGCTCAGAATGAAGCCCGAAATTTTCTGTTGTCTGTCAGCTTCGCTAGGCGAACGTGTAGCGAATGTTCGCTAGGCGAGCGTGTAGCGAACGTGTAGCGAACGTTCGCTAGGCGAGCGTGTAGCGAACAGGCCAGTTTGGGCCATTTTCTGGATTGGGCCATTCGTGAGCTGGACCTTTGTTCCTTTAAGATTAGTGTCATAAAAATGAGTCGGAATGCCCTGAAAAATGTCTTAAAATATTAATGGGCAAATTTTGGGGTATGACATTAAGCATTCTTACATACTTAGTCATCTCATCTAGTTTGGAATTCAAGAATACAGCTCCCACCTTTAATTTAGAGATGGTTTCCACAAGCTCTTCCTTTTCATTTTCCAGCTGAGCTATCATTTTCTTATGGATGTCAACTTGTCTGCACACTCCTGTCCTTCTGTGGCACAATTCTTTAAGGGTTCTTTCATCATCAATTGACTCTTCCTCAGACCCCCATCTTCCTGTCAAAGCAGTCACATGGTTTGTGGCTTCTTCTGCTTCACTTCCATCAGACCAAGAGGCCACAAGACTTCTCTTTTGTTTCCTGAGGTAGGTCCCACATTCAGTTTTAATATGACCATACCCATTGCATTCATAGCACTGAACATCTTTGGGCTTTTCTTCAGACTTTGGTTTCTTACCAAAGCTATTGGATTTGTCAGATGTGATGTTCTTGACATTTCCCTTTGCTCTCACATCTACCCTTTTTATCAGTCTGTTGAACTGTCTTCCCAGCATTGCTATCTCATTTGCTAGGTCTTCATCAATATCTTGACCACCTTCCTTATCTTCCTCTTCAGTGTTTGACATAAATGCTATGCTCTTGGCTTTCTTTTCAGCTCCATCACATATTCCCATCTCAAACGTTTGGAGGGATCCAATTAGCTCTTCAACTCTCATATTTGAGATGTCTTGTGATTCTTCTATGGCTGTTACCTTCATAGCAAATCTCTTGGGGAGTGATCTGAGTTTTCTTACTAACTTTTCATCTGACATCTTCTCCCCAAGGCTCCAGAGGCATTGGCAATTTCAAGGATACTCATGTAGAATTCATGAATATTTTCATCTTCTTTCATTCTTAAGTTTTCAAACTTGGAGGTGAGCAGCTGAAGTCTCGACATCTTTACCCTAGAGGTGCCTTCATGAGTGGTCTCGAGAATGTCCCAAGCCTCTTTGACCACTTCAAAGTTGTTTACCAGCCTGAAAATATTCTTGTCTACCCTATTGAATATTGCATTCAAGGCTTTAGAGTTTCCAAGAGTAAGATCATCCTCCTCCTTGGACCATTGTTCTTCAGGCTTCTTCTCAGTGGTGGCTACTCCTTCTTTAGTAATGACAGGATGCCCCCAACCTGTTAGCACAACTTTCCAAGCCTTGTTATCAAGGGATTTTAGAAACGCTACCATTCGAGGTTTCCAGTAGTCATAGTTAGAACCATCCAGAATTGGTGGCCTATGAACAGATCCTCCATCTCTCTCCATTGTACCAGAAAGTATTGTCCCTAGATCTCACCCAGAACCAGAGCAGGATGCCTGCTCTGATACCAATTGAAATTCTGGTATCAGATATAAGATGTCGAAGGTAATGTTACGACACTGAAATCTGCTAACACACAATGGATAAAATAAACAGAATGGTAAAGCGAATAACACAAGCAATTGTTAACCCAGTTCGGTGCAACTCACCTACGTCTGGGGGCTACCAAGCCAGGAAGGAAATTCACTAAAATAGAATTAGTTCAAAGACTATCCGTACACTTCAACAAGTTACAGTCTTTCTCACCTAATCTTTACCCGTGCAACTTCTACCTAAGCACTCTTAGATATGAGAACCCACTCACTTCCCTTACAATCACACACCCGTGATTTTAAACAACAATCCCTTGTGAAAAGAAAATACTTTTCAATTACAAACTCTTGATTTTACTTCACAGTTTCAATCAAGAAGACACACTCTTGATCTTGCTTCACAACTTTGATCAAGACGACACACACTTGATCTTGCTTCATAGCTTTGATCAAGTAGACACACACTTGATCTTGCTTCACAGCTTTAATCAAGTAGACACACACTCTTGCTTAACAGCTTTAGAGTGACAAATTACAACCACAAATCAGTCCAATTCAATCATCAATGGATGACTTGAATGACCTACAAGTCTTACGACTAAACAGACACAAACCCTAGCTCTCTCTCTATATTTCGCTCAGTCTTGGTTGTGTGTACAAACAGGTTTTCTAAGTCCCTTTTTATAGAAGCATTGGACATCTTGAAAACCCTAAATATATTTTCCAATCAAATCTTTTTATAACAGCTGTAGAGATCTCCTTGGAAAATAAGCAAATCTGGTTGTAATCCATGATTGAATGCGCCAGCTAGCCATATCTTCAATCATCCAATGGTTGCCATTAATTGTGCAATCACAAAACACCAGACATTCATACTGAATGTTCTGTGTACAGGATGTCATGACATCGGGTCTGTCATCCTGGAAAAATCCTGCATAATCTAATTTCCTTTTATAGCAGGTACAGCCATATCAGATACCATGACATTGTGTATGTCATCTGAAACAATCCTGCTTGAACATGCCTTCCATATAAGCTCCAACAGGTACAACCAATATCAGAAGCCTTTGTCATCTATGCTCTATCAAGTTCATATCTAGGGTTTAAGACTTTCAATGCAATGAGCTCAATCAATAAATGGTTTACTATGGCTCTAATCATCAAGAGTTTGGAGTTGGTTTGCCCTGGAAACCCTAATTCATCTGGGTATCTTATGTAACTTCTTCAACAAGTTTCTTCAGTAATTGATCAAATATTTCAAGGGATGCTTAAAATTTCATCATCTTATGCATATATATGATCCTCCATGAGTCCCAAAAGTCAAAAGAATAACAAGCTAGCAAGTTGGTTCATGGTGGTTGACCAGAGGAAGTCAACTAATCAAAACAGGGGTTCCCTAGACCCTATATCCTACCATTTATGTCATATGAAAACTATTCTAAGAGAAACGTTACTCTAAGTGAATTCCAAACAACTTTCATGTTGAGGTCTAGAACTACTTTTGCTTGGAAAGTCAATTTTTATGGTGAAAGGTTATAGGTCATTTTGTTTAAACCCTAATTTGGAGGTCAACTTCCCAAGACCATAACTTGCTCATTTTTTATAAGATGAAATCCATTCAAGTTGCATAATCAAATTCAATATGTCTAATTCAACTTTTATGTTTGTAGGAAGTGCAAATTCAACTTTTAAAAGCATGTGATATGGGGAAACATTATAGGTCATTTTGGGCCAATACCATTGAACAAGTGATTTTCCTCAACTTCTAAAACTCATAACACATTCATGATAAATCCAAATGAGGTAATATTTGTGACCAATTTAAAGGACTTTGAGATAGCTACAACTTTAATGAAGGAACATTTCTCATTTGAAGACCATAGAAAAAGTTATTTAAGGTGGAAGAAGTGAACATATGGCTTGGTACTTAGAATTTTTTTTGATATGTTTGATTTTCCAGACTTGCACCTCAAAATGCATCACGATACAAGCTTCAAATGAAAAAGTGTTTCACATGAAAGTTATTCATATTGATCTAACCTTTCCAAAAAGTCCAAATTCATCCCATTTGGACAAAGTATGAATGAATTGCACATGGATTTAAGTTGAATGACCATTTGGAATATTTGAACTTCCATTTCTCATACACGACTGCATGGGCTTTCCGCATGACTCCAGTAATGCTTACACATGATTCTGGACCTGAATGCATCATTACACGGGCCTATCACACGACGATGCATCTATGCAAAGGAATTTTTCTATTTTTGAACTTTTGAAAGAAGTGTGAAAATCTCAAAGGCTTTGGCTATAAATAGAAGTGTCTATGCTCAGAATTAAGGACCCTTGCGCACCAGCTTTGAAGCTACAACCCTAAACCTCCACATTCAAAGGATAACCTTGAGGATTTTCATTGAAAATCGAGTTTGAATCTCCCACTGTTTTGAGATTCAAAACTCCAAGAGTCCTTATTCTTCTTTGATCCATTTCCACTCTATCAAGCATCAAAATCAAGGCCAAGTACAATTGAAAGCAAGATCTTGTCCATCTGAACCTGATGTGAAAGTGAATTTCTGAATTTTTCATCTCTTAGATTCTCACTCAATTCTCCACTATTCTTGTTGATTTTTGGCTGTCTGAAGTCCTACCAATGTAGGCAACAAGATTGAGTTGCTTTTAATTCAAATCGAAGCAACTCAGATCATGATCCTCAAAATTCAACTCCTTGTATCTTTCAATATACTTGGAGTTAGGTAAAATTGAGGACAGACTCGAGCTCTTGAGCATTTTTACTTTAAATTCATGTCCTCCTGTTTCATTTTGATGATGGTTGAGGGTGGACCAGTTCAGTAAGGTCCACCGAAGAAGAATACCGGATCTCTAGCTCTGGGGATGCGTTGGCGTGTCTCCAAACCACATGATTCTCTAATTTGTTTTAATTTGGGGCGTCCAAAGTGATTACCACGTGTGTGGGACATTTGACTTGATGTATGGTGGAACGCGCGCTCAGATCCACTTGATATGCCACCTCAATTAATGAGGGAGATCAAGTGGTCCACGTTTTTTTTGTAATTTCTGATTTTCATTTTAATTGACTTATTTTCATTAATTCATATTAATTTTAATATTGATCCAAAAAATATGGGACTTTCACCAAAAATTCTCAAATATTTTTCTCTTTCATTTTCTGAATTAAAATTGTTTTTTGGATCAATATTAATATTTTTCATGATTTAATTGTTTTTGTGCATATTTTTAATTGTTTAAAAATACTTTTAAGTTTCCAAAATTATGAAATTTTTTCTCCAAGTTCCTTTGACCTTGTTTGACCTATGATAAATCTCTTGGCCATTTATTTGGTGTTTTGAAGAGGTTTTAGGTTTTTGATCAATCCTAATTTAATTTAATGCATTTTAATTGATTTTTAATTGTTTAATTGTGAATAAAATTGTGTTGAGCCATTTTTGTTGACTTGTTGAGTTTGACTATTGTTGTTGGGCCTTGGTCAAGGTTGATTTGACTTTGTTGGATTAAAATCATTGATTTAGGGGATTGATGAAATGTATATGTCATCTCCCAAAATGAATGAATGATTTTAATTTGGTAAAAGTCCTCCCATGACCAATTTGAGTTTATTTCATTTGCCATCCCTACCACTTCATCTTCAATCCCATTCTATCCCATCCATTTCATTTGACCTATGATATCTCTATATCCTAAGGCTAGTTGATTGCAAAATCAACATAAGTATGAATGAGATTAGGTCCACCCTTTTTCCATTTTATTTTTTTAAGTGTGATATGTTTTAGGAGTATGGTTCATAATACCATGTCTCTAACATGCATTAACACTAAAATCTCTATTGCCCGACCTCAAATAGTTGTGACTTCTACAGAAGTCCAATTACGATTGCTTAACATAGCTCAAAATTTTGACCCAAAAGCATAGCATTCTAGTAAGTGAGATTGTAAGTCTCCCCCATTTTATGGTATTGTATGGAAACTTTGCCTTTTTTCCTTCCTTTGGAAGATGTCTTGGTTCAAGGATCCATGCTTGTGAATAGAGGGTTGAGTGTTCTCCAAAGAATGACTTAAACAACAAAAAGCAAAAGCAATATTGACTTCTAATCAACTAACATTTAGCTAACATTTAATTTCAAGTCATTTACTTTTATGCACTTTAAATTCAAGTATTTATTCATTTGCCATTATTCATACCAATTAACTTGTTTACTTTAATGCCATTTTCACTTTGCTCACTTGAGTCATGCTTTGTGATTATATTGTGATTGTATATACTTGTTTGTGTATTTTATTTGTGGTCTTTTGATCTTAATGTACATAATAACAACAAAAACTCTAAAAAAGATTTGTATGGACTGTTGGATTTGATCTGAGACTTTGGACTTAGAATTAGGCAACACTCCTTATGCAATCAGGTCTTGAACTTTGTGTTTGAAGACCTTACAATTCTCTACTGTGTGCCCTGGGGCACCCATGTGATACTCGTAATGAGCATTGGCGTCATAGCCTGGTGGATAGGGTGGAATTGCAGGCGTTAGCTCCTTCAAAGTGATTGATCCATCCTTTAGCAGGTAGGGAAGGATCTTGTTGTACGGTATTGGCAGAGGATAAAAATGTCTTTCTGGCTTCCTTGCCTTCTGCTGGTTAAGTTGACATTGTTGTGGAGCACGTTGCTGTTGATTTTGGTATTATTGCTGGTAAGTTGGCTACTGATATGGTTGATGATATGGTTGCTGATATTGCTGCTGATATGGTGTTGGCGTGACAGCGAGAATCTGATGGTAAAGTATGGGAACATATGGATGTGCCCTATGTCCTCCTCCTCCCATTATGGCATTGGCATGTCCTTCTGGCTTCTTTGGGAGGTTAGGATATGATTTCTTCACTCCACTTGAAGCATTGACGGTGCAAGGTAACTTTCCTTTCCCAATCTGGCTTTCAATTCGTTCTCCCACGGAAACGACCTTAGCAAAAGTTGGGAAGTTGGATCCAACCATTTTCTCCATGTATTGGGCATGAAGAGTTCCCATAAACATATCAATTAACTCCTTATCAAGTAGAGGAGGTTGCACACGAGCTGCAAGCTCTCTCTATCGTTGGGCATATTCCTTAAATGACTCATTGTTGCGTTGAGTCATGTCTTGCAGTTGGGTGTGATTGGGTGCTAGATCAGGGTTGTATTGATAATGCCTAAGAAAGGCTTATGCGAGATCTCTCCATGACTAGACCTATCCTCTCTCGAGATGCATGTACCAGTCCAAGGATGTCCCACTGAGGCTATCTTGGAAGTAATGAATCAAGAGTTGATCATTGTTGATGTGGGCAACCATCTTGCGACAATACGCTCTGAGGTGAGTTCTAGGGCAACTGATCCCTTTGTATTTGACAAAATCTGGGACTTTGAATTTTTGTGGAATCACCAAACTTGGCACCAAGCACATATCGACGACGTCCAAACCGGGAGTAGTGTGAACCTCCAAGGACTTGAATTTCTCTTCCAAAGCATGGATACTCTCAACAGCTAGGTCTATGAGGCCTCCAACAATAGGTTTGGTGGGTTGTGACATGAAGAAAGCATCATACTGATCTTCATCACCCATCACGGATCCATGTCAAGCAGATGCAACAAAATGTTCATGGGGGTTCACATTGACCATTGGAATAAGAATAGGGATAGATCCTCCTTTAGGATGTGAAGGATTACCATCGAGGTCAGTTACTCCAGGGATGCCAAGCGATGACGATCAAAACTGAGCAGCAACTCTTCTGGATTTGGTGTTATTTTCCGCATCCTTTTCCTTCTGGGATAAGAGCAACATAGTCTCAAGCAAACAATCCATCTTTGCTTGCATAGAGTCAACGTATGTCCTCATTGAAACTTGATTTGCCTCAAGTTGTTCGAGCGTCATCTGGTAGTTGCGGCGTGTCTCGTACCGGTGTCGAGTAGTCAGCGTAACTGGACAAAGGGTAGAATATGGCGTAAGTTTCTATTTCTGGTTCATGAAAATGATATGCAATTCATGTTGATGATATGCAAATGTATGAAATTTTGCCATGCTCTTTTTGAAAAGGAATACAGATACTCATGATCATTCATACGTCGTGTACGTCAAGATGATAGGAAGAAGCAAAGGTTTTTCCAATTACTAAAAATCCCAAAGGTGGGTTCTAAAGTTATATTTTCAAGGAAAGAACTTAGAATCACAGATCATGTTCAAACCTTCCTCACAATGGTGGGCTGGCCACATCACGATGAGAGTTTTGAATTGATTTAATCAAAGTGGGATCTTCGTATTGTTAGAACAGGGTGTAGACCGTTCGATTTAATACTACACAATCGCCAATCGTGAAAACAAACCTTGGGTTTATGGAGAGGTTCCTAGAGTCACATATCATATTTAAAATTACCCCACAATAATGGGCTAGCCATATTGTGATGGAAACTCCAAACATATCTACTCTAGTTGGAGTCTTTGTATCGTTCCAACGAGGTGTATACCCCTTAGTTCAATACTACACAACTTTGGGTTCTAAGTTTTTCTGAAAGCTTGGGTATGAAGCTTATCTCACAGCATACATCCAGCCCCATACCGTAGTATCAAACAAATCACATACAACATAAGCAGTCATAATAAGATACAGAGAAGCAACATGGAAGAAAGGAATATCTTTTTTAACACTCATATCAAATTGGACTAAATTAGGTTTGACCCTCTCTTGCAAGGAGCAAAATCCCCAGCAGAGTCGACATCTGTCGCACCTCGAAAAATGTGATTCCTGGCGATGGTCGCGGAAAAAATTTTAGTTCGAACAGAGTCACCACCGAACTTTATTTATCCCAATGAAGGAATAGGAAAATATCGATAAAACCTTTAGAAAATAGAATAATGGTCATCGCAACCATATTCGGGTTCGGGAGTCGATTACACAAGGGGAAGGTATTAGCATCCCTTACGTCCGTTGTACTCAACGGAAACCTTTTAGTATAATTTGCTATTTGAATGTTAGTTGAATGTTAGTTGAATGTTACTTGATCTCTTAAAGTGATTAAAATATAGAAAAGAGATGAATAGTAACCTCATAAGGGGAAATGGGAGGTTTTTTATTAGTGTGCTCGCCAAGATCTCGCAATCTCGTGCCTACGTATCCTTATGGTGCAATAAGGAAATCAGAGTATTCGTAGTTCGAGGAACTACGGTTGGTTGGTGTTTTCTAATGAACGACTATGTAGATCGCGTTCTAAAGGCTAAACGTTGGCTTGTCTACTCTCGGCGAAGGCTTAAGCACTAGTTTGTTGTGCGCATTAGAAAGGTTTAAACAATGTTCTTTTTGAAGAGAGTTTTGGTCACACAGGGGTGACAAGTTGAATTAATATGTTAGATGTTTTGTTTGTTTGGTTTTGATCACACAGGGGCGAAGACATATAGATTTGATGTGTTTAAGATATTTTTTGGGAGAACGACCAAAAGATTGAGCAATGTGGTGCACACCAATCGTCCAATTCTTTTGAGGAATAACAAGGAGAACGCCTCCTATTTCCTTTTTCGTTCAAATTATTATTGA
Source organism: Lathyrus oleraceus (assembly GCF_024323335.1). Lineage (NCBI taxonomy): Eukaryota > Viridiplantae > Streptophyta > Magnoliopsida > Fabales > Fabaceae > Lathyrus > Lathyrus oleraceus. The sequence goes on from NC_066580.1 coordinate 461,139,690, forward strand.
AAGCCGTTTGCGGAAATTGAATATGTGCGGTAGTAAGGCGTATGCCTCCCACTTGCTTATTCAATGAACAATGAGGCATGCACCACCTATTCCCTTATCCAAGTTTAATTAGAGTATCTTAATCGGAAGTCGAAAGAAAATCGAGAAATATGGCGAGCGCCAATCATTCAATTATTCGAGAAATGGTGAGGCGAATGCCTCTCATTCTTTTATCCTCCAAAATTTAATTTATAAAAGAATGTTCTTAGAAGTTGTATTAATTTGGGAAAACAACTTGAATTTGTATGATTAAGGTTTTAATCGGAAGTCGACGATTTGAGCAATATGGCATGCGCCAATCGTTCGCCAAAATCCAATCGTCGTCACACCCCCTCAACATCTCTTGGATAATTGAACGCCTATCTTGAGTGTGTTGGTTCAGTTCTACGACCCTCTCTACCGTTGCTTCACTTTTCCCGATTATCAGCTTGTGCCTATGTTGGAGGAGTATGCTCATCTCTTGGGAATACCCGTTTCTGACAAAGTGCCATTTAGTGGATTGGAAGAGATTCCCAGATCTCATCTTATAGCTTAAGCTCTTCACTTGAAGAAGTATGAGATTGAGGCTCATTGGGTGAAGAAAATAGGAATATTTGGATTGACTTCTGAGTTCCTCATCAAGGAAGCTGCTGCCTTTGCTCAAGGCGGTAGTGTGGATGCTTTTGAAGCTATCTTTGTGTTGCTCATCTATGGGTTGGCTTTGTTCCCTAACATTGACGGTTTTGTTGATGTTAACGCCATTAGAATCTTCTTGATTAGGAATCCTATGCCTACTTTGTTTGGTGATATGCATTTCTCTTTGCATCTAAGGAATTCTAAGGGTGGTGGGACTATTGTATGTTGTATTCCTCTTTTGTACAAGTGGTTTATTTCGCACTTGCCTCAGGAGCCTGCTTTTGTGGAGAACAAACAATGTCTACGGTGGTCTTAGAGACTTATGTCTCTCATTAATGATGATATAGTTTGGTATAATTCTTCATTGAGTAGCTTGGATATTATTGAAAGTTGTGGTGAATTCTCTAATGTGCCTCTCATTGGTACACAAGGAGGAATCAACTGTAACCCTTCTTTGGCTCGTTGTCAACTTGGGTTCCCCTTGAGAGACAAACCTAATAACACTTGAAGCAGGAGATGGTTCATGCTTGGCATAATGCGCATAGGAAAGGAAGATTCGAGCTTGGTCCATGCAACTGTGTAGCTTTGGAAGCTTACACTCTTTGGGTGAAGAAAAGAGCTTTGGAGTTGAAGATGGCGTATGCTTGTGAGAAACCTATGTCTATGGTTGTGGTTGAGCCATTAACTCTCCCTAACCAAGATGTAGAGGAGTTGGAAGACGCACTCGCCAAGATGAAGCAAGAGAAAGATATCTGGGAAGAGCAGTTCCATACTTTGAGCCAAAAACATGAAGAGTTCCAACTTGAGTCTAAGGACAAAGATACACTTATTGAGCTTCTTGAAGACCGAGCAGTGATGAGACAGGGAGAGCCAGAGGTTTCATCTTCCTCTAGTATGCCTAAGCCCTCCGATTCTTGGAAGAATATTATTGATCATCTTGTCCTCGAGAAGGCTCAGATGAAGACTTCTTTTGAGTCTGAGATTCGATGCATCCAAAGGAAGTACGCGCCTGCAGCCAGATCATCTAACACCGTTGTTAGGGAGTCCTTAGGATGATTAGTTTCCTCTCGTCTTGTATTTGTATTTTGGTTTCTGAAATTGTACCTAGTGTAATCCTTCCAATTATATAAATAAAAGAGATTTTTATGGTCAATCAAATTGTTGCAATTGTTATTATTATTATATTTGCAAATAAAATAGTATGTTCCTTGAAAATAAAAACAATCAAAACATTGCATTTCATGTATCATTTGCATAGCAGGTTTTTCTTCTGCCATATGTCTTATTGGTTATTCTTTTGTGCTTCAGCCAAGCTGACTCGTCGATACAATACTCACGCCAATCATTCGAGAATCATGGAGCACTTAGAGCAAGAGAACCGAGAACTAAAGGATGAGATCGCCCGCCTGACTGCCATGATGGAGTCAGTTCTAGATGCTCAGAGTCAATCTTCTCCAACACCTGCAACTCCTCCTCCTCCTCAGAGGACTGTCATTTCAGAAGTTGTTACTTCAACTGTGCCTGCCACTCAGTTTGCTCCTGCCATGCCTACCGGATTCCCTTGGGGAATGCCACCTAACTTTGTGCCTGAAGGTTTTGTGCCTAAATTTGCTTCCATGCCGGCATCTATCCCGGTCATGTATGTTCCTACTCCAGTTGTTCACACGTTGCTTTGTGTTGAAGACACCATCTACCATTCTGAGTCGTCTGAGGGTCTGGATGTTTATGAGAAGATGGATGAAAAGACCAATTCCTTGAGTTGTGAAAGGAGTTGAAGACCCTGAGGGGAAAAGATTTGTTTGGTAAGAGTGCTGCTAAACTCTGTTTGGTTCCCAATGTCAAGATCCCGATGAAGTTTAAAGTCCCTGACTTTGAAAAGTATAAGGGGAATACATGTCCACTCAGCCATCTTGTCATGTATGCTAGAAAGATGTCGACGCAAACTGATAATGATCAGTTACTAATTCATTACTTTCATGATAGTCTGACTGGTGTCGCTCTGAGGTGCTACATGGGCTTGAATAGTGCGAGTGTCCGCACGTTCAACAATTTGGGTGAGGCTTTTGTGAAACAGTACAAGTACAATGTGGATATGGCGCCAGATAGGGACTAGCTTCGGTCGATGTCGCAGAAGGACAACGAGACGTTTAAACAATATGCCCAGAGATGGAAAGAGCTAGCTGCTCAGATCAACCCTCCATAGGAAGAAAAGGAGATGACTAAGATTTTCCTCAAGACCCTGAGCTCATTTTACTATGAGCGAATGATTGCTAGGCCCCCCAATGATTTTACCGAAATGGTAAATATGGGGATGAGATTAGAAGAAGGTGTCTGTGAGGGACGGTTATCTAAGAAGGAGGTATCTTCAAGCAAGAGGTATGGTAACAGTTTCGCTAAGAAGAAGGAAGCTGAGACCAATGCAGTATCAGTAGAGAGGCATAGGAGGCCTCATGTCAGATGAAGTCTGCAGCCCCGTCAACACCATCATCAAGTATCATCTGTTATTCCAGTATTTTCCAACCATCAATCAGTGCCACTTCAACAACAACGTCAACAATAGCCACAACAAAGAACAAACAACTACAACAACAACGACAACAATAATCATCAACAACAACAGAACTTTGAGAGGAATAAGGTCTCTTTCGACCCGATTCCTATGACTTATGTTGAATTGTATCCATCTTTGGTTCTCAAGAACCTTCTCCAACCAAGAAATCCGTCACAAATTCCAGAACCACTTCCATGGTGGTATAAGCCAGAACTCCGTTGTGCCTTTCACCAAGGGGCTCCTGGCCATGATATTGAGAATTTCTACCCACGAAAATATGAGGTCCAAAAGCTAGTGAAGAGTGGGACGGTGTCCTTTGAGGACCGTGCGCCGAACATGAAAGCTAACCCATTGCCTGCTCATGGTAATTCCTCTGTTAATATGGTAGATGGTTGTCCAAGGAGTTTCCGGGTGTTTGATGTACGACGTATTCGTCGATCTTTGGTTGAGATGCATAAGACCCTATGTGCTATTAGTGATTGTGAACACGACCACGACAGTTGTGCAGTCTGCAGTGTGAGTTCTTGTGGGTGTTCAGTAGTCAAGAGAGATATCCAGAGGTTGATGAATGAGAATGTGATTCAAATTCAACAATCAAAAGATATAGATGATGTCAATGTGATAGTTCCTGTGTTCAAAACCCCCAAGAAGGTGGTAATCCAGTTTGATAGCAGCAGCAACAACAACGTCAATAGATCGGTATCACCGTTGGTAATACGGTTAGCGGGTCCAGTCTCGTATGCATCCGATAGAGCTGTTTCGTATCAGTATAATGTGACTATGTTAGAGAATGGTCGAGAGGTTCCATTGCCTATGACCAGTTCTGTTGTGAGTATTGCTAATATAACTAAGGTGACCCGTAATGGTTGTTTTTTTTGGCATGTGTTTCTGAAGGATGTAGAGGATGTCAATAAGAAGGTAGATGTGCATGTGGTGAATCCGGTTAGCATTCCAAGATGTCAGTCTGGTGAGTCCATCAGTTTGAAGCCTAATGATGATGATGAGGTACTCCCTTTGATCAAAATAAGTGAATTTAATATGGTGGAGCAGCTGCTCCAAACTCCTTTCAAAATTTCAGTGTTGTCTCTGCTCATGAACTCTGAAGCGCACAGAGAAGCATTGCAAAAGGTATTGGAGCAAGCTTATGTAGAGCATGATGTAACAGTAGACCAATTCAATCATATTATGCCTAACATTACTTCCTACAACAACTTGAGTTTTTATGATGAGGAACTTCCTAAGGAAGGCAGAAATCATAACTTAGCATTGAACATATCAATGAACTGCAAGGAGGATGCGTTGTCCAATGTGTTGGTTAATACTGGTTCGTCTTTGAATGTACTCCCGAAGTCAACTCTTTCCAAATTATCGTATCAAGGAGCTCATATGAGATACAGTGGCGTAATCGTCAAAGCTTTTGATGGTTCTCGCAAAACTGTTATAGGAGAAGTGGACCTTCTAGTGAAGATAGGTCCGAGTGATTTCCAAATTACTTTCCAAGTAATGGATATCCACACGGCCTATAACTTCTTGTTAGGAAGGTCGTGAATACATGAAGCGAGAGCTATTACTTCCATTCTGCACCAGAAGTTAAAGTTTGTGAAGAATGGTAAGCTTGTTATCATCAGTGGAGAGAAAGCATTGTTAGTGAGTCATCTGCCGTCTTTCTCGTACGTGGAAGCTGAGGATGAGATTGGAACTCCATTCCAAGCTCTATCTATTGCTGAAGAAAAGAGAGTTGGGGCACCCATGTCCTCTTTTAAAGACGCACAGACGATTGTTGAAGATGGTAATTCTGATCAGTGGGGCCAGATGGTAGAGGTCGCCAAGAACAAGAGCAGAGATGGTTTGGGATTCCAACAAGGGTCGTTAATTGAAGATGTGCAACCCAGTTTCCGTAGCGAAGGGTTCATTCATGGTAATGAACAACAATCAGTTGCCGTGATCGAGGGAGATGAAGATGAAGACTACACCAATTTTGTGATGCATGGAAAAGCTTGCAACAATTGGACCGCTGTCGATGTTCCTATTATTGTTCATCATTCTAAGTAATTATTTTATTATTTTTGAAAATCCTTCTCATATGCCTAAGGGAGAAGTGAACATTGTTTGACATCTTTTAATTTGATCATCAATAAAATACAACTTTATTCATCCACATCTATGATGTTTTATTTTTACATTTTTCTTTTCTGAAAATGGTAATCACAAAAAACATAAATAAATAATAAATTGTCCATCTGCATAATATTTGGTCACAAATCACTTCTCTAAATTCAAAATATCAAATCATTATGAAGGTTGATTTATAAACCCATTGAATACAATGATCCTACTCCTTCTCCAAACTTTGAATTCCATGTGTTTGAGGTTGAGGAAGAAAGTGATGAAGAAGTATCTGATGAATTGTCTCGTCTACTTGAGCACGAGGAAAAAGCCATTCAGCCATTTGAAGAACAGATTGAGTTAGTCAACTTGGGTTCCGAGGATGATGTAAAGGAAGTCAAGATTGGATCTCAACTGTGTCCAGAGGTTAAGAAGGGGTTGATTGATCTTCTTCGAGAGTATTCAGATGTGTTTGCTTGGTCTTATAAAGACATGCTTGGTTTGGATTCTGAGATTGTGGAGCATAGATTTCCGTTGAAGCCAGAATGCCCGCCAGTCAAGCAGAAGTTGAGGAGGACTCATCATGATATGGCAATGATGATCAAAGAAGAAGTGCAGAAGAAGATTGACGCTGGTTTCCTTGTTACCGCTGAGCATCCGTAGTGGGTGGCCAATATTGTGCCTGTTCCGAAGAAGGATAGAAAAGTTTGTATGTGCGTTGATTATAGAGATTTGAACAAAGCTAGTCCGAAAGATGATTTCCCTCTACCACACATTGATATGTTGGTAGACAATACAACTAAATTCAAAGTCTTTTCATTTACGGACGGATTTTCCGGATATAATTTGATTAAAATGGCACTCGAAGATATGAAGAAGACCACATTCATTACATCCTAGGGAACATTCTATTATAGAGTGATGCCTTTCGATTTAAAGAATGTTGGTGCAACTTACCACATAGCAATGACCACTCTTTTTCATGATATGATGCATAAAGAGATCAAAGTCTATGTTGATGATATGATTGCTAAATCCAATGATGAAGAAGAACATGTTGAGCATTTGTTGAAGCTATTCCAGCGTTTGAGGAAGTACAAACTCCACTTGAATCCCAATAAGTGTACATTTGGTGTTCGTTCTGGGAAGTTGTTGGGCTTTATTGTCAGCGATAAGGATATTGAAGTTGATCCTGCCAAGGTCAAAGCAATACAAGAAATGTATGCGCCCAAAACTGAGAAGCAAGTCAGAGGTTTTCTTGGCCGCTTGAATTATATCTCAAGATTTATTTCGCACATGACTTCCACGTGTGTGCTTATATTCAAGCTTCTTCAGAAAGATCAGTCTTGTGATTGAACCAAAGATTTCCAGAAAGCTTTTGATAGTATCAAAGAGTACCTGCTTGAGCCTCCGATTCTGTCTCTGCCTGTTAAAGGAAGACCACCGATCATGTATTTGACTGTGCTTGATGAAAGTATGGGCTGTGTTCTAGGTCAGCAAGATCAATCTGGAAACAAAGAATATATTATTTACTACCTCAGTAAGAAGTTCACCGATTATGAGACTCGGTATTCTATGCTTGAGAAAACTTATTGCGCATTGGCTTGGGCTGCTAAGCGTCTGCGCCAATATATGTTGAATCATACTACTTGGTTGATATCCAAAATGGATCCAATCAAGTATATTATTGAGAAGCCTGCTTTAACTAGAAGGATTTCCCGTTGGCAGATGTTATTATTCGAGTATGATATTGAATACCGATCTCAAAAAGCAATTAAAGGTAGTGTCTTGGCTGACCATTTGGCTCACCAACCGATTGAAGATTACCAGTCAGTGCAGTATGATTTTCCTGATGAAGAGATCTTGTACTTGAAAATGAAGGATTGTGATGAACCATTGCTTGAAGAAGGGTCAGAACCTGGTTCCCGTTGGGGCATGGTATTTGATGGAGCTATTAATCAATATGGTAATGGCATTAGGGAAGTGATTATTACTCCTCAAGACACTCATTTTCCGTTTACAGCTAGATTGACTTTTAAGTGTACAAACAAAATGGCTGAGTACGAAGCTTGCATCATGGGGCTTGAAGAGGCCATTGATCTTAGAATCAAGTAACTTGACGTCTATGGAGATTCAACTTTGGTTGTGAATCAAATCAAAGGTGAATGGGAGACGAATCAACCCAGTTTGATACCATATATAGATTATGCGAGGAGGATTTCAACTTTCTTTACAAGGGTTGAATTTCATCATATCCCTCGGATGAAAACCGGATGGCAGATGCTCTTGCAATGTTGGCTTCAATGATTATGGTGAAGTATTGGAATGGAGTTCCCAATTTGACTGTGATGCATCTTGATAGGCCAGCTCATGTGTTTGCTATTGAAGAGATCAAAGATGAGAAGTCGTGGTATTTTGATATCAAGTGTTTCCTCCAAAGTCAGATTTGCCCGCCTGGGGCATCTTTGAAAGATAAGAAGACTTTGAGGAGATTAGTCGGTAGCTTCTATCTGAATGGTGTTGTGTTGTATAAGAGAAATTTTGATATGGTTCTGCTCAGATGCGTGGATAGACACGAAACAGACTTATTGATGACAAAATTCCATGAAGGTTCCTTTGGTACTCACTCCAATGGACATGCTATGGCAAAGAAGATGTTGAGAGCAGGTTACTATTGGCTAACAATGAAATTTGACTGTTGCAAGTTTGTGAAGAAATGCCACAAGTGTAAAATATATGCAGATAAGATTCATGTTCCTCTGACACTGTTAAACGTCATTTCCTCCCCATGGCCCTTCTCCATGTGGGGAATCGATATGATTGGTATGATTGAGCCCAAAGCGTCAAATGTACATCGTTTCACTTTGATGGCTATTGGTTACTTCACAAAGTGGGTTAAAGCGGCATCGTATGCGAATGTAACCAAGCAGGTTGTTGTGAGGTTTATCAAGAATCGGATTATATGTCGTTATAGTGTGCCAAGTAAGATCATTACTGTAGCGGGGTATTAGTTACCTTTAGATTTATTGACTAAATCAAAATTAAATCATACAATTCGAGTCGCCACCACACTTCTATTTATCCAAAGGAAAGGTTAGAAAGCGAACAAAAACTGAGAAGTTTTATCAAACCAAAAACTAATAAAAATGTCAGAGATCTGGGTAAGGGGGTTGGTTATGCAATGGGAAGGTTTTAAGCACCCAAAACATCCTTAGTACTCTAAGGGAGCCCTTTTTGCAAATGTTGTATGATAGGTTGGTATTTGTGAAAATATTTGTGCAAACATGATTGGGGAGATGAGAAAAGAATATACATATTATTTACAATTTTGTTGTTTGAATGGATAAACCCATTGCCTATGTACCATCACAAAGGTAGGATAAAAACCTCGTAGTTCGGGGTAAAAATCTCAAAATAAGTTGGTGAATTGATTGGTCAAAAGCCTTAAGGTCTTTTGTTATCAAAGGGAGAAAACTCAACCTAAACCACAATCCACCATGTGAGGAGAGCTTCAACATACTAGTGAGGGATCCACCCTATAATAAGTATGGAAGACTTATAGTCCAATCACTAAGGATAAGATGAGGTTTACATCAACCACTATGATAACTCAAACCTAATAGCTAATGTTTATGAAAATCTTTGGCAAAGGTGGCCATTGGAACCACAAGAGGATTTGAAGTGAGTTGGATTTACCAATTAGAAGTATTCACAAAAAGGAAGTCAAAGTTGACTTAAAGTTCAATTCAAAATAAGTATTATGAAAAGAGTTTTGAAAAATCAAAGGCATAGTGCCTAGGTTTCTAATTTTGAAAACAATGTCAATGTTTGCACAAAATAAGTTTGGCTTGGGTTAGAGTGGAGAGAAGAAGAGAAGGACTAGGTCCTAAACATGCAAAGATGAGGGAAGAGAAATAAAACCCTTGGAGTTCCTTTCTTGAGATCATAAAGATGATCCAAGTTGCTCCTTTCCTTTAGACTTAGCAAGCAATAAGCAATTAACTCAAGTAATCAAGCAAATATTCAATCAAGCTCCTAGGATCTTCCAATTTGGATTTGTCTCTCTTAACTTAGATGCTCATGACAATGTGCTCAAGTGAGCAAAAGGCAAATAAAATAAACATAAACATGAGCTCAAATAAGCAAAGGGAAAAAGACAATATGAATAAATGAGCAAGAAATTAAATTGCATTAAAGTAAATTGCAAGAATTAAATGCTTGAATTAAAAGTTAGTAATTAGTAGTTAGTGTTAGTGTGTCATAAGGCAATTTAGCGCTATGTTAAGCAATTGTAAGTGGACTAATGTAGTAGTCACACCTATCTGAGACCGGTCAATAAAACTATAGGCAAATAAACACAAGTTAGAGACCATGACTAGTAAGCCAAGCTCCTACAACTTGTCATGCCAAAAGAAAAGAAGAATGACCTTGTATGGATTGTTAGGTTTTTTGCTTGACCAAGAAGCAACCTATCTTAGACACAAAGCAATTCACTTAATCTTTGGTCAAGCTGAATTTGATTTGGATAAAAGAAGGTTAAGCCCCTCATATGTCAAGGCTAACCACAAATCATTAACTCATTGGTTAAAAGAAAAGTAGAAGAAAGGAGATGAAGATAGAATATACAAACTGAAAATCAAATGACATAATCAAAACATATTGATCAAACATGAATGGAATCAACATCAATCAATGGTAAACAAATAAAGAAGTTATGAGTTTTTAAAATAAAGTGGAATAAAAGAAATTAAAACAGAAATTAATAAAAGAGAAAAATCATGAGGCGTCAGATATCATTTCATTAATTGACGTGGCTGACGACATGGCCAGGAAGCGTGCACGTATGGTGAGTACTAGTCAACAGCGTGGCATCCAACATTAAAATAAGTCATAACATTCAACAACCAAGATTAGATCTGGAGATCATCATCCAAGGGCCAAGGTTTGGACGCGTGGGGACGGTGGTGGAAACCACAGTCTTCTCCGGTGAGAAGGCCTTTTCTGGCCACCAGTTGCAGGTTTTCAAACCTCAACCATAACACGCGATCCATATACCATTCGAAAGTTGGGGTGATGTACATCACCCTTGTAACCTTAGTTTCTTCTCAAGATTCTTATGGAGGAAGAAATATGAGATTGAAAAATGAGGTGTTCAATCTGAAGTTAACCAATTCACAAAATTAAAACCACAAATCAATTGCCTCTCACATGAGGACTTCAGAAATGCCAACCAAACCAAGCAATGCACAATAATAAGAGAGATTCGAATCAAAACAGTTATGGTGAAAACCTTTGAAGTGTAGCTTGTGTGAGCTTGATCCAATCCAATCCTTGAGTGCAGCTTGATCTTGAAGTAACAATAAAGTAAGGCTAAGGAATTAGAAGCTAAAGATCAACCAGGGAAGTTGAAATTTAAGCTTGAAGAATGAAGTGAAATTTCAGAATTCCTTTGAGTGAGAGTTTAGGGAAGCAATTCAGCAGAGGTTCAGGCGCCTTCAGGTTGAGAAATGAGCAAGGCAAGGCATTCTATTTATAGCCACAGCTGATGCAAGAAAGTAGAAAACTCGTGTGTGCATGAACTTGGATCCTCCATGAATGGGCATGTACAGGCGCATGTGAGACCCAAAAGCAATTGCAATTGAGTGCTGAACATCAACCAAAGTGAAATCGACATGCAGATTGCAATGTAATAAATTGTGTAGCAAGATTTAACATGTTATGCATAATTGTTCAAAAAAATTCATCTCTTCGAAAGTACCAATTGGAAAATTCAAACATAAGCATGTGGATAATGGTTGGAAAGGTCTTGACATAAGAAACAAATGTTATGTTGAACAAAAATTCATTTGGAGTTGGGAAAATATTGAAAACTGGCCATGAAGTTCAAGGTACAAAACATGTATATGGAAAATTTACAAAAAATGACCAACTTCAAGCCCTTATGTTTCAATGATGAAAGCCTCAAATGACAACACATTTAACATCAAAGTTGTAGATATTTTAAAGAAAATCAATTTGGACTTAAATTCTGCATCATTTGGATTTTTGATGAGAAAGTTATGGGCACTTGAAGTTGGACTTTTTCAAGATTCAATGGCTTTGGTCCAACGTGACCTATAATGTTTTGTATTATCAAATGTGTTTCTTTTAGTATTATGAAATTTTGTCCAACATAACAATTGAAGTAGACATCTCAAAATTTCCAATGCACTTGGTCTAACCTCAAAATCATAAAAAAATGAAGGAGTTAGGTCCTTGGGAAGTTGACCCAAAATTAGGGTTTCAGTCAAAATGACCTATAATGTTTTGAAATGAATGATGACCTTCCATGTTTAAAATTGATTTGTGATGAACATGAAAGTTGTTAATATGGTTCTTAAGAACATTTTTTATCTTGGGGTAATCTTCAGTTTACAAACACATCAAAAGTTAGGTCTCCGTGGATTTCAAAATAGTTAAATGATTTGACTGATCAACTTCTCAAAGCCAGACTGCAAATCTGGATGAATGAATGATTGAGGACATTCACATAATCTCATATATGCATAAAATGATGAATGAAAGAACTTCCCTTGATTATATTTGATCATAGGTTGAGGTTGCTTCATGAGCAAGGCACAATCCATGCATAGTTGGATTAGGGTTTCCTTGGGAAGCAATCCTCAAGCCCTTTGGTTTATCTTGATCAAATTGACAAATTGAGATACTTGGGAGGCATATATGATGATTGAGAGCTTTGTGAACCATTGTTATGCTTGCTTTCACTTTCATCTGGCCACTTCAATGGGCATAGGGGCCTCCTAGGAGCCTTAAATCACATGATTGCTTGAGCTTCAAAACAAACAAGTTAGTGGCATATTTTTATGCTTTTGGTTAGTAAACAAAATAAGAAAAGCAATAATATACAATTCAAGCATGCTTGGTGGTCTCAAACCAACTCACACAAGTCCCAACCCAAGGGTTAAGGAGCCAAGATGCTATGATCCTTGAGGAAAATGCCATGAGCAATGATATGATGCCATGAGGGATCTTAGGATCAAAATTAGGGTCTTACAATTACTGATAATGGTTCGAACTTGAATAACAATATGATGGAAGCTCTTTGCAAAGACTTCAATGTTGCACATCATAATTCTTCTCCCTACAGACTTAAGATGAATGGGGCTGTTGAAGCTGCAAACAAGAACATCAAGAAGATCATTCAGAAGATGGTTGTGATATACAAGGATTGGCATGAGATGCTCCCATTTGCTTTGCATGGGTATCGTACATCCATCCGCACTTCAACAGGGGTAACCCCTTTCTCACTTGTTTATGGTATGGAAGCTGTGCTCCCAGTAGAAGTTGAGATCCCATCATTGCATGTTCTGATGGAAGCCAAGTTGACTGAAGCTGAATGGTGTAAGACTAGGTATGACCAGCTGAATTTGATTGAAGAGAAGAGGTTAACTGCCATGTGTCATGGACAATTATATCAGTAGAGAATGAAGAAAGCATTTGACAAGAAGGTCAGACCTCGTGTGTTCAGATAAGGTGACCTTGTGCTCAAGAAGATTCTATCTTTTAAACCATATTCTAAGGGGAAATGGACTCCTAATTATGAAGGCCCATACGTTGTTAAGAGAGCCTTTTTAGGCGGTGCTTTGATTCTTACAACTATGGATGGTAAAGAGTTCACTCGTCCCGTGAATGCTGATGCAGTCAAGAAATACTTCGCCTAAAAAGAAAAGAACAACTCGCTAAGTTGAAAACCCGAGAGGGCGGCTTAGGCAAAAATGAGCGTCTCGGTGGATTGAAAACCTGAAAGGGTGATCCAGGCAAAAGTTAGAGACATAAAATAGAAAATTATCCTGATAAATTGATTACCCCATTTTGGGGAAATTTACCGCATCATGTTGATCTTCAATCTTGAAGACTTTCTTGAGCACAATGTTTGGTTCTGATTCATCTTCAACCAAAGCCAAAAGCACAGTGGATATTAAAGGCGGTATAAGGATTAGTGATCTTTGTATTCAATGTATCCGTTTTCCATGTAAATTACCATTTTTCAACTTTTATAAAGATCTTTGGAGTCTTGTCATTTACAGACTACCATTCTATTAAATAAAGTTGAGCTTTTTATCTAATTGTTTCAATTCTTATTTATTCAGCTAAATAGAATTAAATTTTATTGTGATCATTTTGAAATTAAAGTTTTAAAATAAAAGGCAGGTTTTCTTAAATAACAAAAGCAGTTACTTTTAAAAAGCAATTAAAGGAATATCAGCAGCAGTTTGAAAAGCGGTAAGCCCTAAATGCGAAGCATTGTTGGTTTTTCCCCAAGCAGTTGGCATAATCTATGTTTCTTCTCCAGAAGCTTTTCAACATCTCCAATCGGGTTTTGTTGGTATCCCCAGCTTAGTTCTTATTTGCCTCCCTCGAGTTGTAGGCGCGTTATTCACAGCAGTTTGTATAGATTCAACAGATTTTGTTTCCCCACAAGTTGCCAACAGCATTGTCCATGACCCATGTTAGCCCTACTTCTTGAGCAGTGTTGTAGTTGTCCTCTGCAGGGTTGTCTCCCATTTGATATGGTGTTGACCTAAAATTCCCCCGAAGAATTGATGTTGCAGTTTTCTCAGCAGATCCTCTCCTCCTTCTCCCCTGCCAGGGTTGAGCCTTCGAGATGGTTGATTTCTCTCCAGCAGATGTTTCCCTCCTGTGTGCATTGGCTGAGAATTGTATTGATGATTCAGACCAGTGATAGTTGTATCCTTTATGATCATTTTGTCAACATAATCATCATATATACATATACATATACATATACATTCATAAATTTCATTATTTGCATACACTTTGTGATTCATTATCTCTCTGATCCTCTGCTACGGTGGTATACTTTTTACCCCGCACAGATTTGGTTTATCTGTCCTCTTTCAACTATAGAGTGTCAGCCCATTAAGCAGAAAGAATTTAACCTTTCTCATTCCCCACTGATCTACTTCCTCGTGGATGATTATTATTTCAGTTTCCTCCCCAGTTGATTGTCTGGATAGGACTACTCCCCTTGAGTTATATCCTCATTGGGTTGAGTCTTTGATTGACCGTTTCTTTCTAGATCTTGCCTAGATAGATGCTTTTGGTCCCCTGAGAGTCTATTACCCAGTAACTGGTAATATTCTTCTCAATTTGTGAATATTTACTTTTTTCCCAATGGCCGACAAAAGTAACATTTTTCTCTCCAGCGGATTCGTTCTCACGTTTCCCCAGGAAATTTATCCTTGATATGTTCATCCTAACCGATGACTGATATATTTTTCCCTTGCTTTAAGTTTATCCTTGATATTTTCACCCTAACCGGTGACGAATATTCTCTTTTTGGTATTCTACCTAGTAAAAAGATAGTTGTAATCCCTATTCTGTTCCCTAGAGAGTTAATCCTTGATATGTTCATCCTAACCGGTGACTGGTTTCCTTTTTTCTTTGTGGCCTTCTGCCCAATAATCGGTAGTTGTAAATCCTGCTTCCCCTCGGAGTTTATCCTTGATATGTTCATCCTAACCGATGACAGATATTCTCTTTTCGGTATTCTATCCAGTAACTGATAGATGTAATCCCTATTTCACCCCGCAAAGTTTATCCTTGATATGTTCATCCTAATCGGTGACGAATACTGTCTTTTCTGGTTTTCTATCCAGTATCCATAGATGTAATTCCTACTTTTTCAGGCCGTTTATCCTTGATATGTTCATCTTAATCGGTGACGGATATCCTTCCTAATGTCCCCAGATGAGTCTATCCTTGATATGTTCACTTTAATCAGTGACGAATATTCTCTTCCTTTGCGGTCTTCTGCCTAGTAGCCGGTAGTTATAAATCCTATTTGACTTTTCTCCATCATGTTATTCTTACCCAGTGACTAGTAATGAATACACCTTCGGTTGCCCCCAGCGACTCATCCTTGATATGTTTACCCTAACCGGTAACAGATGTTCTCCCTGTCAGAATTTGTTATACCCCTTACCCAGTAACCGGTAGCGGATAATATAATTATGTTCCTCCTATGTTGAAGATCGTTTCTTCCCCAGTTGAGTTTGAGTGTGTATTTCCTCGGTGAAATCGCATTTTCCTGCTTGGTTCGAGTATTTTAGCTTTGTTCTGATCTACCTGTCTCCCCAACAGATGTTCCTTTTATTCCCCGACTAAGTCTTTCCATTGATTTATTCTCATGGAATCCCTCATGTCCCCCCAGCAGTTATAAGTCATAGCCTGGCCTACGCACGACCTTTTTATCCCCCAGAGTCTTCGTCTCTCAGTGAGTTTTCCTTATGGAATGCATTATACTCCTGCAGACTTATGATCTCTCCGGATTCTTTTCCTTTGTGGCAACATTTTCCCTACAAAGATTATTTTAGCATTCATATCATAGGCATCATGAGGTCTCTTAGGGACCAAAACTTGTTTCTATATGTTGTTATTTAAGTTCATTCTATTGAGTCGATACGAAGATTTTAACCCTCACCTCCTCAGCTAGAATGTCCTTAAATAGGGGCAGCTGTAAGACCCCAATTTTGACCCTAAGATCCCTTATGCTATTCTCATCATATACATTAGCATTGGGATCACACCTTGGTACCTTCCTTACCCCTCTTTCACTGGGTTTGCATTGGGAGAGATCACCAAGAACCATGTGATTGTATCATACTTCATTTTCCTTTATTTTTACTAACCAAAATACCAAAAATATGCCATTGTATAGCTTAACTCTTTTGTAGGTAGTGCACATGCTCATCTATGCTCTATCAAGTTCATATCTAGGGTTTAAGACTTTCAATGCAATGAGATCAATCAAGAAATGGTTTACTATGGCTCTAAGTATCATATATGAATCCCCATGATCTTCACATGTTATTTTGATCAAGAAATCATCAAGAGTTTGGAGTTGGTTTTCCTTGGAAACCCTAATTCACCTGGGTATCTTATGTAACTTCTTCAACAAGTTTCTTCAACAATTGATCAAATATTTCAAGGGATGCTTAAAATTTCATCATCTTATGCACATATATGATCCTCCATGAGTCCCAAAAGTCAAAAGAATAGCAAGCTAGCAAGTTGGTTCATGGTGGTTGACCAGAGGAAGTCAACTAATCAAAACTGGGGTTCCCTAGACCCTATCTCCTACAATTTTTGTCATATAAAAATGATTCCAAGAGAAAAGTTACGCTAAATGACATTCCAAACAACTTTCATGTTCAGGTCTAGAGCTAGTTTTGCTTAGAAAGTCATTTCTTATGGTGAAATATTATAAGTCATTTTGTCTAAACCCTAAGTTGGAGGTCAACTTACCAAGACCATAACTTGCTCAATTTTTATAATATGAAATCCATTCAAGTTGCATAATCAAATCCAAGGTCTACTACAACTTTGATGTTTTGAGGAAGTGAAAATTCAAATTTTAAATGCATGTTATATGAGGAAACATTATAGGTCATTTTGGGTCAATACCATTGAACAAGTGATTTTCCTCAACTTCTAAAATGAATAACTCCTTCATAATAAATCCAAATGAGATCAAATTTGTGACTAATTTTAAGGAATTTTAGAGAGCTATAACTTTGATGAAGTACTTTTCTCATTTAAAGCCCATAGAAAAAGTTATTTAAGGTGGAAGAAGTGAACATATGGCTTGGTACTTAGAATTTGTTTTGATATGTTTGATCTTCCAAACTTCCACCTCAACATTCATCATGATCCAAGCTTCAAATGAAAAAGTGTTCAACATTAAAGTTGTTCCTTTTGATCTAACCTTTCCAAAAAGTCCAAATTCATACCATTTGAACAAAGTATAAATGACTTGTGCATGGCTTAGAGTTGAATGACCATTTGGAATATTTGAACTTCCATTTCTCATACACGATTTTATGGCCTTTCCAGATGACTTCAGCAATGCTTACACATGATTTTGGACCTGAATGCATCATTACATGGGCCTATCATACGCCCATGCATCCATGCAAAGGAATTTTTCTATTTTTTAACTTTTGAAATAAGTGTGAAAATATCAAAGGCTTTGGCTATAAATAGAAGTGTCTATGCTTAGAATTAAGGACCCTTGCGCGCCAGCTTTGAAGCTACAACCCTAAACTTCCACATTTAAAGGATAACCTTGAGTATTCTCATTAAATATCGAGTCTGAATCTCCCACTGTTTTGAGATTCAAAACTCCAAGAGTCATTCTTCTTCTTTGATCCATTTTCACTCTATCAAGCATCAGAAGCAAGGCCAAGTACAATTGAAAGCAAGATCGTGTCCATCTGAACCTGCAGTGAAGGTGAATTTCTTAATTTTTCATCTCTTTGATTCTCACTCAATTCTCTATTAATCTTGCTGATTTTTGGTTGTCTCAAGTCCTACCAATGTAGGCAACAAGATTGAGTTGCTTTGAGGTCAAATCATGATCCTCAAAATTCAACTCCCTGTATCTTTCAATATACTTGGAGTTAGGTGAAATTGAGGCAAGATTTGAGCTCCTGAGCATTTTTACTTTAAATTCATATCCTCTTTTTTAATTTTGGTGATGGTTGAGGGTGGACAAGTCCGATGAGGTCCACCAGAGAAGAAGACTGGAGCTCTGGCTCCGGGGATGCGTTGTCGTGTCTCCAGACCACATGATCCTCTAATTTGTTTTAATCTGGGGCGTCCAAAGTGATTACCGCGCGTGTGGGACATTTGACTTAATTATGGTGGAACGCTCACTTATATCCACTTGATCTGCCACCTCAATTAATGAGGGAGATCAAGTGGTCTACGTTTTTTTGTAATTTCTGATTTTCATTTTAATTGGCTTATTTTCATTAATTCATATTAATTTTAATATTGATCCAAAAAAATATGGGACCTTCACCAAAAATTCTCAAATATTTTT
The DNA here is from genome assembly GCF_024323335.1 of Lathyrus oleraceus. Taxonomy (NCBI): domain Eukaryota; kingdom Viridiplantae; phylum Streptophyta; class Magnoliopsida; order Fabales; family Fabaceae; genus Lathyrus; species Lathyrus oleraceus. The sequence continues at coordinate 461,157,908 of NC_066580.1, forward strand.
ATCTTTCATTTTCTGAATTAAAATTGTTTTTTGGATCAATATTAATATTTTTCACGATCTAATTGTTTTTGTGCATATTTTTAATTGTTTAAAAATACTTTTAAGTTTCCAAAAATTATGAAATTTTTTCTTCAAGGTCCTTTGACCTTGTTTTACCTATGATAAATCTCTTGGCCATTTATTTGGTGTTTTGAAGAGGTTTTAGGTTTTTGATCAACCATAATTTAATTTAATGCATTTTTAATTGTTTTTTAATTGTTTAATTGTGAATAAAATTGTGTTGAGCCATTTTTGTTGACTTGTTGAGTTTGACTATTGTTGTCGGGCCTTGGTCAAAGTTGATTTGACTTTGTTGGATTAAAATCATTGGATTTAGGGGATTGATGAAATGCACATTTCATCTTCCAAAATGAATGAATGATTTTAATTTGGTAAAAGTCATCCCATGACCAATTTGAGTTTATTTCATTTCCCCTCCCTCTTCATCTTCAATCTCATTCTATCTCATCCATTTCATTTGACCTATGATATCTCTATATCCTAAGACTTGTTGATTGCAAAATCAACATAAGTATGGATGAGATAAGGTCCACCCTTTTGCCATTTTCTTTTTTTAAATGTGGTATATTTTAGGAGTATGGTTCATAATACCATGTCTCTAACATGCATTAACACTAAAATCTCTATTGCCCGACCTCAAATAGTTGTGGCTTCTACATAACTCCAATTACGATTGCTTAACATAGCGCTAAATTTTGACCCAAAAGCATAACATTCTAGTAAGTGAGATTGTAACTCTCCCCCCTTTCATGGTATTGTGTGGAAGCTTGGCCTTTTTTCCTTCCTTTGGAAGATGTCTTGGTTCAAGGATCCATGCTTGTGAATAGAGGGTTGAGTGTTCTCCAAAGAATGACTTAAACAACAAAAAGCAAAAGCAATACTGACTTCCAATCAGTTAACATTTAATTTCAAGCCATTTACTTTTATGCACTTTAAATTCAAGTCTTTATTCATTTGCCAATATTCATACCATTTAACTTGTTTACTTTAATGCCATTTTCACTTTGCTCACTTGAGTCATACTTTGTGATTGTATATACTTGTTTGTGGTCTTTTGATCTTAATGTACATAATAACAACAAAAACTCTAAAAAATATTTGTGTGGACTGTTGGATTTGATATGAGACTTTGGACTTAGAATGAGGCAACACTCATTATGCAAAAGGACTTGGCCAATGCCAACTTTTCTGAAACCAAGTGCTTGTGAAGGAAACTCTCATCTGATGCAAGTATTGAGATCCCTTTTGAGTTCATCTCTACATGGTCTTGATGAAGTTGTTACTTTGAACCTGTGTCTAATGCCCTATTCTGAGCCATTTAAGGAGCATGTCATTTGATACATGGGAGCTTAAGAACAAGACTATGAAGTTGCTAGCTTGGATGTGGCTATCTTTATTTGACGCCTTGCTCTTCATCTTGCTATTTGTGTATTGATATTGCTTGATTCTAAAGTCCAAGGGAAAATTTGGTTTCTATATGACATTCTTGTCTATTGGATTGCATCCCATTGGTCAGATCTTTTCAACTCTTAACTTTTAATTTTTGCTTAGGATTAGTCTCTTCATCTCCTCCCCACTTCTTTAAGTTCAAATCTCTCCCTCCTTTCAAAATCTTCTTTGCTTGTGATTTCTAAACTTTGACCTTATGCCGTTGCGCTTTTAAACCTCCTTTTCTTAATCAAACTTGTAAATAAACTTAACCATATTGACTTAAAATTTCAAAATACAAAAAGAACTAACACTCATTCAAACTCTTTTAGGCCTTTTGTGCCTTTGTTAAACTTAAATTTTGTTAAAAGAAATTCACTCACTTTGAAATTGATATCACAAACTACGAGGTTTTGATCCCTCATTTTTATGTTGGTACGTAGGCACAAGTCCGAAGGTCTTGTCAAACACAAAAATATAATCAATGAATTCTTTTCTTATCCTCACACTCTATTTATTGCAAACATCATTTTATACCAAAAACTATGTACACAAAAAAAGGGCTCCCTAGGAGTACCTAGGACACTTTGGGTGCTAACACCTTCCCTCTGTGTAACCAACCCCCTTACCTGTAATCTCCGGCATTTTATTAGTTTTGATTTGAAAACTTCTTATCTTTGGGTTTTGTTCGTACTTTTCCCTTTTCCCTTGGAAAGAATAAAAGCGCGGTGCCGACTCTGGTTTAATTGACGTTAAGTTTATCCATAACTTGATGGTCATGAATTTACCGCTACAGAAATTAAGTGGCGACTCTGCTGGGGAGTAGTCTCAAGTGGGTTTAACCCACCTTTTTCATTTAGAGAATTATATTATACTAATCCATCTTATCTGCATACAAAAGGGAAAATAAAAACTTTGAGAATACCCAATTTGAAACAGAAAAGGCATTAAAAGATAAGTCTCCGTCCCCTTTACCAAAGATATTATGCCTCTCCTATTCGGTAGCCACCACCACTAGCAGGCGAGTCTCTATCTAAGATCTCTTTTGCTTATTTTACACAACAGTGGAGTGTCAAACACCGCTAACAAAGCTCAAATCTACCCAAAAGACCACCAACTTATTCTTAAAATATATCTCCTTTTGAGACAGATTATCAGGATGGTAAATATAAGTTCTTTATTCAACTAAGAAATAATTTTGATAGCAAAATTTAGAGAAATTTACCAAATCACCTTAGAGGTGTACCAAGATGAGCATTAGAAATACCTGCATAAGAAACCTCGGTAAACGACATAACCAGGTAATATCGGTCCTTGAAATTTTTCTTATTGTGGATGTTCGACTCAAACCTCTTTGTACCTAGCCTAAGGGAGAGTAAACCTTGACCAATTTCGATTCGGCCGAGTTGCATTGAATGTTGAAAAGGTAAAAAAAAGAGCTTAAGAGTTGGTACACTCATCTTGTATTCGCAAGTATTGGAAGACTTTGACGTACGCCTAACTCACTTGATGCACTTACAAAAAGAGATCCCCGTGTGGTTAAGAATCCCCTTCCCCACCTTGAAGTCGTTGAAGTAAAGTCAGAGACCTATATGGAAGAATAATCATTCATGAAGAGGAAGAAATCATCCATTGTATATTCTGCACATTCTTTTGTCCTCTTCTAGGGAAAACACCCCCCAGCTAGAGAAGGATCCCACCTCGGTGTAAGCACGGTCTAGACCTCCCTTGATGGAAAAAACCCAAACAATATCTAGCATTTCTTGATTCATCCATGATATTGGATCTTCATTGTTAGGCTCCAGGTTGATATGGTGATTACTCTGGTCCATCCCATCTTCACTACTAACACATAAAAAAGAACGATCGTGAGTATAAGCAAGAGACTAAGACTGTAGCCACCACATTACTTCACCATTAGTAGGGCTACACTCAAAGGCACGCAAATGCATCGTGATATGAGTTTGGGCCTTTCATTTCTGTTTGAAGTCATCTATGTCTACTGGATTCTTCAAATGCAAAGTTGGAAAAGAAAAGCCTCTAAACATTTCCTTGGAGCAAGACCTACAACAACCCTTATATCTTTGACAACACTATCATTTTTTGAGACCTCGATGAAAATTTCACAAAGAACCCTCATGAACGGTAAGCCAACATAGTAAAATGAGGGAAAATTTATTATCTTTGAGAGGCATAACTCCTGATACGCGCAAGAGTCAAGTCGTCAGAGCGTCGCGAAAGACGTCGAAATAAAAGAGTAAGATCAGGAAGAAGAGAAACAATAGAATATGGAATTGAATGCAATAGAAAGTAACCAACAAGTCCTTAAATCTCAAGAGCAAAGAAGGTGAAAGAAGGATTTGATTTACCCTTTGGCCTTCATATATTAACTACATATGACACATTGTCGAAAATTGAAAACTTGAGAAATAACACAATTACCACCAAGTGTCCTGATTAAACCTCGACTCTCTACGACACTTGAGTACCTTAAAAGGGTCACCTCTGTCTATAAACCTAGAGCCACATGTAAGACGTACGTTGTGAAATGTTTCAATTACAAGATAAACATGCACGTGTTTCCGATGCCATCTGTCCCGCTCAACAAACTTCTCTAGTCCCCTTCCCTAAGGTGAAAAGCTACCAAGGTAAACCAAGGCAGTAAAGATGAATGACCCTGAGGTCAGTGTCAAAGCTTCTAACACAATCCTCACTTCACACGTGATAACAAGTATTTTGGGAACAATTGTTCCAGATCGCTCAAGGGTCTAGCAAAACTGGCCCAATTACAAATGCTTAATTCGAAGTATTTTTACTAAAAGACAACAACGATGTGGAATCTCACTAGAAGGTCTAACACCTGAATAAGTAGGGACGGTTAAACCTTGTCACACACCATAGTATGCATTCTCTCATTCTCACTCTTACGAGTTACACATCTTTAAGATCACTAACGTAGATGATGAAGCGTTAATCTTACATATTCAATATATTTCCCCGCACCAAAGACTCGTACTTCCGCACCGAAAAGACTCTCTCTTTTCACATCACCGTTCTCTTGTACGGTTACCCAAACAAATATACAAATATGATTGAAAAAATATGAGTCTGAATATCATTAATAATATTGACTAATGGTAATATTGACTTTACTTTAGGTGCACAGGTTGACTGAACTCTGAATTGCATATGCATGTGATATATCCCCCAACGAGAACCAGATTGCCAAGAAACTCAAAACTTGCTCGTTACAGTTAGACATTAGAAAAGTAAAAACAGCATACGTACGAGTCTAGATCATTTAAAAGATCTTACAATGAACGTGTATGAGCCTAGATCATTCAAAAGATTTGCTTGTTGTTAATTATTCAAACACTTATCCGACATTCTTTCTGATTAGACACAAGTAATAATAAAACAAAAATAAAATTTAGGCTAAAAAGACTGAGCAATAAAAACATATTCATTATTAGCTTATAACTCTTGCTTACAATATTCCAACATTAACCTTAAAACCATATCCAACAATAATATGCATAAATATTTCAAATATATATTGGACATATATCAAGAAAAATCAAATTTCTCTCTATCCTTTATCAACTAAGCATTTGTTTGGAAGTGGGACCCACCATTTGACAAGGTGATGAACAACCTCTCAGAAAAGATGAGTAGTTAACATTTCCATTAGAAATCGTTCCTGGGAATCCAACAACATTCAAAGGTCTGTTTGCTCCAACTTGTTCCAACGTTTGAACTTGTTTCTTCAAGAACTTCACATAATGTATTGCTTCATCTAACATTGAAGCGGTATCCATTTTAGTTCCACCGGGGACTAATCTCTGCAAGATTCTTATTCTCTGGCTAATCCTTTCTCTTCTGTGTCTGGCTGCTACACTTTGTGGATCCTTTGAAATCTTCACGTTCTTTCTCTTTGGTGGCTTGATTGTTTCCGGGTCTATATTAACCGGCTGCATAACGGCCATACGGAATATCATCTCTCTCATGGCCGCCATTGAGTTCTTCTTATCGGAGTACGACGAGAACGAAGCATTGTTGATTCTCCCGGATGGAATTTGAACTCCGTTGTGTTGAAGAGACGGTGTCATTGGGTGGTGAGGATAAGAGAGTGGTGGTTGCGGATAAGTTCCATAAGGGAACTCGTTATGTGCGTTGTTAAGATTGATAGTATGATTGTGATTGTTGTTATAAAAAGGCTGGTGGAGTTCAGGAAACTTTTCCATTTGCATCATCATTGCCATCATGTCCATGCTGCTCTCATCACTTTCAAAAGTGTTGAGAATGTCCTCATCCATGAATGTTTATAGAGACAAAGAGGAATGGAAGAAGGAACGAAAGTACAGAAAAATAGAGGCTGAGGTGAGAAAAGTGAAAGTAGCAGAGTATGGGAACAAGTGTGAAAGTAGAATATTTGCAGTAAGGGGATGGAGAAAGTGCGGTGTGCACAGGTTTGTAATATCTTTGTAACCTACCAACAACAACAACAACAACGCAATTCAACTAGGGTAACGGATGGCCTTTTTATAGCAACTTTAGAGTGATTAATATTAAATATTTAAGAAAAAATATGAATAGAAAGATAATAGTAATTTTATCAAAGTAAGAGTTAAATATTGATATATTCCAATAGAAACCAGATATACTTAAGAGAATTTAATACTGTTGTATGTTTAAGGTTGGGTTTGAACCTATAACCTATTCATGTGTAACACTGTTCGAACTCAGACCTCTGATTAATTTGAAAGAGATATAATGTATAAAAATGATGTATGAAAATGTAGTATGGAAATGTGTTTTTATTGATTATTATGTATAACAGTGATGGAGGCTACCCATGATGTGTGGGGTTATTGGTAATAGGAAGGGTTTGATGTGAAGCGTTGATTAGTAGGTCAATGGTGAAAGAATTTAAGATCAAGGGTTGAGAATGAGAAGGGACCACATAAGATAGAGGTAAGGATTTTGAAGGAAAAGATAACGGTTGAATGCTGGTGCATGAACCGGATGGATTGTTAAAATCCATTTTACTCAAAGTTGTTTGCTTTTGCCTTGAAATTGAATGATATGTAGTATTATTTTACCACTTTATGATAATATGTAAGATGATAATAATAATAATAAAGACAGAAGTGTTGTTAGGTCCACAGTCACATGACAGTTGTCAGAAGGTCACTGGCAAATAGATTCATTGCAACTGAGTTACCGGCGAAAGGTACAGCAAGGGCAGATATCAATAGGGATAAGAGGGTCATTGTCAAATGGTCCCGTTTATATAAATATAATAATTGTTCAAATTGAAAGGGGTAATTGTCAATAGTGGAAGGGTCTATGTTGAGGTAGATTTGATTCTATTCTTATCGTATCACTACACTTGGGAACACACTTCGAGGTGGAATGGAAACTATTCTCTCCCAAATCATTCTTCAAGGTGGGTGGGAAACTCTACTTTCATTGTTGTTTTTTATAAGCAAGGAGGACATGCAGGTAAAAAGAGGTAAAGGGGTCATCCTCATCGAGGTTTAGTGTTAAAAAATCTGCATTCATTGCGATCCATTCGTAATCGTCCAATTGAGACATTTGAGATGTCTTCGTTACAACCTTCAACACCTGCATTGTATTGGGATTGAACGAGTGCATTTAGTCTCACATTAATTTGTCATATGACTGACATGTGGTCTATTTCCTCACCTTACAAATCGATTTTGTAAAAGAAGTGGTAGATCGAGACGATATATATATATATATAAATATATATATATATATATATATATATATATATATATATATATATATATATATATATATATATATATATATATATATATATATATATATATACTTTAGTGTTTCATTACAATAAGCACTTTAAATTTGAATTTAACTTTCTTTTCCTCTTAAACTTTTGTAGATTTTTTAAAAAAATAACCCACTTTTTCAAAAAAAATATCCCAAAATACCCTCGGTTTCAAAAAATTCTCAAAGTACCCCATTTTTGGGAGGAGTCGCCAATTGAATTGGAGACTCCTCTTAAAACTTGAATGGAGGCGTCAATTGGATTGGCTAGGGCTGCCCTAGCCAATCCAATTGGCGCCCCTGTTTAGGTTTTAAGAGGAGTCGTCAATTCAATTGGAGACTCCTCCTAAAATGCATTTTTTTGTTATATGGTATACGTGATAGATAAATTTGATATAGGACCACTTGATATTAATAAAATTTGCCGTTTACACAAAGAAACCTAATGTTGATGACCGGGATCACCTAACTGACCTCCGGTCCCACATCCTCTAGCTACCCTAACCCGTGGCCCTAACTCGCGTTGACGATTCTGCACCGGTGTTTGATCATCTGAGGGGCCAGGAGCGTCACTACCAACTACAGGAGAAGGTCTGTTGAGGTATTCAGACAAGTCGGCATAGTCTTCAGTATGCATCGATGGTGTACCGTCGTAGCTGAGCTCATGACCCATGCTAGAGAAGTTGGGATGTGGTTGACTCATTGATGGGCGACCAGGACGATTGAAGGGAGACATGGGTGTGAGCGATGCGTCGAGGAAAGGTTGTTGGGGTGTTTGGTAGAGATAAGGTTGTTGGATGTTTTGGTTTTGTGATGTTTGGGCTTCTTGGCTACGGTTGGAGGAGGGGCAGTTGGTGTTGAATGATCGTTGGGTGTTCTGGTTTAGGCGACTTTGGTAGGGTGATGGGGTGGGTGCGAAGCGATGTTGAGTCTCGGGTTGATGGTCAATTTGTTGCTGGTGATATGGGGTATGCTCTTGGTATTGGGGTTGGGTGTATGGAATGTTTTGGTTGTATGTTTGTGTGTTGGTTGAACGAAACGTTTGACGGACAGGGGGTTGTGCGTATCCGGTCTGACACTGTTGTTGGGGGTTTGATGTTGAGGTGTTAGGTGTGTAAGTCATCTGGTGTGGATCGTACAAGTACATATCCTCGGCGATGAACTGAAAATCAACCGATCTGTACCAAGCCATATAAGTATGACTTGGTTTTTCTTCAATTGGCATGACTGCGTCAGTTAACACATGATCATGACGGTGCTTCCATTTGCGACACTCCGATCTTGCGAAGCTTTGCCATGGATTGAAGTTCCATTGGTCGTTAACTTTACGCAGATGCCATTCTCCTAGGCTAGCTGGGGGATCTAGGATATTTTGGAGCATACCGAACTGCAGCTTCACACGATCACTGTTGTGCATCTCCACAGTTGTGAACCGTATTATCGGTGTGCATGCAGTCCATACGGCCGCATCTTCAGCATTGACCTCATGGTCATGATCCAAATTAAGGTATGGACGCCAAATGAACTGAAATGTGAAAGAAGATATGATTATAGTCAGTGTAGAAGAAGTTAACAAAATATAACGAAATAATTAAATTATTTTCCTTACGTCTGTCGGCCGAAGGTGATCCAACAGGTTGCGATACTGAGTAATACAATGTCTTGGACATCTGTTGTAACTCATACCACGTGCAGACCATCTACACCAAAAAGTCAAAAAATGTTAGTTAGAGGTAATAATGTTTAAAGAAGTAAGTAAAGATATAACAATTTAAACAACTTACTTTTGTGCATACGAAAATGTGAAAGGGTTGTTATTGATGGGTGCTAGAGACGGTAGTCTTGACCAACCTCATGCTTGTAGCAAAATAGCACATCCAAAAAATGTAGATGTATCTTTGTGTGAGTTTTTGCACAAGGAGCTATAGAGATAGGCTAGACAAGCAGATCCCCAACTGTAACTTCCTATTCTATCTATATGTCTAAGTAGAGTTAAGTACATAATATGCATGCTAGAATCACTACCTTCGGGAAATAAAAACGAGCCAATTAACAGCATAATGTAACACCTAGTTTTTATTATTCGAGCATCTTCGGTAGAATGTTCATCTAAGTATAAACTATTATAGTACGACTTAAGGCGTGAGAGTAGTATACCTTGACCTCTTGCATTATCATCTAACAAGTCAGTCTCTAAGAGCTCCATGCAAATTGAATTTGCATAGTTAGTTTTACCATTAACAGCCTTACCTTCAATAGGTAGTCCCAAAAGCATGTAGACGTCTTCTAACGTCACGGTACACTCACCGGTTGGGAACCAAAATGTGTGTGTCTCTGGTCTCCATCTTTCGCATAAAGCTAGAATGAATTTGTTATCTATGGACCAAGACAAAATCTTGCTTATATGACCAAAACCGACGAGTTCAACGTAAGGTTGAATCATCGGGTCCATATGGACATATTCGTGGACCCGAGTTCGGAACCTTGATACATTCTATAAAAGAAAGAATAAAAAACTTGACTAAGTTGGTATGTTAAAATAAAAGGGGGTTGGTGAAGATGAAAGATATAAAGTTAACAAAAGAAAAAACTTACATATGTTGCGATGTTTGCAACCGTTCCTCTATGTGCTTCGCCCATTGTGAGGATAGACATTTTGTCGGGGGATTGGTGTAGATGAAACTACAAGAAGTTGTTGCAGATGAAATTGTAGAAGAAGTATTGTAGAAGAAGTAGTGAGAGTGATGGTGTGGAAGAAGTGTTGATGGAGTGGATGTATTTATAGGCAAATGGATGGGAGCATGAAAAGTTATGCTTGCATGGTGTCTCCACTTGAATTGGCGACCATGTACAACCTTTAAGAGGGGTCGCCATTCAAATTGGCGCCTCCATAAGGACATGCATGCAAGACCTAGGTCTGATTGCTTGGTTTCGAGGTCTGAATGCATGGTGTCTCCACTTGAATTGGCGCCCATGTGCAAGGAATGAGTGGGGGCGCCAATTCATTTGGAGTGTGTGTCTGCATGTATGACACGTGGTTGTCTTGTCTCTTGCATGCTGAACATGTCACTTCTTAGTAGCTTGCATGGTTGACACATCATTTCGGAGTAGCTTGCATGTGTGACACGTCATTTCGGAGTAGCTTGCATGTGCGACACGTCACTTCGAACTAGCTAGCATGTGAGACACTTCACTCCTCTATTTAAGTGTCTTACTATCAACATCCAAGACACTTCACTCATATTCATCTGCAGTAAGAAAATAGTTTTCATCTGCACAATATCATCTTCATCATTATACAGTGTCAACGTTCACTGCAACAGTGAAACTTACGAGTCTGAGCTATATATGGTTTTTGTTTTCGAAACACCGATACCATTAGACTCACGATCAAGAGAAACGTAACCTTCTTGCATTTGAAAAAAAGAATACAATCTTGTATAGGATCGGGTGTTGTGTCAAAGATCACATATCAAAATCCAATATTTTTTGAAAATAGTCAATGCAAGTATTTTCCCCTTAAGGTACGAGACGATGAAGATGTTGAATACATGTTTGTTAGTCTTGAGCATTCAGGATGCAACTGTATTGAGTTATACATTACTCTTCAACCATGTATACCATCTCAACAGTCTCAACTAATCGGTCAGGATGAATCTGGTGAAGATGATCCATAATGGTTAGATGACATCAACCCAGAAGCAGAAGCAGAAGTGGACGTCGTTGATGAAGAAGAAGAGGAGACTGAGATACAGGTTGATCACATGCTGAACAACGACGATGAAGATGATGATCAACCACCACCAATACCTCCTACTCATGTCTACAATCCGCCTCAACATATGACAAATATGGATATTCACGACGATGAAACATCCAACAGTGTTTTCTATAATCCGTATCCGAGATCAGAAGGCGAATTAAAGGTGGGAGACATGTTTTGTACCAAAGAAGAATGTGTTTTGGCTATCAAAAAATTCCACATGAACAACTCTACTGACTTTATAGTGAAACGCACTGATTCTAGAAGGTATGTTATCGAATGTCGTAACATGCTTTATAAGTTTCGTTTGGCTACGTCTTACAAGAAGAAAAACGACTCTTGGGAGATCGGTTTAATAGACCCACCTCACAGTTGCATTGCAACTAACGTTGAACAAGATCACCGTAAACTAAGCGCAGCATTGATATGTCAAGACATTCTGCCGTTGGTTAATAAAGACCCATTAGTGAAGGTGAGTATAATTATATCCCATATCAGATCAACATATAATTATACTCCAACTTACAAGAAAGCATGGATTGCGAGGACAAAGGTTGTTGAACAAGTTTTCGGCAACTGGGAGGGTTCATACAAGGAATTGCCACGGTTTTTATGGGCACTAAAAACATATGTCCCAAGAACTGTGGCAATTATGGAGACATTGCCAACGATGATACCAGACGGAACCTGTGCTACAGGTAATAGAATCTTTCACTGTTTCTTTTGGGCATTTGACCTGTGCATCAAAGGTTTCTCATTCTGCAAACCTATTATTCAAATTGATGGCACTTGGTTATACGGAAAATACAAGGGTACTATGCTCATGGAGGTTGCACAAGATGGAAACAACAATGTCTTTCCTATTGCCTTTGCTCTTGTTGAAGGTGAAACGGCTGGTGGATGGGGTTTCTTCCTTCGACATCTAAGAACGCATGTGGCTCCACAAGCCAATCTCTGTTTGATTTCTGATAGACATGCTGCCATTGAGAGTGCCTACAACAACCATGACAACGGATGGCATGATCCTCCTTCTACCCATATCTATTGTATCAGACACATTGCACAAAACTTCATGCGTGCTATAAAAGATAAGAATCTTCGCAAGAAGGTGGTGAATGTTGGGTATGCTCTAACTCAGCCGTCATTTCAATATTATCGTGATGAAATTAGACTGTCTAATGAAGATGCAGGGAGATGGCTAAATAACATACCAGTAGAGCAGTGGACAAGGGCATTTGACAGAGGTTGTCGTTGGGGCCACATGACAACAAACATTGTGGAATGCATGAACGGGGTATTCAAAGGAATTCGAAATCTGCTGATAACCGCCTTGGTAAGATCAACCTATTATAGGTTGGCTTCTATGTTCGTAACCAGAGGTGAAAAATGGAGTGCGGTGTTAATGTCCGGGAGAGTATTCAGTGAGTGTTGCATGAAGGTCATGAAAGAGGAGAGCATCAAAGCTAGCACACACTCCGTAACAGTCTTTGACCGTCATAGGCAAAATTTCAGCGTCCAGGAAACAATAGACCACAACGAGGGGAGACCAAATTTAGCCTACGCTGTTAGACTAAACAGAAGTTGGTGTGATTGTGGAAAATTCCAGGCCTTCCGTATACCTTGCTCCCATGTCATTGCAGCATGCGCTTATACTCGTCAATATGCTTACAACCATTTATCTGATGTGTACAAGGCCAACACCATCATGAATGTATATAATCAAAGCTTCTCAGTACTACCAATGGAGGATTACTGGCCTCCATATGAAGGTGATATTGTTTGGCACAATGACGAGATGCGTAGAAAGAAGAAAGGAAGGCCAAACAGCACACGTATCAGAACAGAGATGGATTCCACAGATAAAATGATAAGATTATGTAGTATCTGTCGTCTACCAGGACACAACAAGAACAACTGTCCCAATCGAGGAGCATCATCTAGGTATTAAGCTTTTTCTAACATTGTATTTCTGTAACCTTCAATCATTATATATTATTAAGTTTTTGTTACAACGAGGTTCACAATAAACATCAGTACAAAATAAGCTATCTGAAAACATAAATAATTCTAACTGATTACAACAATCAAATTGATGTCGTCTCGACCGAACATCATTTCCCTAACATCCTTATCAGTCTTCATTCGCACCCAACCAAAGATATTGTCAAGTCTCTCAATACTTCTAATTTTTTTCCCTTCTGGTATTTTCCCATCTAACCAACGAACCAGCTCCCGCTTCAGTTGATCGAACGTAGTGATGTTCCAGAACAACATCAGCATCTGAGGTTCGTCTCTCGCATAAATCACCTTACCGTATCGGCGACAAACACCAAACATGATTTCCAAATGATTGTGTGAGATGTGGAACATTTACTCACACAACGCATCTATTTATAACACAAAAATTGCATTTTAGGAGGAGTCTCCAATTGAATTGACGACTCCTCTTAAAACCTACACAGGGGCGCCAATTGGATTGGCTAGGGCACCTGCTCTAGCCAATCCAATTGACGCCTCCATTCAAGTTTTAAGAGGAGTCGCCAATTCAATTGGAGACTCCTCCTAAAAGTGGGGTAGTTTGGGAATTTTTTTGAAACCAGGGCTATTTTGGGAGTTTCCTTTAAAAAGTGGGTTATTTTTTTAAAAAAACCACTTTTGTATAATGAGATGTAATTAAATATTTGATTTGTATAGTATTGTTGTAGTGAGGGTTGTGGGGTGGTTGAGAATAGTCTATGTGTTGTAAAAATGTTTATATAATGTTAATTTTTTTATTGTCATTTGACAATGACAGTAGTTTTTTCCTCTCATTTTAGGAGTTCATATGTTATACTCACAACTATGAATAAGTGTTTTTACTTCAGTTGAAAAAGAAGTTTTATCTCGGTTTTGTGGGTGAGGTAACGAAGTGTGTCATGAAAAATACGTCACTTTTTTCCTTGTTTGAATTGATGTTTGATGGTAAAAGTTGTCTTGGTCATGGATTTGATCTCCGCAAAAAAAAATTTGTATTTTTAAAAGTAAAAAACACACAACATTTGTCCTCTCGATTGCTTTTATTATCTAAAGTGAAAGTTGAGTATTTATCTAGATTGAGACTTCTATCTAAAGGAAAAAAATTGTTAAACACATATAATTGAACAAAATTTAAATTAGGATAACACAACAACAATATTAAACATTCAATCTCCACAACAACAACATACACCTTTTACTAGCTAACAACAACAACATTAACTTTGGAACTAACATAAATAACTTACATGCATATGGATAAAATGATTATCTTATTCGATTATCACTAATGTCTCCAGAGATAATATCCAACATATGTTTCATAATGTAATATTCACATTCATATTTGTTTAGTTGTCACCGAGTCTACAAATAATTTTTATAGTGATATAGTGATTAATACACATAAAACACAAGTAGTACATTATCAAAAATAAAAGAATGACATAAATATACTACTTACTTTTGCAAAAATGAATCTTTCCTTTTTATTTGTTAAATCACAACACATAATATTGTATTCCGTCACAACTCTAACGTAAAGTAAATATTTTAGTATTAGAAATAAAAGCACTTAGACGCTATTAATATATTGTATTCTTAAATCAAGATTATAGTGTAATGAGTATAGCATAATGACGCTATTTTGCTTGTGACAAATAATTATTAGTTGCTAATGATCATTGCATAAACATCCATAATAATTAATAATGGGTAAAAAATTGAATATCAAATAAGAGAAAACATAAATTCATATATACTTACGAATTGATAAACAATCTTAGATAACAATCACTTTTCTCTTGAATAAACATATTTTGTATGTACTAATAAAGTCGGTATTAGTATTGAACAAAAAAAATATTCATATATACTTATAAAACAAATCATGAAGGTTAAAATAAATACCTCAACATTTATCCATATACTTGTTTTCACTTCACTATCAACCTAGATTTAATATTCTAACAAAATAATCGCTCTGATTCTTCCAACTAATACAACATAACTTTTAAAATAGAAGCATTTTCACCATAAAGTTTTTCACTTTTTAAACAAAAATAAATCGGCATCCTAACACCGATGTGGTGGACTTTTGTCAACTTGGTCATTATTGTGTCACCTCTAGAATTTTTTATACTTTTAGTCTTAGTAAATATGGTTGTAGAAGAGGTGGTGGTTGAATCGTCCATATGTGTTTAAACAACAAAAATGATAATAAATATTTTACTTAACACAACCCAACAAAGGAACCTAATGTGAGATTCATATGGTACATTTTACTTAACACAACATCAACACTTCTTAAGAGCACTTCATAAGTATAACCTCATAATCATTTTACTTAACATAACATCAACAAAGAATCCTAAGAGCAATTCCTAAGAATAGTCTCAACAAAGGCACCTAATGCGAGATTCATGGTTCATATGGTATATTTTACTTAACACATTCCTAAGATCACTTCATAAGAATAACATCATAAACATTTTACTTAACACAATATCAACAAAATCAATACTAAAAAGGAAAAAGTATATTTTACTTAACTCATGGTACATATAAACATTACTTAAGTCATGGTACATATGGACTTTTGTCAACAACAACACTAAAAAGAAAAAAACATATTTCTATTGTTATCAATATAATCATAATAACAAAATAAGTAACAAAAAAACTTCTCTCCATATAATCTATAAGAAACAAGCAATCCGCACAACAAAACTAACATTTCTAATTTATGTTCATTGATAAATTAAGTTACATATCGAAAACATGATGAAGAAGATACGACAATGGTGGAAGAAGCTCTCTTGGTGCTTCAATGACATTATGGCGTTCGAACATTTATGTGTGTTGGAGGAGAGTTTCAAAAAAATGATGGAATATGAGTTTAGATGCTAGGGAGTTTGTATGGAGAATATGAAGATGAAAATGTTATAAGTTATGTTTCCTTAAAAGATTGTTTGATTTTGCAAAAAAATGAAGATGAAATTAGTGTTGAAAAGTAAAATAATAGTTATAGTCTAGTCTTGAGAAATACATACAAAAGAGATTTTCTCTTAGTTGGAAAATCCAACAGAGCGAATATATAAATTTTAAAAAAATAAAAAATAGTTTAAAAAAGAAAAAAACACCATGTGAAATAGATAGTTGATATTTCCTCTCGGTTGGAAGTGTCAGCCAAGGGAATAGATGAATTACAAATAAAAATATAAGAAAAGTGTCAATTGAAAAAAATAATGTGGGAATCTGCAAAAAGACACTTATGCAATACCCTATACTTGACCAAGATTTATAAACTCTTCCCTAATACTAGAAAATAAATTATGCGGGACTCTGCAAAAAGACACAAGAAGTTCATTCACTGTTATAAACCCTTATGTTAATGGAAATTCACATGCTGAGAATATATTCAATACTATGATGCTTATGGTATTGTGAGATGAGTTAACATGATGGAACTTAAAAATATAGTGTCATGTTCATAAATTTTATGGAATTTTTAGGAAATAGTTATTGTTGTAGAAAGGATATTAAATTCATTTCCATTTCATCAACTGTGCAATGAACTAAATATGAACATGGATGATGCCTCATCATACTCTAAAGTTACAACTCTAACTTCCGTTTTTTTATAAAAACTATCGCCTCTGCTGCTAAGAGAGTATAAAGCCTTACGAAGCCGACAATGAAGTTAATTACAAAAATTTAGAATGTACAACAAAACAAGTTTACAAACAAAAAATTATCAAGAAACATACTACCAGAATCAGTAATGTTAGAATAAAAATATCATTCTATCTTTTAGATAATTTACAAGCTTTTCTTAGGCCATGAATAAAACAGGACACTTAAGAACTCTTCACTCCACCTTTTCAATTTGGTGAACATTTCAGCTATACCTCAATTTTTACAAATGGCTAACACCTTGTTATTGATGAGTAAATCATTGGTTAACCATTTCAATTTAGACACAACATCGTTTGATTGCAAGTTACATTTTTTTTCCAAGGCAACTGATAGAGCAAATATAACCGAAACGAAATCAATGGAGGAATGTTGTTGAATTATGGTCGAAAGTAAGTAAAAGCTTAATACAATTCAAGAGCTAGAGCTCATTAGCAAAGAGAATGTATTTCTCTCACTACCTAACTGTAAAGGTTCTCACAACCTGAAACTTCTATTTTCCCCAAACTCCCCCTTAATAGGGAATATTCTAACTAACTATCAATTCACCCTTCACACCTTCCTCACACTCTCTTCTTTTTCCTTGTGTAATCTTTCAACACTTTGGGCTATCCATTATTAAGCCTCACAAACACATCTCCCTGATCATGCCTACACAAACTCCTATCAGTAACAATACATGAAGTTCACAACTTTAAATATACATACTCCTATCAGTAACAATACATGAAGTTCACAACTTTAAATATAGATACTCCTATCAGTAACAATACATGAAGTTCAGTAATAATCCTGAAAACTAATAATATACATGTGGTAATTGTAAAGTGCAATGAGGATTAATAAATCATCTTCATTTGTGTTATGCATTGGATATTACATATTTCCTAGTATAGAAGAAAAAAGTTTTGAGCATAAGAATATTAGTTCTAAATGAAGGAAAAAGTTATTAAAATATGGACTTACGAATTCCATTTCAAAGTTATCATTTGGTATCATGGCTTGCTTCATTTGTGCATTTTTGCAGAGTCCCGCGTCGTTTTCATCTAGTATTATAAAATGATTTATAAAGCTCGATCAAGTATAGGATATTGCATAAGTGGGTTGAGATAGAAATAGGCCTTTGAGAGCTAAGCATATCTCCCAAAGAAATGGACTTTAGGCCCTAAATGTTTTTTCAAAATTTTAATTAATTAAATATCAATTTAAATTATTAATTTTTTAAAAATATATTAAAATATTAAATTAGTTAAAAACATTATAAAATATTATAATATCCTAGTCATCAATGACATGTAGTTAAAAATAATTTTTTATCCTAATCATCATTGTCACGTAGGCAAAAGGGAAAGAGGACCACAAAAATCCAAAGACCATCAAAATTAAGTGACTATAATCGCTGATTTTGTAATAGGGAGACCAATTGTTTAAAACGCGCAAACTAGATGGACCAAAAGTTAATTTAAGCCTTATTTTTAAAATATTTAGAAAGTCGCGCACACATGGATTGTACCTTGAATAAAGGTATGTTTAGGTGAAAGTTTTGTCATAAAACATATTATTTGTAGTGGTGATTTTTGTGTTGTGATTGGGATTGTGTTATTTATTTTCTCTATGTCAGTTTTTCCAACAATACACATCAAAGCATTTTGTTCAATCCAAGGATAGAGATCTTAATATGCTTTATGATTGTAGTATTGTATGATCTTTAACATCAGAAAAAGCATGGTACAAGTTTTGTTGTAAAATTTGGGCTAGAGAAAACTGATATGAATTATTTTTATGTTTTTGTAAAATTCAAGTCAATGTTGTGTTGATACAATCGAGATTACACAAAGAGTTGGTTAGTACATGGGTGTTTATTGACATTTATGTAGTATGTTCCCTAAGATTATGTTAGTCATTGAAGAGCTTCCTACCAACATAAAAGTTGTACCGTATATTTTTTATTCAAATTTTTGACATGTGGAAATTAATAAAGTAATATATCTTCGATGAAGTTTACTCTTCTAGTAGAGCATGATATTTCTTTTAAACTATGATTGTCGATCAATATATTGCAAATGTATGAAGTGATTTAGCTTGAAGTGAAGTATACTCTTTTAGTATAGTATGATAGTTCTTTTGAACTATTATTCTCAGTGAAAATAATATAACTTTTTTTAGAGTATTGTAGATTCAAGTGACTTTACTTTTAAGGTGGAGTATGATAGTTTTTTGTTATATAGTTATGTGTTTACACAATGAAAACTAATGTATAATTTTCAATCAAGGTGAAGATTTTTGGTGTTGATTGAAATGATACATGTTGAAGAAGTGTCATATTGTACAATATTGCAAAAGAAGAGAGAAACCGAGAATATATATATATAAGTGTTGACCAAGGGACATCAAACACAAGAGGAGACGGGTGAGTTGTGTTGGTTAAAAATCGAAATCCAATTACAAAAACTTTGAAATATAAAAACTTTTAAGTTGATTTTATAAAACAAACATATATTAAGCAATAGAGAATGAAAATAAAATAAAAGTAGAGAGATGGAGAGAAGGAAATACATTGGAAATAAATAAAGAACAAAAAAGATAAAGAGATCAAGAAGAGAAAAGTTAATCATAGATTTATATTGGTTTAACCTAACCACTTGGTTTACTATTGTCTCTAAGAGTTTCCTCTTGAGAGTTTCCACTAAAACAATTTTGATCTTTTCTTAAGTTATGCCCACAAACATTTTTTCAACCAAATGAGATATTTTTCACAGGCTAATCTCATAAACCAACCAAGAGATTTTACACCGAGCTAATCTCCAAACTAAATAGAGATTTTAAGAGGCTAAACTCAAGAACCAAACAGAGTTTTTCATGAGCTAAACTCAATAATCAAATAAGAGATTTTACATCAGGATAATCTCCAACCAAATAGAGTTTTCAATCAGATAAGATCAAGAACCAAACCGATATTTTCGTAGGTTAATCTCACAAACCAAAGAATAATTCTCATAAGGATATTACACCAGAGAAAACTCCTTCTTAAGTAAATTTACAAATAAGAATATCACCAATGTATATAATTTTCACAAGTATTTTTCACTTTCACGATACTAAAGCAACTTTGGTGAAAGAATAGAAAGATGAAGAATAAGAGAGTAGAAAGTGAGAAAGAATGATTTTAAATTTGAATTATAGAGTAACGTGAAGTGGTGAGAAACCCTCTATTTATAAGAGAAGATTTAACTAAAAAAATGAAACTATCTATGGCATTTTTTAATGTTCTAATCGATTAACTCTAACTGGTAATCAATTTGAAAATCCAAATATGATTTTTTTTTTAATTTTACCAATCATTAATCAATTAAAAGATTCTTTAATAAATTGGAGGTGTTATAAATGTGTTGATCAATTAATCCTAATTTGGTAATCCATTAAATAGTTTAAAAATAAATACTAATTAATTAAACAAGTCCTTAATCAATTAAGCACGCGTATAAATTTTTTTATGGTCTATATATATATATATATATATATATATATATATATATATATATATATATATATATATATATATATATATATATATATATATATATATATATATATATAAGACTTTAAGAATATTTTGAGTGTGTGTAAGCTACTTTAGTATATCGAGAAGTAGTCTTATACCTTTTACATTAATTGATTACTCTGACACGCGTTAAGCATTGGACCAAGGGAAATTACACACTTTCTTTCTTTCACAATTTTGAAATCTCAAGTCCATTATCTAGATACAAAAATGACTCATCACTTGAACTAGAACTTGAGTCTGCTATCTGATAAGGCTTGAGACATCTCTTTGACTTGATGCTTTCATTAGAGATTTGCTGGATAGCGGACATCAACTCCCCATTTGAAAATTGTGCCCAAGGACTTTACTAACATCGTTTGACTTGTGTTGTTGTCATCATTGAGGTGGCATGACAGTATTCATTTGCAAAGAATAGTTTTACATTTAACATAAAAGACTTCACCGAACACCTTTTGACTTGTTGTGTTGTCATCATCAAAACCAAATTCTGTTTGACATAAGGTATTATCATTATAAAAAATAAACAAAATAATGTACATGTATATCACATAGATCCACAATAAGTACTCTAGTACTTCGTTACAAGATGCACTTATCAAAGCACTTTAAACTTGTATTTAACTTTTTCTTTTCTCTCATACTTCTATTATAATATATTAAATCTAATGCAACGGATAATGTTATGACAAATAATATGTCATGTAAGTTATATTTGCCACATCAATTAAAATCTGACGTATCACCTAGGATTCAATCTTGCAACATATTTACACAATTACACTTCAACTTCTATTTAAAAAATTATGTTACAAAAATCTTATTATTAAATGACTCACAAAAGTTAATTGCAAATAAACACAATTATTTATATAATTCAATCTTTTCAACTTACATCTAAAAAATAATAATAAGAACACAATTTTGTTAATAACCACACTATTATATGTGTAAAGAGTCTAATATTAAAAAATATAATAGCTGCACTATTTTTTTAAATTACAAAACATCAATGTAAAATAAAATAAAAAACTGATGACTAAAAAAATTATATTAAACATTTAAAATTCTTACAAAATTTAATAATTACAATAATTTTATTAATTGATCAATTTTCATAATTAATTTAAATTTTATTTACAAATTATTTATATTAAATATCTCTATATTTTATGAAAATAGCAAAATATTAACAATTACAATATTTCTCATACTTTTGTCATAAAGTGTTATGAGATTTAGTTAATTTTTTTATATGGAGAATGTGGATGTATTGGAAACCATGATATCGCTGAGGATGATTTATATGTTATAATAATATTCATATAGTATTATTCGACATCGATCATAATTTTTTCCTCCTATTTTAGAGTTTCCATATTATGTACTTGCATTTTGATTATGATATTTATTTTCTTTATGTTGGTTTTTTTAGGCTTGATGAGAGCGTGAATTATTCTACTTAAAAATAATTTTTTATTGAAAGTTTGATATATACCCAATTTTCGCATTTGTTTTTTTTAACATTGATCTAAGAGTTTAAAATGATTTGGCATTAGAGTACTCACAACTTTAGAATTACATATGTCATATTTGTCTAAAACATTTTCAATGTATCTTTGCTAAGAAAAACACAACTTTCTTGACTCCTTTATCTTTGTGAGATTCAGTCCCAATAATCTTTTTAGCAGCACTAAATTCTCGTGTCCAACTCCTTTTCCACATAATTTTTTTGTTCATTTATGTCACCTAGGTAATTGAACAAATCAACATATAATCGACATACAAGAAAATCAAAGAATCCTTGTCAATACTCAATAAACACAAACGTTATTCTCATATATGTTGTATCCAATACGAAGGAAGTAAGAATCAATGTTTTTACATCATTGCCTTAGTAAGAATCAATGTGCTTGTACAATTTCCTTAGAGTTTAAACCATATAAAAACATCTCAATTACAATGTAGCCTACCTTGTCCATACCTTATGTAAACTCCATATAAGTTTATTCATTTAAATACTCCCTCCGTTCCTTTATAAGTGTCACTTTCTTGAAAAAAATTGTTTCTTTTTAATTGTCACCTACAAAGTTCAAGGTAGTATTAATTGCAATTTTGTCAAAATTACCCCTAGATAATGATTGCAGAGAGAAAAAAAGTAAAGTGAATATAATAAATAATTAAGGATATTATAGGTAAAACAAGAATTATTGTTTGAAAAGTAACAATAATGATTATCTTCTTTGGTATGTGTAAAAAGTCAAAAAATGACACTTAAAAAGGAACGGAGGGAGTATATCTAAAAAATATTGTATTCAAATCCATCTACTTTAAATGCATGTCTCAACTAAAAATTAAATAACACTCATACGCTAAAAGTATGTTTGACGACCACACAAAAATTCACCATAATCAATCCTTTTTTTGTGTGTACACATTTTCTACAAGACAAATCTTAAATTCTTCCTTTTTTTTATAATGTTTTTGTCGTTTTTCTCTTATACATCCACTTGCAATGAATAATCTTTTTTTTCTTTAAGAAAGTTGAGC
Organism: Lathyrus oleraceus; assembly: GCF_024323335.1. Taxonomy (NCBI): domain Eukaryota; kingdom Viridiplantae; phylum Streptophyta; class Magnoliopsida; order Fabales; family Fabaceae; genus Lathyrus; species Lathyrus oleraceus. The sequence continues at coordinate 461,180,794 of NC_066580.1, forward strand.
AAAATCTATGACTAATTTTTCATCAAGGGTTTTATCTCCTTCATCATAACACTCATACATTAGTCTTTCTCTTAACTATATATTTACTCTCAAAAATATTGATGGATTCCTATATCTAACAAGAAATGTATTGGTTGTCAAGTCTTCAAAATCATATTTTTTAGAGACATAATCTGACGACACTCTCAAATACATACTAGAGTAAAATCTTATACTCCGTATAAATTTTAAGGTTCATGATCAAGGTCAAATTCAGATTATTATGTGAATTGTGGTTCAAATACTATCCACGTATTAATTGGTTGTAATGGCTAAATATTCACTTGAATCACCTTGATGCTCAAAGTTTCTCCTTACGATGTTGACTAATTAGTTTCAACTAGCTGCTTTAAGAAAAATTGCTCATTATAAGTAACATCTCTACTGATCACCATCTTCTTTGAAATCACATCTCGTAACTTGAACATTTTTACACCATTTGCATAACCAACGAATAAATACTTTTTTGACATTGAATCAAGGTTAAACAATATTAGTTTGATATATGCACATAAATTGGACACTAAAAACTCTTAAATTGTCAAAATCAATGGATTTTTGTCCATATATTATCCACAATTTCCCCCACACTAAAATATGTGATAATCTATTAACTAGAAGCATGCCATATTAGTTTCCTATATGCAAAAACCCTAAAAAAATGTCAAGAATTTAACTGGAAACATAATTCTTTTTAAATTGGACATGTTCTCATTGTTTGGACACTATTCTAGATGCTTGTCGAAACCCAGAGTGAGAAGAAGATCAATGTTCTGCAAAGACATGAAGATGAAGAATATACATCAAAGATATTCGGAGAATTTTATGCAGGAAAATGGTATTGATCATGAGGTAACTGCTCCTTACACGCCTCAACATAATGGAATAGTATAAAGAAGAAACTTGACCATATAAGACATGGTGAGATGCATGCTAAAGTTGAATTTTTTTGCAAAATCCTTATGGGGTGAAGATGTTTCCACTGCTGTGTATATTTTGAATAGGTGTCATACCAAGAAACTGAAGAACTAGGTTCTTGAAGAATATTGGAGTGGAAAACGACCACCAATGAGTCATTTGAAGATGTTTGGATCCATTTGTTACAAGCATGTTCCTGATGCTAGAAGAAGGAAGCTTGATGACAAGAGTGAACATATGATTCTGGTAGGATATCATAAAACTAGTTCATACAGGTTGTTCAATCCAATTAATCAGAAGATCTTGATGAGTTGAGATATTGTAATTGATGAAAATTCTGTCTGGGATTGAAATAATGATGTAATTGACAAGCCATTGATGAGATATTATTTCTAAGAAGCAAGTAATGATGTCGAAGTCAAAGATATTGTCAATATTCCAGTCGACATCGAAGCAATTGCTGACACGCCCGACACAGTCGAAGTCGAAGATGGTGTAGCTATTACTAGTCAAAGACCTCATAGAACTAGAGCTCGTCCAACAAGACTTCAAGACTATGAAGTGATTGGTGATGATGAAGTAACACCAGATGGAGAATTAGTTCATTTCGCTATACTTGCAGGTGTTGAACCATTCAACTATAGCGAAGCCTTAAACGATAAAAAATGGAAGTCATATATGTCCGATGAGTTACAAGCAATCGAAAGAAACAACACATGGGAGTTAGTCGAATTGCCAACACATACAAAAACTACCAAAGTGAAATGGGTGTTCAAGTTGAAGCACAATGCTAACGGTTCGATAGCAAGGCATAAGGCGAGATTGGTAGCTCGAGGTTTTCTTCAGAGAAAAGGAGTTAACTACTCTGAATTATACACACCAATAACAAGATTGGAGATTGTTCGACTAGTAGTCGCCTTGGCATGTAAGCAAGGTTGGTCGACATTTCACTTAGATGTGAAATCAACATTTTTGAATGGTCCGTTAGACGAAGAAGTCTATGTCACACAACCTCTTGGGTTTGTGATTCAAGAGGAAGCAAGGAAAGTATACAATTTGCACAAAACGCTCTATGGCCTCAAGTAGGCACCTAGGGCATGGAACAAGAAGATCAACTCATACTTAGTCAAATTGGGAATTCGTCAAATGAAAATTTGAGTATGGTGTCTATGTTCGGGTTGTGGCACAAGATATAACAATCATCTGCGTATATGTCGATGACTTGTTAGTAATTGGAAGTAGCTTGGAGAACTTGTAGAAGTTTAAATAGATGATGAAGAAGGAATTCAAAATGTTGGATCTAGTAAACCTGTCTTATTTCCTAAGCATGAGATTTCAAATGTCGAAGCAAGGCATGGTGCTATATCAAAGAAAGTATGTCAAAAAGATACTCAAGAGAATCCTGATGAATGGTTTGACTCATGTATCTTCACATGTCGAACCAAACTTGAAGTTGGAGAAGCAATGAGAGGAAGACAAAGTTGATGAAACTTTGTTGAAACAAATTATCGGATCTCTGAAATATGTGTGCAACAGTCGTCTTATATAGGTTTCTCAGTCAGATTAGTGAGCAGATACATGAGTGAACCAAGGGTGTCACACATGAAAGCTGCAAGAAGAACCCCAAGATACTTAAAAGGATCGATAAACTATGGAATTCTATTTCGAAAAGACTTTGAAAGAAAATAAGATGTGGTTAATTTCTATTCAGATGTTGATTTGTGTAGAGATAAGGAAGATCAAAGAAGCACAACATATTTTTTCTTTCAAGTGTTTGGTGCCCCAATCTCATGGTGCTCGAGAAAGCAACTTGTGGTGGCGTTGTCACCACGTGAGACTGAATATATAGCAGAATTTTATGTTGCGTGTCAAGCAATTTTGATCAGATGTGTGCTTGAAGAAATGGAGATCGAAGTGAATAAACCTCTAGGGTTGCAGATCGACAAGAAGTCAGTCATAAATCTTGCGAAAAATTCAGTTTTGCATGGAAGAAGTAAGCACATTGAAGCTAGATTTTATTTTCTTAGGAGGAAGGTAAACCGAGATGAAATTGAAGTGATACATTGCTTAAGTGAAACACAGTTGGCCGACATTTTCACTAGAGGATTGAAGATCGGGAGATTTCTAAATTTAGAAAGAAATTAAAAATAGTTCTGATCGACTATGATTAACATATGTTCGACAACTTGGATTATAAGAGGGTATGTTGAGATATGTAATATAATCCAAGTTATGTGTGGTTCAAGTCCAAAGATAATTAGGCTTTAAGGTTTGTTACTTAATTTGCTATATTTGTTACTTAGTAGTCAAATAACTTTGTATATAAATACATGCATATATAGATCAGTTTGTAACACAATCAATTCAATAATAGAATCCTAATTTTCATATTCTCTCTCTTTTCTCTTCTCACAAAAGTGTCTCATACGCTAACATCGACAACTTGAATTTAAAAAAACTTTCATATCTACGTTACATAAAATACACTCGAATCTTGTGGGAAAATACTAATAAAGGTCACAAAATTTCTAAAATCTCCCCTAGAAAGATATCTCATAGACCATCACACATTAGATGTGCATAATTTAGGATGTTCTCGGTTTTGTGCTTCTCAAGCTTATAAAATTACAAACATTAAATTGTTTTTCAAATACATAATACTTGTACAAGCTCAATTACTTGCAAATGCCCTCGAACCAATTTTTCTTATGAATTTTTGCTATCATGTGCTAATTGAAATGCTCGAGATGCATGTGTCAAAATTTTGTTGAATTCAACTTTAAATTTATAGTCAAAACATTAAAATTTACAAAAAGAAAAAGTTAAATTATCCTCGTAACTTATAGTATAACCTAAAAAAATCTTGTCTCTATTTAAGAAAAATTTGAATAATCAATATATATTTTTTATTTATAGTTCAAAATATCGATTATTTTATTATAATTGGGACCAAGGGACAAGTCTAGTGTAGAATAGGCGTCTTCACTAGTGAGTGTACCTCAACAATGATTGTTGAGTAAATTCAGTTTACATTTCTTTTTCAATGTATCTAATAAATGGTTGGAAATCTTGACTTACTGAGCATTAAATAGATTGTGTCGGTAGTAGTTGTAGCAGTAAAATATAATCAATGAACTATGTAATATATAATATATATACAGCCTGAAAATCATCATGTTTCTCCCTGAATCTCAATCTGCAATGTCAGTTCAGGTTAAAGAGTCTTCCATGTGCGTTCCTACATAATAATACTATAGGTAAATGGCAGAAACTTACTATAATTTGACGCAAGCTCAACAACTCTTACTAAATTAAGCTATAGAGCCTCAAACTTTTTTAAGATTCGCATTACTTTAATCTAAATAAGCTATTATATTTTCATGAAAAAAGTTGTAGATATAGATTCTCTGTTGTTGCAGGACCCATTCGTGAGAGGGAGATATGCGCTGTGTTTGAAACCGACTGGACTTTAAATATAGAAGGAAAAAAAGAAGATAATGTCACAAAATCTAAGGTGAAATCAAACGATGTATGTTTAATTTTTTTAAAAATAATTATGATTTTTAAAAATAATATCAATATAATCACTATTTTAAAATATTTATTAATATAATTATTTTTCAAATATCATAAATGCAATAGAATGGAACACTTCGACACAGAGGCCATTTGAATGCGTTTTTCATAATTAATTCTATATAAAATTAATATATATATATATATATATATATATATATATATATATATATATATATATATATATATATATATATAAACATGTGAAGAACAATGCGAATCTATGTGCTTGTAGATATGAAATTAATGATCATCCTGATAATCTTCCGCAATATCTAATTTTTGGGAGGTTAAAATATTGTTCTCATAGATTGTAATAGGCAACAAATTTTATATTTCATTGCAATAGCTTAAATATTTTTTTAAAACTTTATACAATGGCTCAAAAGCGTTCTTGTATATGATAAAGAGAATGACTCCAATTAACAATGAATTATAACCGTTCTCATATAATTTTTAATTATTTAATAAAAAATATTTTTTTAATAACATTCTCATATGTTATTCTAAAACTATCATTTTCATGAATAATGTCTCCCGCGGGAATCCAACTGGTCACCATTAAATTATTATTTTTTCATTTACTGCTTCAAATTTCATCGTTCCCTTTCTAAAATTTCAATGAGCGCATTTCTGAATTTTCATTTCCCTCCCGAATCACGAAAATAGGGAATATAGTTTAATTCTTGATTGGTGATTGTTGCATAGAGACAGAGAAAAAGAGACTTCACTCCAATTTATTGAGATATTTGTAAAGCAAAAGAAAGAGAGAACCGAGAGATTCAGTAACCCTAACTCTTTCTTCATTCCAAAAGTAACCTTAACCCATTCTTCTTCTTCCGAGCTTCTGCAACACCTAACCCTAACATTTTTTCACGTCACAAGCTTCTCCTTCTTCTCTCGTGTAGGATTCGTCACCCCATTAAGAGCTTCTTTCACCTACGAGCTCTGATTCAACTTGTGTATGTTTGTACATGCTCTGCTTCAACTTTATCTTTTCTCTGCATGCAAATCTTACCCTTTCTTTTTCGTAGGTCGCAACTTGCGTACATGATACTATCGGTATACGAGTTTTTGATTCATCCTGGTAAAAATGTGAGAAATTGTTGAATCTCACAACATATTATCGCATGCTCCTGGCTAATTATATCTGTACATAACTTGACATTGTTTGTATTAGCTATTATATGTATTTTATTTTAAGATTTGTGATATGAACTTACTTGATAAATGTGTTCCTTGTGTAATATATTTTGAGTCTCTCTGTCCTTGATTTGTTTAAACTCAAAATTATAGTATATACTCTGTTATAGTCTATTGCAGAGTCTAGGTGTTCAGACGTCAAATAAAAGAAGAAAATGTTAAATACAGTATAATGCCATAAAACTCTTGTATTTGATGTATTTATCTACCCTTTAGAACCTGTCTTTCAGTTTACCCACTAAATGCTATATGGGTAACACATAAAATGAAGACTAATCTATCCATCATGAATAGGTGTCCAAAAAATATAGGAACATTTGGAATTCTCACATGTTAATGTTACTGCTAAACCTATGCACTAGATGCTCAGATATAAGTTCAATGAAACAAATGCAAAAAATGAACTGATATGAGAAACAAATTCATCTACCTCATAAAGAAGTAGTGTTTATACTCTCTTCGACTGTAATGTATTCACATATATCCCATATCATTTCTTCATTTTTAACCCTTATCCAAAGCAACATTTCATAGTAACCCAATTGTGAAATTGAACTGGGATTACCTGCTTGGATAACATCATAGAAAAGTTAAAATTCTTGAACAAGGCCCATGTCAATTAGACACTCAAGAAGTGGGTGATAGGTTTTCTCTTTTAGCTAATGCCCACATTCCCTCATTAATTTTAAAAGGTGATAAGTGTTGCCCAATTTGTTAGTAGCAATGTATTCATCATCAGTCTCCCTAGCCTTCTTTATGTAGAATTACTGATAAATAGTGGAGTGAGTTAGAGTGTATTGTTTAATTTTGTATCCATGCATCTTGTGTAATGTTCATGTTTACATATGTTATTCATATGAATAAAATATGCAATTTAGTATTCGTTTTATGTCGAAGTCTGATTTCGTAAAGTATAGTCAAGGTGGGTGTGCTATGCAGTTTTTCATTTGCAGTAACCGCTCAAGTTTGTTGTTTCTGGTTTGTTCTAGTGCCAAGAGTTTTTTCGGTATGGTGGGCCTATCGACAAAGTTGTTTTGGTCTGCTTCAGGCTATTCACACAGCCATTTCGGTCAACTACGACCTATCTCAGAGTTGTTTCGACCTTCCGTAGGCATCAACAACTCTTTGGTCTTGTGCGAATTAGTTGCTGGAAATGGTTGAAAAGCTTAACAGAATTTGCATCAAGGAACATAGTCAGATATATTAACATATATTTTATAGGAAGGGCATGCCACTATTTGCGGAATTACATAACATAGAGTAAAATAGACACTTTAGACAATGATATAAAAATATGTATACTAGAGAACATATGTTTTTAAAAGTAACTAAGAATTTAACTAAGTGTAGTAAAAACATTTCATATATTTGGTGTTCCTTGTATTTATTTGATGATCCTTAACTTGTGTAATTGTCAACACAAACATGTCAGCATTAGGTTTAGATTAAAGGCAAAGACAAAAGTAGACAATCATGTTTAAAGGTTAATCCTTTGGAGAGAAAGCAATATGATAATTGAAATTTTTTGATTGTTTTACTTCATGTAGAACAATATGGATGGAGGGGACTACATAACTTTGTCCAATTGAAATTGCTTTACTCTTTCAGTTTTGTTCTGATATAACGTAGTCTAGCTTTTCTTGAGGTTGTGGTATTTTAATTGTTCTGTCATTTTACTTTTATTTACTACTATTATATATATAAAAGATTAGTGAGCATGTGGATCTATGTGCTTGCATATATGAAATTAATGATCATACTGACAATCTTCCACTACAACATTTTTACCCTATAGCAACGCCTAGTTTTTGGGAGGTAAAAATATTATTCTCATAGATTGTAATAGGCAACGAATTTTATATTCCGTTACAATAGCTTAAATATTTTTTTTAAACTTTATAGAACGGCTCAAAAGTGTTCTTGTATAGGACAAAGAGAACGACTCCAATTAACAACGAATTATAACCGTTCTCATATAATTTTTAATTCTTTAAATAAAAAATGATTTTTTTAATAACATTCTCATATTTTATTCTAAAACTATCATTTTCATGAATAATGTCTCCAACGGGAAATGAACTGGTCACCATTAATTTTTTTTTTCATTTACTGCTTAGAATTTCGTCGTTCCCTTTCTGAAATTTCAATGAGCACATTTTTAAATTTACACTTTCCTCCCAAATCATGAAAATAGGGAATAAAGTTTAATTTAAGATTTTTGATATGAACTTACTTGATAAATGTGTTCTTTGTGTAATATATTTTGAGTCTCTCTTTGTCCTTGATTTGTTTAAACTCAAAATTATAGTCTACTTTATGTTATAGTCTACTGCATAGTCTAGGTGTTACGACGTCAAATAAAAGAAGAAAATGTTAAATACAATACAATACCACAAAACTCTTGTATCTGATGTATTTATCTACCCTTTAGAACATGTCATTCAGTATTCCCACTACATGCTATACGGGTAACACATCAAATGAGGAAAAATATGTTCATCATGAATAGGTGTACAAAAAATATAGGAACATATAGAATTCTCATATGTTAATGTTACTGCTAAACCTATGCACTAGATGCTCAGATATAAGTTCAATGAAATAAATGTAAAAAAAAGAACTGATATGAGAAACAAATTCATCTACCTCATAAAGAAGTAATGTCTCTACTCTCTTCGTCTGTAATGTATTCACATATATCCCAGATCATTTCTTCATTTTTAACCATTATGCAAACCAACATTTCATACTAACCCAATTATGAAATTGAGCTGGGATTACCGACTTGGATAACATCATAGAAAAGTTAAAATTCTTGAACAAAGCCCATGTCAGTTATATACTTAAGAAGTGGGCGATGCATTTGCTCTTCTAACTGAAGCCCACATTCCCTCATTAGTTTTAAAAGGTGATAAGTCTTGCCCAATTTGTCAGTAGCAATGTATTCATCATCAGTCTCCCTAGCCTTCTTTATGCAGAATTACTGATAAATAGTGGAGTGAGTTAGAGTGTGTTGTTTAATTTTGTACCCATGCATCTTGTGTAATGTTCATGTTTACATACGTTATTCATATGAATAAAATATGCAATTTAGTTCACGTTTTATGTCGAAGTCTAATTTCGTAAAGTATAGTCAAGGTGGGTGTGCTATGCAGTTTTTCGTTTGCAGCAACCACTCAAGTCTGTTGTTTCTGGGTTGTTCAATTGCCAAGAGTTTTTTCGGTATGGTGGGCCTAACGACAATGTTGTTTTTGGTCTACTTCAGGCTATTCACACTGCCATTTCGGTCAGCTATGATCTATCTCAAGGTTGTTTCGGCCTTCCGTAGGCACCAACAACTCTTTGGTCTTGTGCAAATTAGTTGCTGGAAATGGTTGAAAAGCTTAACACAATTTGCATCAAAGAACAGAGTCAGATATATTAACATATATTTTATAGGAACGACATGCCACTATTTATGGAATTATATAACATAGAGTAAAATAGACACTTTAGACAATGATATAAAAATATATATACTAGAGATCATTTGTTTTTAAAAGTAACTAAGAATTTAACTAAATGTAGTAACAACATTTCATATATTTGGTGTTCCTTGTATTTATTTGGTGATCCTTAATTTGTGTAATTGTCAACACAAACATGTCAGCATTATGAGTTTTGTCCAATTGAAACTAATATGATCATTGGGACTTTGTTGATTGTTTTACTTCATGTAGAACAATATGGATGAAGGGGACTACATAACTTTGTCCAATTGAAACTGCTTTAATCTTTCAGTTTTGTTGTAATATAATATAGTCTAGCTTTTCTTAAGATTGTGGTATTTTGATTATTCTGTCATTTTCCTTTTATTTACTATTATTATATTATGTATGCTAGATAAAGCTTCAAGACTTAATTGAAAATCATAGACAACCTTCTTATGAAGCTTTTGAAAGTGTATTGGGAAAACAAAAACCTTGGAGATTGTGTTACCATGGAAGAACCTCAACACCGAGTCTCTTTAAAAGAAATGAAGAAATTTCAAAACTTAAAAAAGAGCATGTTGCTGAGTGTAGCGGGGTTTTCGTTACCTTTAGGTTTATTGACTAAACCAAAAGTAAACATACAACTCGAGTCGCCACCACACTTTTATTTGTCCAAATGAAAGGCTAAAAAGCGAACAAAAGTCAAGTAAGAAGTTTTATCAAATTAAAAACTAATAAAAATGTCAGAGATCTAGGTAAGGGGGTTGGTTATGAAATGGGAAGGTTTTACGCACCAAAAACATCCTTAGTACTCTAAGGGAACTCTTTTTGCAAATATGTGTTGTAGGTTGGTATTTGTGAAAAGATTTGTGCAAAAATATTGGAGGGATGAGAAGAGAATAGATTATATTTACAAATTTTATTGTTTGAATGGATGGACCCATTGTCTACGTACCATCACAAAGGAGGACCAAAACTTCGTAGTTCGGGGTAAAAATCTCAAAGATTAGTGAATTGATTTGATCAAAAGCCTTAAGGTCTTTTGTTATTAAAGGGAGAAAACTCAAACTAAACCAACAATCCACCATGCGAGGAGGGCTTCAACATGCTAGTGAGGGGTTAACCCTATAATAAGCATGGAAGACTTATAATCCAATCACTAAGGATAAGGTGAGATTTACATCAACCACTATGATAACTCAAACCTATGACTAATGTTTATGAAAAGGTTTAAACAAAGGTGGCCATTGAAACCACGAAAAACAACTTGAAGTGAGTTGTATTTACAAGTTAGATTTATTTACAAAGTGAAGTCAAAGTTGGATTAAGATTTATTCACAATGAGTATTTATGAAAAGATTTTGAAAAGTCAAAGGCATAAGGCCTAAGTTTCTAATTTGAAACAATGTCAAAGTTTGAAAGAAAAGATTTTGGCTTGGTTAGAGTGGGGGGAAGAAGAGAAGGGCTAGTCCTAAAGCATACAAAGATAAGAGAAAGAAGATGAAACCTTTTGAGTTCCTTTTCTTGAAATCATAGAGATGATTCAAGATGCTCCTTTCCTTTGGACTTAGCACACAATCAAGCGATCTAACAATTTAGATTCAAGCTCCTAGGATCTCCATTTGTCTTGTCTCTCTTAACTTGGCTATTCATGACAATGGTCCCCTTTACTATCTCAAGATGGAATCCCTATCACACAAGAGCAAACATCAAAAAGTTCACAACACAATAAGAGGAATGGACAAAGAATAAGTTTAGGTGAGAAGTCTTTTAAAGTCAACTTTGAAATTTAGCATTCTAAAGGCATGAGGCCTAGTTGCTCTTCAACAAGTTTAGCATTCTAAAGGCATGAGGCTTAGTTGCTCTTGAACTTCTTTAAGCATGGGTATGTCCTAATTCTAAGTCCTTTCTCCTTATGCATTAGGTTCACACAAAACAAAGACAAAACAAACACAAGATAACAATATATTTATATACAATAATGAACTCAATTGAGCAAAAGGAAAATGACCTAAACATAAAATATATGCTCAAGTGAGCAAAATGAAAAGCAATATGAATAAATGAGCAAGAAATAAATGGCATTAAAGTAAATTGCAAGAAATTAAATGCTCAAATTAAATTTAGTAATTAGTATGGTTATGTTAGTTTGTCATAAGACAATGTAGCGTTATGTTAAGCAATCGTAAGTGGACTAATGTAGTAGTCACACCTATCTGAGACCGGTCAATAAAACTATAGGCAAATAAACACAAGTTAAAGATCATGACTAGTAAGCCAAGCTCCACAAACTTGCCATGCTAAAACAAAAGGGGAAGGGCCTTGTATGGACTTTAGGTTTTTTGCTTGACCAAGAAGCAACCTATCTTGGACACAAAACAACTCACTTGATCTTGGATCAAGTTGAGTTTGGTTTGGATCAAAGAAGGTTAAACCTCTCATTTGTTAAGACCAACCATAAGACATTTACTCATTGGTCAAAATAAAAAGAAAGGGATAAAGATGAAATGAATGGAAAGAGAATTCAAGTATCAAATTCAATTGATCAAATGTGAACCAAGTCATCATCAATCAATGTCAAACAGAAGAGAAATGAAGATTACAAGTCAACAAGTCCACCATAATTTTTTTGTATTTTTTGAATTAAAAATAAAATGCAAAATAAAATAAACAAAATATGGTCAAACCTCAAATTTAATTCAAATCAACTTCAACAAGTCCAATTAAATTCTCATAGGTCTAACATGGTCAAACAAACTTTGACAAATTTTCTCAACAATTTTTGAAATCAGGAACTATTTAAAAACAATTAAAAACAATAAAAAATAATATAATATGAATTAAAATCTCAAATAAATCTCAAATCAAATAAGAAATTGATGAGACTATTTTTCATTGACTTATCATGATCCATAGGTGTTAGGAAAATATTTTTGGATTTTTCAAATATCAGAAAGTAATTAAAAATGAATTAAAACTATAAAAAATCAAATAATTCACAAAAAGTATTAAATGAAGTCACAAAAATAATTAGAAATCAAAATATGAAACTAGATTTTTCAAGAAATTTTTTGGCATTGGTCTCATATTTTTGTGACTTCAAATAAAATATTTATGAATTTTTGAAAATAAAAGGAATTAACTGAAATTAAAAGAAAATAAGAAAAATAGAAAAATCCAGCGCCATTAGATCATTTCATTAATTGACATGACATGGATCACATGGCTCAGAGGCGCGGATGTATGGTGATCTCAAGTCAAGCACGCAACACATGGCATTAAAACAAGTAATCACAATGGATGGCCACGATTATAACGTTTAGGCACAATCCAAGGGATGTACAGCCAACACGTGGGGATGGTGGTGGAAACCACCATCTTCTTCGGTGATCTAACCATTTCCGGCCACCACGCGCAGGAAAATAAATTGTAATGAAAATAAAATGTAAGGACATCAAAATGAAGCTTAGGTGATGTACATCACCACTGTAACCATAGATCATCCTCACTCTTCCTATTTAGAGAGAAATGTGAGCTTGAAGATCATGGTGTGTCAACTGAAATGGCACGATTTGAACAATTAAGACCACCATTGGCCTGCCTCAAGTGAGAGGACTTCAGAAAACCACACAAACCAAAGAAAATCACATTGTATTGCAAGATCTAGATCAAAAAAGTTTGAGGTTCTACCTCTGAAATGAAGCTTCAAATGCCACGAATTCTCCAAGATCTTGATCTACTTTTACTCTGGAAGTGTGATGGTGATGATATGTTAAGGAATTGAGCTTTGAAAATCAACTAATGATGTTGAACTTCAAGCTTGAAAGAGAAAGAGAAAACTGAAAATTCCTTTAGTGAGGGTTGGGATTTCAATTCAGCAGCAATTCAGATCTTCACTTGGTTCCAAAATGAAGGAGATTGAGCTCCTATTTATAGCTGAAAAGGGTTGCAAGGCATGGTTCCCTCGTGTGCATGGGATTTGAATTCTCCTTGCATGGGCCTGTACAGGCGCATGTAAGACCCAATAATGGGTGATACACCATGCTGAGGTCAATTGGAAATGAATTGGACGTGCATAATGAACCACACAAGCTTGCACATCAAGTTATATCATGAAATGCCAAAATGGACATAAAGAAACAACTCTTCGAAACTCACACATGGAAAGTCCAAAAAAGTAATGTGAGTAATGGTTGGAAATCTCTTGGAATAAGGAACAAAAGTAATTTAGGTAAAAAATTCATTTGGAATTTGGAAATTAGTGAAAACATGTTGTGAAAGTTTGGGCACAAATCATGTCTAAGTCACCTTTGAAGTTTTTTTTACCAAAAACAAGCCTCTTCAAGCCCTTATGTTTCAATGATGCAAGCTTCAAATGGAAAAATATCCAACATAAAAGTTTTATATCTTTTCAATATGATAAATTTAGACTTAAATTTTGTATCATTTTGATTTTTTATGAGAAAGTTATGGGCACTTGAAGTTGGGCATTTTTCAAATTCAATGACTTAGGTCCAAAGTGACCTATAATGTTTTGTATTATCACATGTGTTTCTTTTAGGATTATGAAATTTTGTCCAACATAACATTTTAAGTAGACATCTTAAGCTTTCCAATTCATTTGGTCTCACCTCAAAGTCATAAAAATTAAGAAAGTTAGGTCCTTGGGAAGTTGACCCAAAATTAGGGTTTTAGTCAAAATGACCTATAATGTTTTTAAATTAATGATGACCTTCCAAGTTTCAAGTGGATTTTTGATGAACATTAAAGTTGTTCATATGGTTCTTAAGAACATTTTGGCTCTTGGGGTCATCTTCATTTGACAAACACATAAAAAGTTGTATCTCAGTGATCTTCAGTATAGTCAAGATGGGCGTGCTCTGCAGTTTTTGGTTTGCAGCAACCACTCAAGTCTGTTGTTTCTGGTTTGTTCTAGTGTCGGGAGATTTTCGGTCCGGTGGGCCTATCGACAAAGTTGTTTTGGTTTGCTTCAGGCTATTCACACTGCCATTTCGGTCAACTACGGCCTATCTCAGAGTTGTTTCGACCTTCCGTAGGCATCAACAACTCTTTGGTCTTGTGCGAATTAGTTGCTGGAAATGGTTGAAAAGCTTAACACAATTTGCATCAAGGAACATAGTCAGATATATTAACATATATTTTATAGGAAGGGCATGCCATTATTTGCGGAATTACATAACATAGAGTAAAATAAACACTTTAAACAATGATATAAAAATATGTATACTAAAGAACATATGTTTTTAAAAGTAACTAAGAATTTAACTAAGTGTAGTAAAAACATTTCATATATTTGGTGTTCCTTGTATTTATTTTATGATCCTTAACTTGTGTAATTGTTAACACAAACATGTCAGCATTAGGTTTAGATTAAAGGCAAAGACAAAAGTAGACAATCATGTTTAAAGGTTAATCCTTTGGAGAGAAAGAAATATGATAATTGAAACTTTTTTGATTGTTTTACTTCATGTAGAACAATATGGATGGAGGGGACAACATAACTTTGTCCAATTGAAATTGCTTTAATCTTTCAGTTTTGTTCTGATATAACGTAGTCTAGCTTTTCTTAAGGTTGTGGTATTTTAATTGTTATGTCATTTTACTTTTATTTACTACTATTATATATATAAAAGATTAGTGAGCATGTGGATCTATGTGCTTGCATATATGAAATTAATGATCATACTGACAATCTTCCACTACAACATTTTTACCCTATAGCAACGCCTAGTTTTTGGGAGGTAAAAATATTATTCTCATAGATTGTAATAGGCAACGAATTTTATATTCCGTTACAATAGCTTAAATATTTTTTTAAACTTTATACAACGGCTTAAAAGCGTTCTTGTATAGGACAAAGAGAACGACTCCAATTAACAACGAATTATAACCGTTCTCATATAATTTTTAATTCTTTAAATAAAAAATGATTTTTGAATAAAATTCTCATATTTTATTCTAAAACTATCATTTTCATGAATAATGTCTCCAGCGGGAAATGAACTGGTCACCATTAATTTTTTTTTTCATTTACTGCTTAAAATTTCGTCGTTCCCTTTCTGAAATTTCAATGAGTGCATTTTTAAATTTACACTTCCCTCCCAAATCATGAAAATAGGGAATAAAGTTTAATTTAAGATTTTTGATATGAACTTACTTGATAAATGTGTTCTTTATGTAATATATTTTGAGTCTCTCTTTGTCCTTGATTTGTTTAAACTCAAAATTATAGTCTACTCTCTGTTATAGTCTACTGCATAGTCTAGGTGTTACGACGTCAAATAAAAGAAGAAAATATTAAATACAATACAATACCATAAAACTCTTGTATCTGGTGTATTTATCTATCCTTTGGAACATGTCATTAAGTATTCCCACTACATGCTATCCGGGTAACACATCAAATGAGGAAAAATATGTTCATCATGAATAGGTGCACAAAAAATATAGGAACATATGGAATTCTCATATGTTAATGTTACTGCTAAAGTATGCACTAGATGCTCAAATATAAGTTCAATAAAATAAATGAAAAAAAAAAAAAAGAACTGATATGAGAAACAAATTCATCTACCTCATAAAGTAGTGTCTCTACTCTCTTCGTTTGTAATGTATTCACATATATCCCAAATCATTTCTTCATTTTTAACCATTATCTAAACCAACATTTCATACTAACCCAATTATGAAATTGAGTTGGGATTACCGGCTTGGATAACATCATAGAAAAGTTAAAATTCTTGAACAAAGCCTATGTCAATTATATACTTAACAAGTGGGCGATGCATTTTCTCTTCTAACTGAAGCCCACATTCCCTCATTAGTTTTAAAAGGTGATAAGTCTTGCCCAATTTGTCAGTAGCAATGTATTCATCATCAATCTCCCTAGCCTTCTTTATGCAGAATTACTGATAAATAGTGGAGTGAGTTAGAGTGTGTTGTTTAATTTTGTACCCATGCATCTTGTGTAATGTTCATGTTTACATATGTTATTCATATGAATAAAATATGCAATTTAGTTCACGTTTTATGTCAAAGTCTGATTTCATAAAGTATAATCAATGTGGGTGTGCTATGCAGTTTTTCGTTTACAACAACCACTCAAGTCTGTTGTTTCTGGTTTGTTCTAGTGCCAAGAGTTTTTTCGGTATGGTGGGCCTATCGACAATGTTGTTTTGGTCTATTTCAGGCTATTCACACTGCCATTTCAGCCAGCTACGATCTATCTCAAGGTTGTTTCGGCCTTCCGTAGGCATCAATAACTCTTTGGTCTTGTGCGAATTAGTTGCTGGAAATGGTTGTAAAGCTTAACACAATTTGCATCAAAGAACAGAGTCAGATATATTAACATATATTTTATAGGAACGACATGCCACTATTTATGGAATTACATAACATAGAGTAAAATAGACACTTTAGACAATGATATAAAAATATGTATACTAGAGATCATTCGTTTTTAAAAGTAACTAAGAATTTAACTAAATGTAGTAACAACATTTCATATATTTGGTGTTCCTTGTATTTATTTGGTGATCCTTAATTTGTGTAATAGTCAACACAAACATGTCAGCATTATGAGTTTTGTCCAATTGAAACTAATATGATCATTGAAACTTTGTTGATTGTTTTACTTCATGTAGAATAATGGATGAAGGGGACTACATAACTTTGTCCAATTGAAACCACTTTAATCTTTCAGTTTTGTTCTAATATAATATAGTCTAGCTTTTCTTAAGATTATGGTATTTTGATTATTTTGTCATTTTCCTTTTATTTACTACTATTATATTATGTATGCTAGATAAAGCTTCAAGACTTAATTGAAAATCATAGACAACCTTCTTCTGAAGCTTTTGAAAGTGTATTGGGAAAACAAAAACCTTGGATTTTGTGTTGCCATGGAAGAACCTCAACACCGAATCTCTTGAAAAGAAATAAAGAAATTGCAAAACTTAAAAGAGAGCATGTTGCTGAGGTTAGACAATTTAATGATAAGATACAAGAGATGGAGGAGAAATGTCATCAAGATAAGGAAGAAACTGATAGAAAAATTCAACTTCTTCTAAATACCGTTTTGAATCGAAACACCTCAGAGTTGGATATAGAGGCTCTGGCAGCTTTGATTGCAGCTCCTGCAGTTGATGCTAATAGTGTCTTACGTTCTTCTACATCAAAACATGCTCCAAATAATGATCAAGTAATATTGATTTTTTTTATGCTTTAAATTATAATTTTAGAGCCTTCGGATAATAATCTTATTTAAATTATAATCTTGTTTTATGCTACAACTAATAATCTTATTACTTTTATTTTATAGGTCATTAATGATGATATCAATGAAGATTTTCAGTCATTCGAAAATGAAGAGACATAAATGTAGAGATGTGTAGATGTAGATGTTCAAGTTTACTTTTATATATATTAATGATGTGATTTTGAATATGAATGATGATTGACATTTAAATATGTAATTTGAAGATGTTTTGTATCATTGATTGACATATATATATATATATATATATATATATATATATATATATATATATATATATATATATATATATATATATATATATATATATAATTAGTGAATTATGTTATGTAATTTTTTTTAACATTTAAGATCATTTTAAAATTTGTATGTTATTAATATTCTTATATAAAAAAAATTGTGAATGATGTTATTATTAGGTTTAAAAAATATATTTTTTTGCAACGGTTATGAAGTGTTGTTGTAGCTTTGAAAAAGAAATTAAGATGCAGATCTACTAGAACGGTCTGAAATGTACTACGGTTACAAACCGTTGTTAAATTCCAAAAAGTAGTCGTTCCCTAAAACAACCCAATTGCAACGTTTTTTATTTAATAATTGAGTGCAATCTTTGCTGTTAAAAACCGTTCTCTAAATAAGACGATATGAACGGCATTGTGCAAGGCATTGTCATTGGGTAAAACATTGTTCCTAAAGGCTACAGCAACGCCTAGGTTTGGCACGGCCTAAAAACCGTCATGGTAAGTAAAAACGATTTTTTAAGCTTTGCAACGGTTTTCATCAGTTGTCGTATAGTTAAAATATTGTAGTGCTCCTAAGTATTTTGATGACGAAAATACTAATGATTGCTGAAGTTGATGGTAACAACTTTCCAACTCTCTAATGATAGTGATTAAACCGAAGATATCTTAAGCCTCATAAAGTAGAGCACTGAAAGTTGTATTAAAGCGCTTTTATGAATGATGTATTTGGCAAAGGAACTTGGAAGCATCGGAGTTATGAAAGAGAGGAAGTGCGAAAGCTCGGATGGTCATGTCTGGCAGAGTTGTGAAAATAGGAGAATAACTCGTAAGATACTAAGACAATTCACACATACACATGCACACATACAAACACACACACACACACACATGCACACACATACACACACACACACACGTACGCGCACACAACTCTCTCTCTCTCACACACACACGTGTACACACACGCACATGCACACCTACAGAATCACGCACGCACACACACACGCACACAAACACACACATACACACACACACACACACAAACACGCACAAAAATGCATACACATACAAACATACACAAATACACAAACACACATGCACACACACACACACGCACACATACGGACATGCACACTCACACCCACACCCATACATAAACATACAAATACGCGCGAGCACACTAACACGTACGCGGACTCACCCGCACACCCACACGCCTACTCACACGTGCACACAAACAGACACACGTGCACATGCACACAGCACACACATGCACACACACACACACAAGCATAGACACAGACAGACACACGCACAAAGATGCATACACACACACACATAGACACAGACACACACACGCACAAAGACGCATACACATACACACATAGACACACGCGTACACACTCACACACACAAACACATACACATGCACATACACCAACACACACGCAAACACACACACACACACAAACCTACACACGCACATACATAAACACACGCTTGCACACACACACACACACACACACACACGCACTCACATACACTCACATGCACACACACGTAGATGCATACCCGCACACACACACACACATACACACACACACACACACACGCACCGCCCACACATATGCATATATATACACACACACACACGCACACACATACACACAGACACATGCATGAACATACACACACACACACAAACACACACACACACGCATGCACATACACACGCGCATACACACACACAAGCACACACACGCCTACACGCACAAACACATAAGCACGCATGCACACACACACACACATACACACAAACACACACAAACACACGTACACACATACATACACGCGTGTGTGCACGCACACACACACACACATACATACACTCGTGCGCACACGCACACACACACACACATACACATGCACACACACCCATGGTCTCTTTCCTTGAAGCAGAATCTCGGTACCGTATCGGTGTTTGCTTCCCCTGCTGAGTCGTCTCTCTCGCAGATTATGGTTGCCAGAACCACTGTCGCTTTCCTCAACAACAAGTTTTCAGTGTCGTTCTCTCCTCAATCAGAGCCTCGGTATTTTGTTATTTGCCAGAACACCGTGTGGCGGGTCATTTCCCCACGGAGTTCTTTGTGTTGTGCATCTCCAACAGCCTTGCCAGGGTCTAGAAGATGGTGATCATTTCCCCAGCAGAATTCCTTGCCTCAGCTTGGCGTTCTCTCTAATCAAGCATTTTGCATCTCTGCATGTAGAATCATATTGCATTGCATCATCCCAAATTGCGTAGCATTTCCACTTTCATGGAGCATTAAGCCATTGAAAAATTCAAACATACGCATGTAAAGCATAGGGCATTCTCGGTATCCCAAGTGATAAGCCAGAAGTTGTTTCCAGTACTCAGACTGAAGATTGTTCATGGCTTATCTTTATTATTCCCAGCAGGGGTCGTTGGCCCACGCGCCGCCTCAATTATCATTTTCCCTATTACTGTTGATGCTGACAGGCATGAAATTTTCCGGTATTTAGGCTAGTTTTTTGATGTTCAAATCGAAGAAGTTTCCGACATTCAGGTCGATGCAACTTGTGGCATTCATGCCAGGTTTCCGGTATTCAGACCGAAGTGGCATTCAGGCCAATTTTCCGATGTTCAGATCGAAGAAGTTTCCGACGTTCAGGTCGATGCAACTTGTGGCATTCAGGCCAGGTTTCCGGTATTCAGACCGAAGTGGCATTCAGGCCAATTTTCCGATGTTCAGATCGAAGAAGTTTCTGACGTTCAGGTCGACGCAACTTGTGGCATTCAGGCCAGTTTTTCAGGTACTCAGATCGAAGTGGCATTCAGGCCAGTCTCTCGGTGTTCAGACCGATATTAATAATCTCATATCTTCTGATGCTCAGATCGAAGTCATTTCCAGTATTCACACTGATGAGCGGCATTCAGACCATGGTTATTTCTGTGTTACCATTTATTTTGGTATCCAAGTTAACATTCTTTTTCGGTATTCAGACCGACTCTCACCGTACCAGACGGATTCTTCTTTCAAGACCACCTCTTTGCCGATTCTGACAGGCATTGTTACTTCACTTCACTTCAGTGCAAATTTTCAGGCTTTTATTGTATTCAATCCCTTGATACCTCGAAAGTGCGAAAGCCGCTGCTATCTTCTTTTCGGGTCTCCAGTTGATTGAATAGGGGCAGCTGTAGCACCTCAAATTTTCCCCCCTCATTCTTGCATTCATTTTTAGGTCATTTAACATTTCATATTGCATTTCATCATGTCAATCAAAATTAGATCCAAGAAGCTTGAATATCATCCAAGACACTTTGTGGGTTCTATCTGGGTGATCAGTCAACACAAGGGAATGACTTGAGTTACTTCCAACATGTTCAAATGGGGTCTATTCATCACTCAAAACGCTAATCTTGAAGGAGCAAAAGTCTGTTCCTGAGCTGTCATGCTCGCTAGGCGAGCAGCGTGGTTCGCATAGCGAGTCTGAACTGTCATGCTCGCTAGGCGAGAAAATTCTTCGCTAGGCGAAGCGCACGCGTTTTAAAAAAAAATATATAACAGAAAAAATCTTGGACTTGGACCTCTCTCATTTGAGCCCCCAAAGCCACGAAAATCAAGTTATAAATTCTAAAATTTCAGTAGAACAGAAACCCTAAGAGAAGAGCTAACAGAATTCAGAGCAGCCTCCATAGACACTGAAGAAAAAACTCCTTTGTACAGGATCACCTCTACCAATTCCATCTCATATAAACCCTAATATTGCTTTGCAAACCCAACCGGGCAATTCAATTTCATTCGATCTCTCCAATCAGGTTTGCCCTATTTCCATTACTTTATGCTTTCAATTTGAAATTTCTGAATGTATGAGACATCATGGGTGAATTTGGAAGAGTGGGTATCGTTAGGTTTCACATGTGGGTTTAGATATGCATGAATGTGTAGAACAATGCCTTGAATGTTTGATCACTTAATATCTAAAATGGGTACCACGGGGTTTGGGGTTACTGAAAGCTGTTATCGAGGAAGAACCTAGAATCCGCAGGCATTCGCTAGCAATTCGCTAGGCGAATCTGCAGCGAAGCTTCGCTAAGCCTTCGCTAAGCGAAGCTGTAGCGATTGGGATAGTAGTTATTTTTTCTGTTTACTCTCTAATCCGTCTTGTGTTTGTTGGTTTTTCTGTTTATATTGCATCCGTGCACTGTTTACCTGACGCTGTTGTGGTTATGGTCCTTCTGTTTGGTGCAACTCTTGATTGCACCCTATCTTGTTATTCTAACTTGTTTGTTGAGTTTTTGTGAGGGCTCACATGACTCTTGAAGAGATAGCTTGCTTGGTATTCCACTTTATTTGTGGGATACCATTTGGAGATTTATTCTGATTGCTTTGTTGACTTGTTTTCTTTGATGGTGCTAGCCTGAGAGATCTCCAGGTTTCTTATTTCTTTAGTTGTTGTTACTTCGGATCTTTATCCGTGTGGTAGATCTCTTGATCCCTTTTACATCTTTCCCGCATTTTACCGCTTTCTTAGCTGGAAGACCTCGATAAGAGGCAATGTTTTCGTGTGTTTACTTTTGTGCCCAAAGACCTCCAAGAAGAGGCACCAGTGCTAAAGACCTCCATGAAGAGGCAATTGACGGATAAAAGGGATTAGTAGTCAATCCCCCGTTATTCAGTGTGTCGTTCTTTATGCTCGCACTACGTGTTGATGCTTCAGAACAAAAGCCCAAGACCTTTTGTCCGGTCAGTCAGTGGAGAGGGTTCCACCTTTCTGAATCCCCACTTTTTGTCATGAGCTCACCCTGTCTAGGGTTAAGAGCTATGAGGTCTTATCCTCATTACCCTTTTGATCTGCTCACCCTGATGTTCAGTGTCAGTGGTTAAGAGCCCGTTTGATTACCCTTCCATGGCTTGTTTGTCAAGGTTGATATGACCCCTATTGACTAAAGCCCTACCCATGTATGTTTGAGCCCCTTGTTGGCGTGTTTACTTTATGCATGTTTGTTTTGTATGGTGTGATTGTCTCCCCATAGGATTGCTAGGCTTCGTATAGTCTCTCGTTTGCATGTCAATTAAGGTAGCACGGTTCCTTCGTCTAGGACTTACTTTTTTGCATGAGCATTCCTAAAACACAAACAAACTCATTGATTTTTCTTCTCCTAATAACACGATAACTCCTTCTACTACACGCGAGTAAGTCTCCAAAGGTCGAGCATCCGGTAGATTGCGTAGTAACATCGTTCACCTAAAAAACACAAAACAAACAAATAGGTCAGCCGAGCTACGAAGACTCTGATTCTCATATTCAGATGAGATACGTATGCAGTGGATGCGACATCCGTGCGAGTCATTTTCTTTTGACCCCTCTTTTAGTAAATAGTACATTAGATAAACCCACACCCTTTAGACAAGAACAACAAGAGTGGATCCCGTAGAGTACTACAGATGCGTAGGGGTGCTAGTACCTTCCCTTCGCATAATCGACTCCCGAACCCAAGATTTGGTTGCGAGACCTTGTCTTTTCCTTTCCTTTTTCCAAGTTTACTTCGAGCGTTTCCTTTCCCTCCTTTGGGATAAATAACACACGGTGGCGACTCTTCTGTCATTTCTTTCTTTTTTTTTGCCGGTTGTTTTTTCGCACCAGTTGCGACAGCTGGCGACTCTGCTGGGGACCTATTTGCCTAAGCGAGTCCCTCCTAGCTTTTGTAGGTTTCTTGTTTGTTGGGTGTTTATTCTTTTGTACAGTTATTTATTTTTCAGCATTTACCTGCTTTATTGCATTTGTGTACATATCATTGCTTGTATCTGTTGGCTCTGCTGTTGGGTTGTTTATTTGTTGGGGTGGGATGTTCTATGAGAGATAATCCCACTACCCAGGCTTAAGCGTACACATAAGTGTTAGAGTGGATAGTCATGAGGCTTGCGTGGCATGTTGCTACGTTAAGTCGTTCATGAGACCCACATTCCAGACGAGGTTTCTGTTGGATATATTTTGTCCTATGGGTGTTCCATAACGACAGATATTCCTTTAGAAATCGTCGACTCTGGTGACCATTTCCCGAGAACTCAGTCGAGGCCTCTCCTCTGAGACGCGTTTATGTTAGCTCTGGTGGGCGCATTCTCGCTGCTCAATCCGAGGACCCCGAGACTGGGAACTTGCTTTAGGATATCCTGTTGAGGGGAGTCAGTGGAGGTCTTTTATCCCGTAATAACGCCAAACCTTCAGTGGTAAACGTATTACTCGACTGAAGGGCCGAAGTTGACGAACTTATGTTCTTAGAACCTACTAGTGAGGGGCGGGCTAAATTCAGGAAACCTTAACCTCCAACCAACCCGGTTTTCAGGAGCAGAGATTTGATCTTGTATTATATTCATCAGTGGGTTTCTCTTCAGACAGTGCAACCCGACAGATGTTCAAGCAGATACAGCAGTCCTGATTCCCATGTCACTGCATTGCATCACATCATTTTGCATTCATATCACTTAATACATGTTTATCTATTCCCAGGGGTTTACATCTTCTTCTTGATTCTGGTCGGGGTTCTCTGATTTTTCTACGATGGACATTGGCAGAAAGAGACATGTAGCCTACAAGTTTCCTGTGGTTTGTTTGGAGCATATTCAACAGCTGATGAAGTTAATGGATCATGATTCTCTAGAAGGATTCCGGAAGGATTATGGGTTGGTTCTAAGCTACGTCACGGTTCTCTCCAAAGATCAACATGATGCTCTCTTCACATTGCTGCAGTTCTATGACCCTCCATTGAGGTGTTTTACATTCCCGGATTATATTTTGGTCCCTACTTTGGAGAAGATTGCCAGTTTTCTCAGAATTCCTATCAAGCCGCAGTTGTTATTCTATAGTTCCGAGTTTCTGCCCGATCTCAACATGGTTGCTTCAGCCACATATTTGGGGAAATCAGTCTTGAAGGCTAATATGTGTCAGAAGGGAGAAGTTAATGGTTTTCATCTGACTTTCTTACTGGGAGAAGCAAAGAAGAAGCTTGAAGATGGTGACAGAGGGGTTTCAATGCTGTGTTGGCTCTTTGTGTGTATGGGATTGTCCTGTTCCCTAATGTGGCGAAATTTATGGACGTAGACGCCATACGCCTCTTCGTGTTGGGAAATCCGGTGCCGACCTTGTTGGGAGATTTCTTTCTTTCAGTGCATCACAGGAATGAGAATAGAAGGGGAGGATTGGTGAATTGTTGTGCGCCTTTGTTTTATAAGTGGTTCAGTTCCCACCTACCCAAGTCAGGAGCGTTCGTTGATGTCAAGAACTCGTTGAGTTGGTCAAAGAGACTGATGGGGATAAGAGCTAAAGATATTTCTTGGTGGTCAGACCGGAGCTTGCTTCGGGCAGATATTATTCATAGTTGTGGGAACTTCCCGAATGTACCATTGGTAGGAAGAAAAGGAAGTATCAAATACAATCCTTCTCTGGCAGTCAGACAGTTTGGATATGCTTTAAGAACTCCGCCTTTGGAAAAAGATATGGAAGAATCTTTGTCTTTCAATTCTTCATCTGATTTGACTGTATCCCGTAAGGCAGCTGAGGCCTGGCTCAAGGTGATCAAGAGAGGAAGAACTGTGCTTGGAAAAGGAGATTGTAGAACTTACCCTCAGTATGAAGAGTGGCTTCAAGGAAGAGTCGAAGAGTTTGGTCTGCCATTTCCTATTGAAGAACCTTTGTATCCACCTACTCCTGAGCAGTCAACAATGGTGAGCCGGGAGGAGTATGACAAATTGAAGAATGCCATGAAGGAGCTTCAAACTGAAAACTCGGAGTTAAGTGTGAAGCTGCAAGACTGTATGCATCAATTCCATGAGGCGGAATATCAGAAGGGGGAAGCCGTCAGATTGCAAGGGGAAGCAGAGAGAAAATTAGTTGTGGAGGTGGACTTCTTCAGGAAGACAGACAAAGCCCTAGGATCATCCAGTTCTGAGTTGAGGCGAGTCAAACAGCAGTTAACAGATGGTCATGGTAAGTTAGTTGGTTGGCAAGAGCAATGGGATACATGTTCAGCTTCTAGGAAGGTAAAGGAGGAGGAGATGGTGGCCGAATTGACTGGTCAGATGGAGAAGTTGAAGATTTTGCTGAAGGAGAAGAACAATGAGCTTCTGTGCGCCCGTTCAACCAATGGTTATATCACAGATCAACTCAACAAAGCTCAAGGACAGATTGAGGAACTCAAAGTGCTGGCAGGTTTGAAGAAATCCAGACTTGAAGAGGTATTCGGAGAAGATGATGGGAATTACTACAGAGAGCACATCAACGAGTTGGATGGAGTTATTCACAAGAGGAATCTGCTTATCCGACGTTTGACAGAATCTCCAGATCATCCTGACACAGTGGCACTACTGGCTGAAGTGAGGAGCAGTCCTTATGGGTTGTATACAGGAGGCTGATTCCTGATTTTTGTTCCTCTCTTTACTTATTGTATTGTAGTGATGATCCACAGGCTTGTTGTGGAGATCTTTTTTTGATGTACTATTGGCTAAGGCCTTTCCCTTCTTGAACTCATTTATATGATGGTTTTCCTTATCGCGTCTTGATCTCAGAAGTTTATCCACAACTCGGTCTTCTTGCGTTTTCTATCTGATGTGAGACTGGAATCAAGGGGGTAGAATACCCGTTGGAATTGATAAACATGTCATTGCATTTACATATTCATTTGCATATCTGGCATAACAGGTACCGCTGCGGTGTTCTCATATTATTTAGTATTCCACTAGCAGGATAGCTGACTCAGGCATTCGCTGGTACGGTACCCGCAGAAACCACCAGAGAGCAATGGAAAGCCTACAAGCAGAGCTCGCCGAGATGAGGATCCGCATGACCCAATTCATGGATGTAGTTCAAGGGGTGGCTTAGGGACAACAAGAGCTCAGGCAGATGATGCAGAGGAATCCCGCCACTACTCAACCAGAGACGTTGACTGATCCTCCAGCTGGAGAGGTTAATGGACCCAGTGGACCGGGCCCTACCCCGATCCCGCATGTCAACTCCGGTCAACAACTCGTCCATGATGATCAGGACGATCAATTCACCCAGATGCATGAAGACTTTGGCATGGGCCATGGCATGGACCCCATGTTTAGAAGATTAGAGGAGAGGCTGAAGGTAGTGGAATGACAGAATCCTCTGGGAGTAGACGTTGCTGACTTGGGATTGGTCCCAGGCGTGAGGGTGCCACCAAAATTCAAGGTCCCGATATTTGACAAATACAGTGGCAACTCTTGCCCGAAGACCCATGTGCAAGCCTATTTCCGTAAAATGGTTGCATACTCTGACGATGAAAAGTTGCTTATGTACTTTTTCCAGGATAGCCTAGCTGGGGCATCCCTGGAATGGTATATGAGGCTGGACAGAGCCCACATCCGCTGCTGGAGGGATTTGGCTGAGGCTTTCGTGAAGCAGTATTAGTATAATGCAGACATGGCTCCGGACAGAACTCAACTTCAGAATCTGTCTCTTAAAAGCAATGAGTGCTTCAGGGAATACGCTCAACGCTGGAGGGAGACAGCTTCCCGTGTTCAACCTCCTATGTTGGAGAAGGAAATGGCTAACATGTTCATGAACACTCTGCCCGGACCTTACTTGGAGCGCCTGGTGGGTTGCAATGCCTCCAACTTTGCTGATGTAGTCTCTACCGGCGAGAGGGTGGAGAACTATTTGAAGACATGCAAGATCCAGAGTAGAGGTGGATCTTCATCAGGGGTGAAGAAGTCGTTCATTCAGGGACAGAAGAGGAGAGAAGGGGATGCAAATGCCATATCTTCTTATCAGAATAGGGATAACCGGAGGAATAACTTTCAGAACTATCATCAACAACCATATGTTGCGGCTGTGACCATTCCGGTTGCAGCACCACTACAACAACAACAACCACAATGTCAGCAAACTCAATACCAACAACAACAACCGGGTAACATACCCGCCTATCAACAGAGGCAAAGGATGATGGACCGGCGTTTCGACACTCTTCTAATGTCGTACGCTCAGTTGCTTTCTAGTCTTCAACAACTACAACTTGTGCAGTTACGCACTTTGGCTCCTCTTGTTGGTAGGCTTCCGGTGGGTTACGACGCCAACGCTAGGTGTAGTTTCCACTCTGGGCCGCCTGGCCACAATATTGAGAACTGCAAAGCTTTTAAGCATGTAGTTCAGGACCTCATAGATTCAAAGGCCATCAACCTTGCACCGACTCCTAATGTCGTCAACAATCCCATGCCACAACATGGTAGTGCGAATGTTAATATGATGGAAGGGGAAGCCAGATCCGTCAAAGATGTGTTGAAGCTGAAGACTCTGTTGTTGGATATCAAGGGCTACTTGTTGAAGGCCGATGTTTTCCCTGGTTGTGGGAAGGGTTGTGTGGATTGTGCTACTCAGAGTGGAGGTTGCTTGAAGCTGCAGCAGGGTATCCAGGCCTTGCTCGACGAAGGTACCCTCCAGGTTGAAAATTTGTCTGTCCAAGAGTTTGCGGAAGGGGTTGAGGAAGAGGTGTTTGAAGATGCTACTGATGAATTCGCAGATGTTGTTCCTACGGATTCTGTAATCGATGATGATGTATTTAATTTTTCCAATGTTGTTGCTGATATCCCAAACAATGTGGTTGATTCTGATGTAATTGAACTTGATTCCGATGTTTCGGATGTTTATGTTTCAATGAATGAGATTTCAGAGTATGACTATGATGTTGCTACTATCACCATTTTCTACCCAACTAATCAGATCAATGTACCAGAAGCGCAACCGGTGCCACCAGCGCGACCGTCCACTATGACTATCACAACCCCTGGTCCTTTACCTTTCACCA
The DNA here is from genome assembly GCF_024323335.1 of Lathyrus oleraceus. Taxonomy (NCBI): domain Eukaryota; kingdom Viridiplantae; phylum Streptophyta; class Magnoliopsida; order Fabales; family Fabaceae; genus Lathyrus; species Lathyrus oleraceus. The sequence goes on from NC_066580.1 coordinate 461,209,384, forward strand.
GCGAAAGGGCAATTCCTTGGGATTATGGGGGGAGTGTGTACACGCACGATCATGGGGTAGAACGACCACTGAAGGTAGAAGAGGGTCAGAAGTATGAACTTGAAGTTGAAGGTCCCGCAGTGGACAATGTTGGTGGAATCGGGCGATTCACCAGGAGTGGTAGACTGTTCTCATCACCCGTTACCCAAACTGATAGTGCTGATGCTGCGGCGAAAGCCAAAGGCAAGCAAGTCGTGAATGAGGGTGCCTCTACACCCAGGCTGATTCTGAGCCCACTTTTGCGAAGGATGTGGACGAGCTTTTGAGAATTATAAAGAAAAGTGACTACAAGGTAGTCAATCGGTTGATTCAGACTCCGTCCAAGATATCCATTCTCTCACTCCTATTGTGTTCGGAGGCGCACAGGGAGGCACTGCTGAAAGTCCTAAATGCTGCATATGTGCCTCAGGAGATCTCAGTGAACCAACTGGAAGGAATCGTTGCAAATGTTCATGCAAGCAACGGGTTAGGTTTTACTGATTCTGACTTAATACCAGCTGGACGCAATCATAACAAGGCTTTGCACATCTCGATGGAATGCAAAGACACTGTGTTATCGCATGTTCTGGTGGATACAGATTCCTCTCTCAATGTGCTACCCAAGAGAGCCCTGTCAAGGTTAGAAGTAGAGGGTTTGGTCCTGAAGCCTTCAGATCTTATTGTGAGAGCCTTTGATGGTTCTAAGAGGTCGGTGTTCAGAGAGGTAGAATTTCCAATTCAGATTGGATCACAAACCTTCAACACCGTCTTCTATGTGATGGATATCAGTCCTTCCTATAGTTGCCTGCTGGGTCGTCCTTGGATCCACAATGTTGGGGAAGTCTCTTTAACTTTACATCAGAAGATTAAATTCCCAATCAATGGAAAGATTATCACCGTCTGTGGTGAGGAGGATATTATGGTCAGTAACCTGTCTACATTCAAGTATGTAGAGGTAGAAGGTGAATTTCATGAGACCCTATATCAGGCCTTTGAGGCAGTTCAGATCAAGGACGCAACTCCGGTGGGAGAAGTTAAAGCGGGTGCCTCTATCTCGTCCTTCAAGCAGGCACAAGCCTTGGTAGATTCGGGCATTGCCCCCGGTTGGGGACGTCTGTTGGAGTTACCAATGAAAGAAGACAAGTTCGGGATTGGGTATCAGCCAGCTCCGACTTCTACAACTTCAACACTTCAGACTCGTCAGGGGCTGATTACTTTCTCCAGCGCTGGCGTCATCCAATATGGCCAGGTCTCTGCGGTCAACGATGAAGATGGGGATAGTGATTGCGACATCGATAACTGGGTGCGTCCGAGGAGCCCGGGTGAAGTCATCAACAATTGGTCTTCTGAGGAGATTGTCCAAGTCACTCTTCTTGAAGAGTAATTTTCTTTGTTTATTCATGCATATCCAAGTCTTACGTTCCGCCCAGGGCGTAATGACTCATTGTAGGGCTCATCTATGTGGATACCTGCATTTTTTTATCATAAATAAAGGACGTCTTTTTGCATTCAAATATTTTGTTCACTGTCTTTCTATTTTTGCAGTTTTCAAAAATCAAAAATAAAAAAAAATACATATTTGGCAATGTTTTGTTTAGTTGTCACTTCTTTTTCACACTCATAAGCACATACCATCACTCATGCAGATGCACGTCACCGGATCCTATTGATAACGGTTATGTTATGGCTCGCTTCGACTTTGAAAATCCGATCTTTCAAACTGAAGAAGAGGGTGATGAAGACTGTGAACTCCCTGAAGAACTTGCTAGGCTATTAAAGTAAGAGGAAAGGGTCATTCAACCGCATCAAGAGTCTACTGAAGTGATTAATCTTGGCACCGAGGACGTCAAGAAAGAAATCAAGATAGGGGTTGCTTTGGAAGACGATGTGAAGAAGGGGTTGATTGAATTGCTGCAAGAGTATGTTGACATCTTCGCCTGGTCTTATCAGGACATGCCAGGGCTTGACACAGACATCGTGGTACACCGCTTGCCTCTCAAAGAAGGTTGTCCTCCGGTCAAGCAGAAGCTCAGAAGAACAAGACCAGAGATGGCTGTCAAGATAAAGGAAGAAGTGCAAAACCAGTTGGATGCAGGGTTTCTAGCAGTTACAAATTATCCGCCATGGGTTGCAAATATCGTTCCAGTACCTAAGAAGGATGGAAAGGTACGGATGTGTGTTGATTACCGGGATCTGAACAGAGCTAGCCCTAAAGATGATTTCCCATTACCTCACATCAACGTTTTGGTGGATAACACAGCTCAGTTCTCGATATTCTCCTTCATGGATGGCTTTTCTGGCTATAATCAAATCAAGATGGCACCAGAAGACATGGAGAAGACAACATTCATAACCCCATGGGGCACCTTCTGCTACAAGGTGATGCCGTTTGGTCTGAAAAATATCGGGGCAACATATCAACGAGCGATGGTGACTCTTTTCCATGATATGATTCATCATGAAATCGAGGTTTATGTTGATGATATGATTGCCAAATCTCAGACAGAAGAAGAACATTTGGTGAATCTGCAGAAACTGTTTGAGCGTTTGAGAAAATTCAAGCTGAGGCTTAATCCGAACAAGTGTACTTTCGGGGTGAGATCTGGAAAACTGCTGGGTTTCATTGTTAGCGAAAAAGGGATTGAGGTGGATCCTGACAAAGTAAAAGCGATACAGGAAATGCCTGAGCCAAGAACAGAGAAACAAGTCCGTGGTTTCTTAGGGAGGTTGAACTACATTGCAAGGTTCATCTCTCACCTAACAGCCACGTGTGAGCCAATTTTCAAGTTGCTAAGAAAAGATTAGGCTATCAGGTGGAATGACGATTGTCAAATGGATTTTGAAAAGATAAAAGAGTATTTGCAGAATCCCCCTATCCTCATGCCTCCAGTCCCAGGGAGACCGCTGATTATGTACTTGACAGTACTAGACAAGTCCATGGGTTGTGTTCTCGGTCAGCATGGTGAGACAGGTAGGAAAGAGCATGCCATCTAATACCTGAGTAAGAAATTCACGGATTGCGAGTCGAGATACTCAACGCTTGAAAAGACATGTTGTGCACTTGCATGGGCCGCTAAGCGATTGAGACAATACATGCTGACTCATACAACCTTATTGATCTCCACGATGGATCCAGTCAAGTATATATTCGAGAAGCTAGCTCTCACCGGGAGGGTTTCTCGTTGGCAAATGGTACTGACAGAGTACGACATCCAACATACATCCCAAAAAGCCATCAAAGGGAGTATTCTATCAGACTATCTTGCTCAACAGTCGGTTGAAGATTATGAGCCGATGAAGTTTGATTTTCCAGATGAAGACATCATGTTCCTCAAGATGAAAGACTGCGAAGAGCTAGTTGTTGAGGAGGGACCTGATCCAGACGAAAAGTGGACTTTGTTGTTTGATGGGGCTGTCAATGCCAGAGGAAGTGGAATTGGTGCTGTCATTAATACTCCGAAAGGTGCCCACATGCCTTTCACCGCTCGTCTGACTTTTGAGTGCACCAATAATGAAGCTGAGTATGAAGCCTGTATCTTGGGTATTTGTCGCATCCGCGAAAAACAACCGGCGGGAAAAACAAAACAAACAGAGCCGCCACCGTGCGTTATTTATCCCAAAAGAAGGAAAGGAAACGCTCGAAGTAAACCTGGAAAAGACATGGTCTCGCGACCAGAGAGAGATGGGATCGGGAGTCGGTTATGCGAAGGGAAGGTATTAGCACCCCTACGTATCCGTTGTACTCGACGGGATCCACGCTCAGAAAGATAGGATAAGGTCGCTAAAACTGCTCAAAGAATGCACACACACTGGAATAAAAACACAGATGGAAAGAAAAGGGAACGGGCTCGCTAGGATATCGCATCCTATGCCTACGTATCTTATCTGGAATGAGAATCAGAGCTACCGTAGTTCGGCTAACACACGCCAAACAAAAACCCACATAGGAAACCGACTGCCAATCGCTGGACTTACGTCAGACTCCACACAGACAGGCAAACCTAGAAACCGAATGCCAATCGCTGGACTTACATCAGACTCCGAACCAACAAACACACACTGGAAACCAACTGCCAATCGCTGGACTTACGTCAGACTCCAAGCACACCACAAAAGGAAAAAACTGAACACACATACTAGAAGGGAGTCGGGAACTCGGACCTAATAGCTATCAAGCAAAACACACACAAAAAGAAAAGGGTGCCTGGAGAGATCTCGTACGATCTCCTGCCTACGTACCTCATCTGGTATGAGGATCAGGGTGACGTAGTTCCCCTAAACAGGGAAATTAACCTAACCAGAGACAGGGAAATGACAAACTAGAAGGGAGCCTGACTCGAGCCTAATAGTTATCATGTAATCCGCAAATGGTCCTAGGTTGAGGTTTCTATCTAACTTGCACAGGGAGCAAGCTATCATAGACAACACAGTCAAACAACACAAGCACAATAAACAATCACACACACTATATGCGATCAATTGAGCTCATACAAGGTTAGGCTGCAAAAGCAAGCCAACTGGAATGGGGTGTGGTTAGCTCTTAACCCTAACATTGAGAGTTAGGGTGAAGCAGATGAAATGGGAAGTGAGGGTAAGACCTCACAGCTCTTATCCCTGGCCTGGGAGAGCTTGACTCAAATAGAAAATGTGGGAGTTCAGAATGTAGGAACTCTTCTCCACAGATGACTGACACAACATAGATCTCGGGCTATTATCCACAATGCATCAACACAAGGCGTGTGAGCAAAGTGAATGACACACTGAGTAGCAGGAGATGGATTACACATCTCTTTTATCTGCCAATTTCCTCTTAAGAGGTCTTTACCTGCTTGGCACAAAAGTAAACATTCACAAGCATTGCCTCTTAAGGAGGGCTTCAGACAGGTGCCTGCCCACATAACAGGACAGGTCTTCCAGACTACATGAAGTCAAAGGAGTTATACCTCAGTGGTTAAGCAACCAAGCAAAGCAAAGTTCACAATGAACTTAAAGCAACTTAAGTACCTGTGGAAACATCAGACAAATCAGTACAATGTTCAGACAAACAGATAACAGTTAATAAGCAACAGACAATCCCAATGTACAAAAGGTGTAAGCCAAAAGGCAAACTCAAATGAGTTACCATCAACCTACAAAAACACACAATGTTAGTAATCATAAGCAAACATCAATGCTCAAATGAATGGAGCATCATTAACCATGGAACTTGAATGCTTAACCTGAAATCAAAGCTCAAACATAAGCAACAAACCACTAGGTCAAAGCCTAGGGTCACAGATGGAGAAAAAATTTAAAACATGAGCTGAAATTTAACATGAATCAACTTCAATCACATCTTGACACAATCCAAAAGGTCTCACATCAATATCATTAACCAAAAGCATTTCATGATCAAATGAAGTTCAAGGCAATTTTAAGGCTCATATGTGATCCACCAGAATGAAAAATCTCAATTAAATCAGAAATGATTCAAATAAATCTAGAAAAATTCATGATCAACCAGGACATTCATAACATGCATCACACAAAAATCAGAAGCACTGGACATCATTTGGCATGGCAAACACATCATATAAGTTGAACATCAAAAGGTGTGACACAAATTGTCACACTAACTTAGAACAATCATAAAAGAGAGATGACAATTGATAAAAATACCAAATCAACACCAAAATGTCAAGCAATGTGTCTAGTTTCATCATACAAAATTTCAGAATCATTGGATAAGAAACAAGCATTTCACAAAGGTATAAACATGGCAAGGTCAAATAAGCATACATGTTCAAACATTCTAGCACAAAAAATTATCCAGCCAAGCACAACTTGTAAAATCATGATGATAAAAAACTAGAGGAACCAAGGATCACAATGCAAAAAACCTGGTAATTTTTGGATTAATTTTCAATTTGATATGATTTTTTAAAGATTGAGAACAAAATGAAATAACATGTGACATTTAAAATGGATTAATATGAAATAATTAATTTGAATTTGAAATAATTGGCACCAGCAAGTGAAACGCGGTCGTTTCAGTAATGCGGTGGCAGCCAAAGCGCAGGTCAACACGCACAGACCAATCAGAGCGCTGGCATGGGATTCTCATGAGCCAATCAACATCAAGCCCTAAACAAACCATTCAAGAACGGATTTTCGTTGCGAAATGAGATCAAACCGTGGCCTTATGTCTGAACTTCATCTTCTTCCTCGTGAAGAAGATGAACAGTGAACGTTCATCATACCTCAAGAACAAAATCTCCAGAAATCAAAATCAAATACACTAACATGTAGGATATTCCATGGAGATTCACAATCAATGAATAACTAAGCATAAATCCACATGTTAAGAGAGAATCGAGCAAATCAATTTTCATGCATGGATCTTTAATCTACCATAACTAACTCAATAGGTCACTAAAATTCACGATTCAAAGCTCAGCATGATCAGCATAAAGAGATCTACAATAACATCACAATAATTTTGAGAATTAAGAGGATCGATTTTGTAACCTCTTGAAGAGCAGAACTGTTGAATCGTGTTATCCAGGCCTTGTGATGCTCTAAAGCTTTTCTATGATGCTTGTACAGGTGATTGGAAGAAAGATTGAAGCTCAATTGCTCTTGATTTCACCAGAATTTGAATTCACCATTAATGCTTCCAAGCTTCCATTATGAACAAACAGGCACGATTTCATTCCATTCCACGTCCAATCTTGCTCAATGATACTTCAGGATGATGAATCAAGCAAGAGAAATGGATATTGTTTGAAGAAATTTGAAGAAATTTTGAGAGAGAATTTTGAATAGTGATTGAATACCAAGAACAGACGAACAATTTGCACTCCGCTGGGAAATAATTAACAATGCTTGTCAGAATCGGAAACAAAATGATCTTAAAATAAAAATCCGTCCGGTACGGAGAAAGTCGGCCTGAGTACCGAGAAGGAACGTTGACCTGGATACCAAAATAAATGGTAACACAGGGATAACCATGGCCTGAACGCCGCTCGTCAGTCTGAATACTGAGCATCGGAGTATGAGAGTATTAATGTCGGTCTGATCACCGAGAGATTGGCCTGAATGCCGCTTCGGTCTGAATACCACTTCGGTCTGAACACCGAAAAACTGGCCTGAATGCCACATCGGCCTGAACACCGAAAAACTGGCCTGAAAGCCACTTTGGTCTGGATACCAGGAAATTGGCCTGAATGCCACAAGTACTTCAACCTGATCGTCGGAAACTTCTTCGATCTGAACATCGGAAAACTGGTCTGAATAACCACCTCAGTCTGAACACCGGAAACTTGGCCTGAACGCCGCAAGCTGCATCGATCTGAACTTCGGAAGCTTCTTCGATCTGAGTATCGGAAACCGGCCTGAGTGCCATAAGTGCTTCGACCTGAATGTCAGAAACTTCTTCGATCTGAAAATCGGAAACTGGTCTGAATACCCACCTCGGCCTGAACACCGGAAAGCTGGCCTGAATGCCGCAAGCTGCATCGATCTGAACTTCGGAAGCTTCTTCGATTTGAAAATCGGGAATTGGTCTGAATACCCGAAAAACTCTTCATGCCTGTCAGCATCGGCAGAAATAAAGGACATTAATACATGAGGTGGCACGCGTGCCAACGACCCATGCTGGGGATAACAAGCCATGCCTGCTATCCTCTATTTGACTCTAGCAAACGAACAATTTGCGCTCCGCTGGGGATTTTTCTCTCTTTACTTTTCTTTTTGGACCCCGAAACTTCTCGGATTATCCTTTCCATCTCCGCTTGACAGAAACTCTCCCTCCAATATCGCACTACTGGGGAGTACTTGTGGATTCAAAATCACAATGCCAAACTCCTCGGAGTAACATCTTCACCCTCTGGCGAAACCACCTCCAAATAGTAACCACGGCTTGGGACTAGCTTATGCTTGCAATGCTGATGCATGATAATGATTTTTATTAGCGTAATGCTCCATAATCATGGAAATGCTATGCAATTAGCTAGGCAACATGCTATGCTTATCTACATGATGAATGCATAAAAAATATCCCCCTCAAGGGACTCTTCTGGGGAGTTCGAGGCACTCTGTTGAGGAACTCGACAACACTCCAACCTCCACCCTGCTGGGGAATAGCCCTGCTGCTGGGAAAAGGACCACCTTCGCTAGGGATAACCTCCTCTGCACCCAACCCGCTTGGGGATTTCACTGGGGAAGAAACCACCACCACATTCTGCGGGGAAAATAACAACCTTCGGCTTGCTGGGGAACTTAACAAGCTCCGCCATGTTAGGAACAACAACGACCCAACAGGCACCTCCGATGGGAAATAACAACCTTCAGGCCTGGCTGTTGAGGAAACACTGATCTCCATCCTACTTGAGGAAACCAGGAAAATCTGGCACAAAACACCCGTCGACTCGTCGAACCCGGGTATCCCACATCTAAACCCAGTATCCGCTTTCCACTTTTGAGAACTCCCCGACCCGCCTGGACTTTTCTGATTCATCACCTTGTATTCTCGACTCCTCCGTACTCGACGGCGATCGAACTGCTTGGATTTATACAACTTTCCAATCCTCCGACTTTGAAGAGTCTTCTTGATTAATATCCAGGATCGTCGTCATCCCTCGCCGTCTCTCCATCATTCCTCGGTCCCCGATTGGACTCCGTGGGGATCCTTTTGCCCAAAAGCTTCACATCACAACCTGCAAGTGAGTGAAAATATCTAACATCCCCTACAAAAGAGATCGTTAGATAAAAACATGCCCCAGGCGTGCCAAGATTTCAACACCTGGGTCACTCAACCTTTCAAATAAGATTTCAAGTTTTCAATCTTATAAACATGCATTGGAAGGGCCCCGTATGTCTTAAAATGCAAAGATTCTTTATCACAAACAATTGGATGTTTTTGCAATCAAAGCGGTAATGAAAACAAAAACAAAATTATTTGACTGAATATGCATTTTATTAATTGAAAAGGTGTGGCTCATGAATGAGCAATACAACGGAAGCAATTCCTGAAAAGAGGTAATTGCGCACAAAAGGAAAATCTATCCTAATGGCAATGTGAACCCGCGATCTCATCGAGTTCCAACTCAGTTACACCCCATATGTCCTCAGACTCTCCGTACCTTCTGCCTTCTGAACAAGACGCTTCCGACCGATCCCTGTCGGGGATTATCCTAGTGCCTTAACCAAAGCACAAACGATCATGCCAGACGCAGTTGTTCATTTCAATCCCTCTTTTGCCTGGACCGCCCTTTTGGGTTTTCAGTCCACCGGGATACCCCTTTTTGTCCAAGCCGCCTTTTCAGGTTTTCGACTCACCGGGTGTACATTTTTTCTTTTTATCCCTAATTTTTTCCCGAACCTTTTTCTTTTTTTCCGGTTCGCCGGGATGCCCATTTTTGCCTGGACTATTTTATTCTTTTCGTCCAGCGGGTCTCTTATACGAAGTATTTTTTAACTGCGTCTGCATTCACAGGGGATGGAAAATCCTCGCCATCCATGGTCGTTAACAGTAAGGCTCCGCCAGAGAAAACCTTCTTGACCACGAATGGACTTTCATAATTGGGTGTCCACTTGCTCCTACGATCGTTTTGAGGAGGAAGGATCCTTTTCAATACCATATCTCCCACGTGATACACACGAGGTCGCACCTTTCGGTCAAAAGCACGCTTCATCCGCTGCTGGTACAACTGCCCATGACAAATGGCCGCCAACCTCTTCTCCTCAATCAGGCTCAACTCTTCGTACCGAGTCCTTACCCATTCAGCCTCTTGCAACTTCACGTCCATCAGGACTCTCAGCGAAGGAATCTGAACCTCAACCGGTAGCACCGCTTCCATCCCATATACCAACGAGAAAGGCGTTGCCCCAGTAGATGTACGCACCGAAGTTCGGTACCCATGCAATGCAAATGGCAACATCTCATGCCAATCTTTATAGATCACGACCATTTTCTGCACAATCTTCTTAATATTCTTATTGGCTGCCTCAACCGCCTCATTCATCTTCGGACGATAAGGAGAAGAATTGTGATGCTCGATCCTGAATTCCCGGCACAGTTCTGCCATCATCTTGTTATTCAAATTAGAACCATTATCAGTAATGATTCTTTCGGGAACCCCATATCTGCAAATGATGTCTCTTTTCAGGAATCTGGCGACGACCTGCTTCGTCACATTGGCATAAGAGGCTGCTTCACCCACTTGGTGAAGTAATCAATAGCCACTAATATGAACCGGTGCCCATTTGAAGTCGTAGGCTCAATCTTTCCAATCATATCGATGCCCCACATCGCAAACGGCCACGAAGACGACATCAAACTCAACGGATTTGTAGGCACGTGCACCTTATCAGCATAAATCTGGCATTTATGACACTTCCGCACGAAATTGAAACATTGGGCCTCCATTGTCATCCAATAATAACCAGCCCTTAACAACTTCTTCACCATTGCATTCCCACTGGCATGGGTACCGAACGACCCCTCGTGAACCTCTTTCATTAATTGGCTTGCTTCTCTGTCATCGACGCATCTGAGCAAGACCCAATCGAAATTACGCTTGTACAAAACCCCATCCTTATTCAGATAGAACACCATGGCCAACCTCCTCAGAGTCTTTCGGTCCTTCTTGGATGCTCCCTCAGGATATTCTTGGGTCTCCAGATAGCGCTTGATATCGTAATACCACGGCCTCTCATCGTCAGGCGTTGTGTCAACAACAAACACATAAGTCGGTCTATCCAGACGCCCCACCTCAACACTAGGAAACTGATTCCACCACTGCACCTTAATCAATGCGGCCAGAGTAGCCAAGGCATCTGCCAACAGATTCTCTTCTCTAGGCACATGATGCAATACCACCTTGGTGAAAAACGTCAACAATCTCCTCGTATAATCCCGGTATGGAACTAAATGAGATTGATGCGTATACCATTTTCCGTTAACCTGATTCAAAACCAAAGCCGAATCTCCATATATAACAAGGTTCTTGATTCTCAAATCAATCGCCTCTTCAATCCCCAGGATACAAGCTTCGTATTCAGCCACATTGTTGGTGCACTCAAATGTTAGCCGGGCAGCAAAAGGAATGTGGGATCCTTTCGGCGTAACCAAAACAGCACCAACTCCGCTACTATTTATGTTAACGGCCCCATCAAACATCAAAATCCATTCGGATTCAGGGTCAGGCCCCTCCTCCGGGATTGGTTCCTCACAATCTTTTTATTTGAGAAACATGATGTCCTCATCAGGGAACTCAAACTTCATTGGTTGATAATCCTCAATGGGTTGCTGGGCGAGGTAATCAGACAATACACTCCCCTTGATTGCTTTCTGAGAGGTATACTGGATATCATATTCAGTCAAAATCATTTGCCATCTCGCAACCCGTCCGGTCAATGCTGGCTTCTCAAAAATATACTTGATTGGATCCATCTTGGAAATCAACAAAGTGGTATGAACCAACATATACTGCCTCAGTCGGCGAGCAGCCCAGACCAAAGCACATCAAGTTTTCTCGAGCAGTGAATGTCTTGTTTCACAGTCGGTAAACTTTTTGCTAAGGTAGTATATGGCATGCTCTTTTCGACCAGACTCGTCATGCTGCCCCAATACACACCCCATAGACCCCTCGAGGACTGTCAAGTACAAGATTAACGGTCGTCCCTCCACAGGAGGCATCAGAATCGGAGGCTCCTGCAAATACTCTTTTATCTTTTCAAATGCCGCTTGGCAATCATTATTCCACCTGACCGTTTGATCTTTTCTTAACAGCTTGAATATTGGTTCACACGTGGCTGTTAGGTGAGATATGAACCGTGAAATGTAGTTCAATCTATCTAAGAAACCACGAACCTCCTTCTCTGTTCTCGGTTCAGGCATTTCTCGTATTGCTTTTACTTTAGCAGGATCGACCTCGATTCCTCTTTCGCTCACAATAAACCCCAACAATTTACCGGACCGACTCCGAAAGTGCACTTGTTCGGATTCAACCTCAGTCTGAATTGTCTCAACCGGTCAAATAACTTGGCCAGATCTACCAAATGCACTTCTTCTGTCTGGGACTTTGCTATCATGTCATCAACATAGCATTCGATTTCATGATGAATCATATCATGAAACAAAGTCACCACGGCTCTCTGATAAGTAGCACCGGCGTTCTTGAGACCAAATGGCATCACCTTATAACAGAAAGTGCCCCACGGTATGATGAACGTTGTTTTCTCCATATCATCTGGCGACATTTTGATTTGATTATAGCCAGAAAAGCCATCCATGAAGGAAAACACCGAGAATTGAGCTGTATTATCTACCAACACATCAATGTGAGGTAATGGGAAATCATCCTTCGGGCTAGCTCTATTCAAATCCCGGTAGTCCACACACATTCTCACCTTCCCGTCTTTCTTCGGGACCGGCACAATATTCGCGACCCAAGGCAGATAATTAGTGACAGCGAGGAAACCAGCATCCAACTGCTTCTGAACCTCCTCTTTAATCTTCATGGCCATCTCAGGTCGAGTTCTGCGCAACTTCTGCTTCACTGGAGGACAATCTACTCTCAACGGTAGCTTGTGCACCACAATATCGGTATCCAACCCTGGCATATCTTGATAAGACTAGGCGAAAATATCAACATATTCTTTCAACAAGGCTACCATTCTGCTCTTGACACTCGCCTCCAAAGCAGCCCTGATTTTCACTTCTTTTCTGACCTCGTCGGTACCCAGATTCACAACCTCAACTTGCTCCTCGTGCGACTGAATCATCTTCTCCTCTTGTTTCAACAACCTGGCCAATTCCCTCGGCAGTTCACAATCTTCTTCGCCTTCTTCTTCGGCATGATAGATCGGATTGTCGAAGTCATATGAGGGTGTAACAGGATTGTTATCAATGAGATCCGGAGAAAAATCGCATCTGCATGAATGTTGATTCATGCATTGCTTTAGAACCGGAATGAAACAAGTTGAAAAAGAAAATGAAAACATTGCCATTTTTATTTTTGTTTTTATTAAACTGCAAAAATAAATGAAAAACAGGGAACACCGCTTTTAATTGAAAACATCCTTTTATTTACGATGCAAAAAATTGCAAAATGAAACATGAGGTGGCCCTTACAATGAACCATTACGTTTCGGGCAAAACGTAAGGCTTCCATGCAGAAAAAATTGAAAACAGAAAATATTACTCTTCAAGTAGAGTGACAGTGATGATCTGTTCGGCCTTCCAGTTCTGGACTTCCATCCCTGGTACGCACGGTTTTATCCATTGATCCATCTCGCAGTCACTGTCAACTTCTTCACCCACCATACAGATGTGATCTGGATCCAGCATTCCAGCACTGGTGAATGTGAATGACGGACGACGTCCTCTACCTTGTCCAGACGAGCCTCGGCCCGGCTGATAACCCACTCCAAATCTGTCTTTCTTGGCGGCGATGTCCATCATCTTTCCCCATCCTGGAGCTTCTCCACTCTTCACCACCTTAGCAGCCTGCTTGTACGAATAAATGGACGGCTTCTCCTCTTCTTTGGAAAAAATAGCATTCTCCACCTTGACGGTTTCGAATGCTTGACTCGGCGTTTCCCATATCTCACCGTCCATTTCAACATACTTGAACGATGATAGGTGGCTGACGAAGATATCCTCCTCTCCGCAGACTGTGACGTCCTCGATGTTTCGAATGCTTGTATCAGAGTCGGATGAAGAGAGCCTTTGATCGGAGAGTGCGTCCTCGATGTTTCCAAGTTGGAGATTTAGTGTTGAAAAGGATCCTTCCTCCTCAAACAGATCACAGGGGCAAGTGCACTCCTAACTATGATGGACCATACATTATCACCAAGATTTTCGATGGTGGGGCCTTAATGCTTGCAATTATGGATGGTGAAAACTTCACTTCCCCTGTGAACTCATACGCAGTTAAAAAATACTTCGCATAAAATAGACCCGCTGGACGATACAAAGAATAGTCCAGGAAAAAATGGGCATCCCGGCGAACAAAGAAAATGAAAAGGTTCGGGAAAAAATTAGGGATTAAAAATGAAAAGATTGTACACCCGGTAAGTTGAAAACCTGAAAGGGCAACTTAGGCAAAAATGGGTATCCCGGTGGATTGAAAACCCGAAAGGGCGATCCAGGCAAAAGTTAGGGATTAAGAGAATGACTGCGTTCTGAGTAGTTCTGAATCTCATCTCGTGTCGATAACTGGAAACTTTCGAAGGATATGAAATAGTCCAATCACCTTTTTCAGAAAGCTGATCATCTAGAGGATCTTGAAGACGAGCGAGTCATAGCAGAATTGGAACCCGATAGAAATCCATTTCACGTTGCCATTAGATTAATTTCTGTTTTTTATCTTTTGTGTGATTACCTCTTTCCAGGGATTGCTTTCTGATGTAAATGTCTATTCAAAGGCCACTCAATCAATAAAATCATGTTATTCAGTACATATCTGTGTTCATTTTCATTTTACTGTTTTGTGTGCAAAAATGACGTCCGAATTTTTGATAAACATTGCATCATGAAACATAAGAGCTTTACAGGTACGTGCTCAATAAACATTGAAAATTGCTGTAAATTTTAAGTGCTTGGGATTGTCTATTCAGAACAGGTACACTCTGGGCATTTCCTTAAGGTCCCCATCAAATGATCGCGGATGTTTTTCCTCAACAATTGGAATTTGGTATCTTATCCCTGCAGAGCTGGTCCGAGCGTTGGAATCTTCAATCCCCATCAGGCTCTCACTGTTGTACTTCCCCAAGCATTTGTTTCAGATTATACATTCGCTAGTAGAGTCGACAGTGTCTGACTGTATATCCCCAGCGGAGTTGACAGTGACAGACTGTATCTTCCCAACAAAAGCGGCTGCTCCTCAGAGTTCGATGCCAGATCAATGATCTCAACGCTAGATCCATGGTCTCTTTCCTTGAAGCAGAATCTCGGTACCATATCGGTGTTTGCTTCCCCTGCTGAGTCGTCTCTCTCGCAGATTATGGTTGCCAGAACCACTGTCGCTTTCCTCAATAGCAAGTTTTCAGTGTCGTTCTCTCCTCAGTCAGAGCCTCAGTATTTTGTTATTTACCAGAACATCGTGTGGCGGGTCATTTTCCCACAGAGTTCTTTGTGATGTGCATCTCCAACAGCCTTGCCAGGGTCTAGAAGATGGTGATCATTTCCCCAGCAGAATTCCTTGCCTTAGCTTGGCATTCTCTCTAATCAAGCATTTCGCATCCCTGCATGTAGAATCATATTGCATTGCATCATCCCAAATTGCGTAGCATTTCCACTTTCATGGAGCATACGTCATTGAAAAATTCAAACATACGCATGTAAAGCATAGGGCATTCTCGGTATCCCAAGTGATAAGCCAGAAGTTGTTTCCAGTACTCAGACTGAAGATTGTTCATGGCTTATCTTTATTATTCCCAGCAGGGGTCGTTGGCCCACGCGCCGCCTCAATTATCATTTTCCCTATTTCTGCCGATGCTGACAGGCATGAAATTTTCCGGTATTTAGGCTAGTTTTCCGATGTTCAGATCGAAGAAGTTTCCGACATTCAGGTTGATGCAACTTGTGGCATTCAGGCCAGGTTTCCGGTATTCAGACCAAAGTGGCATTCAGGCCAATTTTCCGATGTTCAGATCGAAGAAGTTTCTGACGTTCAGGTCGACGCAACTTGTGGCATTCAGGCCAGGTTTCCGGTATTCAGACCGAAGTGGCATTCAGGCCAATTTTTCGATGTCCAGATCGAAGAAGTTTCTGACGTTGAGGTCGACGCAACTTGTGGCATTCAGGCCAGTTTTTCGGGTACTCAGACCGAAGTGGCATTCAGGCCAGTCTCTCGGTGTTCAGACCGATATTAATAATCTCATATCTTCTGATGCTCAGATCGAAGTCATTTCCAGTATTCAGACTGATGAGCAGCGTTCAGGCCATGGTTATTTCTGTGTTACCATTTATTTTGGTATCCAGGTTAACATTCTTTTTCGGTATTCAGACCGACTCTCACCGTACCAGACGGATTCTTCTTTCAAGACCACCTCTTTGCCGATTTTGACAGGCATTGTTACTTCACTTCACTTCAGTGCAAATTTTCAGGCTTTTATTGTATTCAATCCCTTGATACCTCGAAAGTGCGAAAGCCATTGCTATCTTCTTTTCGGGTCTCCAGTTGATTGAATAGGGGCAGCTGTAGCACCTCAAATTTCCCCCCTCATTCATGCATTCATTTTTAGGTCATTTAACATTTCATATTGCATTTCATCATGTCAATCAGAATTAGATCCAAGAAGCTTGAATATCATCCAAGACACTTTGTGGGTTCTATCTGGGTGATCAGTCAACACAAGGGAATGACTTGAGTTACTTCCAACATGTTCAAATGGGGTCTATTCATCATTCAAAACGCTAATCTTGAAGGAGAAAAAGTATGTTCCTGAGCTGTCATGCTCTCTAGGCGAGCAACGTGGTTCGCCTAGCGAGTCTGAACTGTCATGCTCGCTAGGCGAAGCACACGCGTTTTAAAAAATATATATATATATATATATATATATATATATATATATATATATATAACAGAAAAAATCTTGGACTTGGACCTCTCTCATTTGAGCCCACAAAGCCACGAAAATCAAGTTATAAATTCTAAAATTTCAGTAGAACAAAAACCCTAAGAGAAGAGCTAACAGAATTCAGAGCAGCCTCCATAGACACTGAAGAAAAAACTCCTTTGTACAGGATCACCTCTACCAATTCCATCTCATATAAACCCTAAGATTGCTTTGCAAACCCAACCGGGCAATTCAATTTCATTCGATCTCTCCAATCAGGTTTGCCCTATTTCCATTACTTTATGCTTTCAATTTGAAATTTCTGAATGTATGAGGCATCATGGGTGAATTTGGAAGAGTGGGTATCGTTAGGTTTCACATGTGGGTTTAGATATGCATGAATGTGTAGAACAGTGCCTTGAATGTTTGATCACTTAATTTTTGAAATGGGTACCACGGGGTTTGGGGTTACTGAAATCGGACTGTTATCGAGGAAGAACCCAGAATCCGCAGGCATTCGCTAGCAATTCGCTAGGCGAATCTGCAGCGAAGCTTCGCTAAGCCTTCACTAAGCGAAGCAGTAGCGATCGGGACAGTAGTTGTTTTTTCTGTTTACTCTCTAATCCGTCTTATGTTTGTTGGTTTTTCTGTTTCTATTGCATCCGTGCACTGTTTACCTGACGCTGTTGTGGTTATGGTCCTTCTGTTTGGTGCAACTCTTGATTGCACCCCATCTTGTTATTCTAACTTGTTTGTTGAGTTTTTGTGAGGACTCACATGACTCTTGAATAGATAGCTTGCTTGGTATTCCACTTTATTTGTGGGATACCATTTGGAGATTTATTCTGATTGCTTTGCTGACTTGTTTTCTTTGATGGTGCTTGTCATACCCCAAAATTTGCCCATTAATATTTTAAGACATTTTTCAGGGCATTCCGACTCATTTTTATGACACTGATCTTAAAGGAACAAAGGTCCAGCTCACGAATGGCCCAATCCAGAAAATGGCCCAAACTGGCCTGTTTGCTACACGCTCGCCTAGCGAACGTTCGCTACACGTTCGCTACACGCTCGCCTAGCGAAGCTGACAGACAACAGAAAATTTCGGGCTTCATTCTGAGCCCATTAGGTCATTAAAGGAGTATTATAAATACCCCAACTCTAGAACGAAAAAGGGAGAACGAAAAACCGAGACGGAGACGGCCGGAAACCCTGGCATAGCAACCCCGGAGAGTAGCCCAGAGAAGTCGGAGTGAAGAAACCCTGACGGCCGCTCATCCGCACCGAAGTTACCGCCGCCCAACTCAACCCGATACCAAAAGTGACTTGCCAATTCAGCATTACCACTCCATTGCAAACAGGTTTGTGTATCATTATTGTTTTATGCTTCCAATTTGTAAATCTCTAAATACATAATACATCATGATTGAATTTTTGGATATGTAATTAGACTTTGCATGTGAATTCCAGTACGCCTGAATATCCTGAGTGTTTGACTATATTATTTCTGTAATTGAATGCAATAAGGCATGCAGCATGCTGAGATCATACTGTTCTGAAATTCAAAACCCGCAGCCGCTTGCTAGCACATCGCTAAGCGAGCATGTAGCGAGCATTCGCTAGGACCTCGCTAGGCGAGGCAGAGGCGAACGGGACAGCCGTTGATATTTGTTATGTCCTATGCGTAACCTGATCTATTCTATGTTAATTATGCACTGTTTTGCCTGACATTCATGCTGCTGTGTTTTCTTTTGCGGTGTAATCCTCGATTACACCCTGATTGGTATTCTAACCCGTTTGCTGAATTTTGTAAAGGTTCACATATCCCAGGAAAAGAGTGCTGTTCAGGCCTTCCACTTTATTTGTGGGATACCCTTATGAAGATCCACCCTAAATTGCTTAATTAATTTTAATGTATTAATTTTAATGTATTGATTTTAATGTGGAGATTCATCCTAATCACCTAATTGACTTTAAAATATGACTTTTAAACATGTGATTTTGGACCTCTCTTTGCTGCCCTACGGTATTACGGTATAACGGTCATGTCCCGCGAATGTAGGGATACACTTAGCAATGGCCCTTCGATTAAATCATCATAAAATAAATCATAGTCCCTCGGATGTTGCCTTCGAAAACACGATTTTGTCCCTCGATGACCCTTCGGTGTAGCCTACGGTTAAATGATGATCGTCCCTTCGAATGCTAAGGTATCCTTACAACTGTTGCCTTCAATGACCTATCGATGACCCTACAATGACCCTTTTACATCCAAAGGATAAAACTACTTACTTCTCAATAGTAAGGACAATTTTACCCTCATAAGGATAGGAAATGCCCATAACGACCTTAGGAAGGTATAACTCTCAATTACTGGATCATAACCTAAAACATTTTCCACCCCTCACACTTTGCAAATCCTAGAAAATCACCACTTGGTATACATTCATACTAGAATCATTACCAAGTTACATTTTTCTAAACCGTTTTCAAAATCAAACGAGATAAATACTTTGTATACATTCATACGAGAATCATTACAAAGTTAAACTCTCTTTTCGAAACATTTTTTAAACAATTCACGAACACTTTTCAGACAAAAATATAAGTGATCCAGCAATTAAGAGCCCATGGATAACCATGGATACAAAGGGTGCTAACACCTTCCCTTTGTATAATGTACCTCCCGAACCCAAAATCTATTGAGGTCTTTCCTGTTCTTTTCCACCTTTCCTTATTGGATAAAAGAAAAGTCGGTGGCGATAAAAAGCAAAACACCCCAAGTCAGTTCACCGTATGACAGAACTAGCGACTCTGCTGGGGAGCCTTAAAAAGAGAGGTTACCTTAAAAACAAGATCACTTATTTAAATTGTATGATTTACTTTTAAGGGATTGCTTGGGTATTTTTGAGTGAAAGATCCTACACCCGGATCTAGTGTACCTTAGGTAAGTAGCAATAGATCATCGCGACTATCCGGCGTATACTGGAATGGTTAAAATGATGGCTACGGTTAATGTGACACTTTGGATGTCCTGATGTTCCTCATGTTCACTTGAGGAAAAATTTGGCTTCCGTGTGGTGTCATTAAAGCATTAACCAGACCTTTAGAACCCTAATTGACTCATCCTGGCCATTAGAAAGTAGTGAGATAACTGACTTCGGTTCCGACTGGGGTTGGTTGAGACTCGATACTACACTCTTTGAGATTGGACTTTAGGGAAGCTTCGGTCAACCACTTGGTGTTGCACTGAAGTGGACTTAAAGGAAGGTCGGTGATTTGAGATCCTTCTAGAACCCGGTTACTATTCTAGGACAGGTTGAACCAACTAAACTTCAGTGGGGAGGGTACTTGCCTATGGAACTCATGCAAGCCTTAAAACCTAGGAATGATGGTTGTGTGACTTGCTTGTGCTTGTTATTTATTTAACCTCATAACATCATAACATCTTAACATCATGACATCATAACATTGTACTAACCATTTCAAGGACTTAGGGATTTAACTTTGCTCTGTTTTGTAAAGCTATGGCTCCCAGGAAGACCATCCGGATTAATCTTGTAGCAATCTCTCCTGAACTCAAGAACTTAGTGTCAGAACTTTCCGATCATGCGCAGTTCATCAAGAGACATGGTTCTCTTCTCAATTTAGTTACCACTGGGTTCAAAGAAGATATGATGAGAGTTTTATTCCAGTTCTTCGACCCTAAACATCATTGCTTCACATTCCCAGATTATCAGTTGGTACCCACATTGGAAGAATTCTCCAGACTGCTTGGGATACCTATCCTTGATCAACTACCGTTCAGTGGTTTTGAAAAGGTTCCGAAGTCTGAAGAAGTTGCCGCAGCTTTACACATGACGAAGTCCGACATTGAAGCTAATTGGGTAACAAGGAGTGGAGTTAAGGGTTTACTTGCCAAATTCCTGACAAATAAGGCCCGAGAATTCTTAAAAGTTATGAATGTCCGTGCTTTCGAAGACATCCTGGCATTGCTAATCTATGGCTTGGTGTTATTCCCTAATCCAGACCAATTCATAGACATGAATGCTATTAAGATATTTCTCACTCATAACCCTGTACCTACCTTGCTGGGAGACATTTTGCATTCCCTCCACACTCGTACCATGAAGAAGCAAGGGACTCTCATGTGCTGCATACCTTTGTTGTCTAGGTGGTTTATTTCGCACCTTCCTCAATCAGTCTTGAAGAACGAGCAGAATTTGAAATGGTCTCAAAGGATAATGTCGCTCTCCCACCCAGACATCTGTTGGTGTCCTCAGTTCAAGGAAAATGTTACCATCATTGACCGTTGTGGCGAGTTCCCTAATGTACCACTCCTAGGAATAAGAGGGGGTATTACTTATAATCCTGCTTTAGCTCTGCGACAGTTTGGTTATGCTCGAAGAGATGGTCCACATGAAATGATCATCGAAGGCATTGTGTTCGACTATGACAACGATTTCCCAAGGCCTCCGTCAAAGATTTGTACGAGCTTGGGGCATGGCGAAGAGAGGTACGTTAGGACAGAAAATTCTATTCCTATGGAACCTTATCTCAGATGGGTACGCGCCAGAGCTCGTGAACTTGTCATGCCATATCTTGCAATCGGACCTCAGATTGTCGAACCTGAAGCTGAAGGAGGTGCTCCTCAGATCATTCCTTATCCGGATATGCCTACCAATGTTGAGGAACTAAAGAGATCCTGGATCCAGTTGAGAGAAGAAAGGGATACTTTCGAGACTCAGTTCGTCGCAGAAAGGAAGAAAGTGTTAGAACTTACCAGTCAGCTTAATGAGGAACGAAGACTCAATGCGTATCTTCGCCCAAAAAGAAGCCGTCCCTGGGAGACTTGAGCTTTCATTGTATTTTTATTATTATTCCTTTTGTAATGAACATTGGTCAAAGAAATTAGCAATAAACATTTCTCTCTTGTTGGTGATTTACGCAAAGTTAAATTCCAAAAGTCCTTGAAAACATTTCATACATTGCATAACATAACATAACACTGCATAACAGGTATTCTACAAGTTCAATGTTCTCACGGTCTTCATTACAAACAGAAAAATGGATCTCGAACAAACTGTCAAAGATCTCTAGACTCAGAATGCTCAATTCAAGGAGATGATGCTAAGCTTATCCAAGGGGCAGGAGGAACTGAAGGCTCTTTTGCTCGAAAAGAAGAAAGACAAGAAAGCTGTGAGTTTCATTAACCCGGGAAGAAGGCGTAAAGGACAGGCCGCAGGAGTCAAGTTTGGAATCCCGAATGGTCCAGAAGAGGGGGCGGAGAATGATTCAGAGGAAGAGAATGCTGATTTCTCCAACCCTGAGGATGACGATGAAGATTATGAAAATGAATAGTACTCTCCAAGAGATGATAAGTACAAGTTGCTGGAAGAACGTATGCTAGCTATGGAGGGTCAGAAGGCGCCCGGTCTAGATTTCGAAAGTTTGGGTCTGGTCTCCGATGTGATCATTCCTCGCAAATTCAAAATCCCCACTTTCACTAAGTACGATGGTGCGTCCTGTCCTCAGATGCATCTGAGAGCTTATGTGAGAAAGATTCATCCGCATACCACTGACAGGAAGCTATGGATCCATTTCTTCCAAGAGAGCCTGTCTGGCACACAGTTGGAATGGTATTATCAGCTCGAGAGCTCTGACATCCGCACCTGGACTGATTTAGCAACAACTTTCTATAAACAGTACCAGTATAACTCTGAACTAGCACCTACCCGGCTACAGTTGTAGAATATGACTATGGGATCTAAAGAAAGCTTTAAAGAATATGCTCAAAAGTGGAGAGATTTGGCTGGCAGAGTCAAACCCCCTATGACTGACAGAGAATTGGTGGACATGTTCATGGGCACACTGACCGGCCCATTCTACAGCCATCTACTGGGAAGTTCTTCATCAGGTTTCACTGAACTTATATTAACAGGTGAACGTGTTGAAAGCGGCATCCGAAGTGGAAAGATACAGGCGGCTACCTCTGCAAGCACCAAGAGGTCCTATCAGGGGAGGAATGAATCAAATGCTGTGTACGGTCAAAAGGGTCGTAACAAGAAAAACCGTGACCATGACATCGGAGCAGTTACGATTGCAGCACCACCATCTCAAAACTTCCAGCCCAAACAAGACAGGCCAAGAAGGCAGTTCACCAGGATCAATATGACCTTGGCACAGGCACTGCAGGGAATGCTAAAGGCAAATTTGATCACCCTTAGAGATCCTCCTACGAATCCCAACACTACTTCTTCTCGTTATAACCCTAATGCCAGGTGTGCATATCACTCCGATAGCCCCGGGCATGATACAAACGATTGCTGGTCATTGAAGAATAAGATTCAGGATATGATCGAAGCTGGAGAAATTGAGTTTGAGCCTCCGGAGACCCCTAATGTCATCACTGCTCCTATGCCTAATCATGACAAGATGGTTAATGCCGTGGATGACGACGATCACGTTTCCAATGTGGCGGACTTAACATCTCCTCTCCCAATCATAAAGAGGAATTTATTGCAAGCTGGTTTATTTCCAGGTTGTGCTGAAGATTGCAATCTCTGTATATCCCAACCAGATGATTGTTGGGAATTGAAGAATGGTATTCAACGGCTGATGGATGATCGTACAGTTCTCTTCGAAAAGATTCCTAAGGCGGAAAACCCTATTGAAGAAATATCTGTGATTGCTAGGTCCAAAGTTCCAGTGAAGATTACCGCTACCAGGGCGCCTGTGAAGATTACTGCTGAGCCCAGGGTTGCTCCCCTAATCATCACTGCACCTGGCCCGATCCCGTATTCCTCAAGCAAAGCTATTCCGTGGAATTATGGCGGTGATGTTTACGTCCATGGCGTGAAGCAAGTGGATAATGCTGCTAATACTAGTGGCATTGTTGGGACTAGTAAAATTACTCGAAGCGGAAGGATCTTCTCTCCAGAAATCTCACCTCCTGTCCTTGAAACTCGAGGAAAGGAACCAGTCAATCCTTCTCAGTCAGAGACACCGGTCGAAGTTACTCCCGAAGATGTTGCCAAACAAGAAATGGAAGAAGTGCTGAAAATCATTCGCAAGAGTGATTTTGATGTTGTAGAACAGTTGGGGCATACCCCGTCTAAGATCTCAATGTTATCCTTGCTGTTATCTTCTGAACCTCATGCCAATGCATTGATAAAATTCTTGAAGACCGCTCATGTACCTCAGGAGACATCTGTCGATCAGTTCGAACATTATGTTGCTCACTTGGCTGTTGACAATGGCCTAGGCTTTTCCGACGCTGATCTGACACCAGCAGAAAAGAATCACAATAAAGCCCTGCATATCTCCATTGAGTGTAGGGGAATCACTTTGTCTCATGTGTTGATCGATAATGGCTCTTCCTTGAATGTGCTGCCAACAGCTGTGCTGGATAAGCTGGACTGTAAAAGCATCGAACTGAAACCTAGTGACATTGTGGTACGTGCTTACGATGGTGCGAAGAGTGTTGTCCATGGCGAAGTAGTCCTCCCTATCAAGATAGGACCTCAAGTCTTCAATACTACCTTCCATGTAATGAACATTCGTCCTGCCTATTCCTGCTTACTGGGACGCCCTTGGATTCATGGGTCAGGTGCTGTAGCTTCGTCTCTCCATCAAAAGCTGAGGTATCCCACAGAGGGCAAAATTGTCACCGTGTGTGGAGAAGAAGAGTACATTGTCAGTAGTGTGCATGCCTTCAGATACGTCGAGATGGATGGTGAATTCATTGAGACTCCTTGTCAGTCATTTGAAGTAGTTCCTCCGACCAATCCTGTCCTTAAGCCAACTTCCGGTGTGCCCAAGGTTATTCGGACTCCTCCTGCTATGATTTCCCTGAAGGACGCTCAAGCTGTGGTTGAAGATGGTGGTTGTACTGGCTGGGGTCAACTGATCGACGTACCGTACAAGTCTGACAAATTTGGCCTGGGGTTTAGCTCTGAGAAGGTAGCCAAGAGTCAAATTAATGCTGTAGAAGACGCTGACAGCGATTGCGACCTGGATAGCTGGATTTTCCCAACAATTGGCGACGGACTCAATAATTGGAAGGCTGAAGACACTATCCCGATTTCCTTTAGTCAGGAGTAATTATTATTGTCTATTTTAGTGTTGCAAATTTTTGTTTTTTTACAATTGAACTTCTCCAAGCGTTGTGTCTATGCCCGGGGCACAATAGCTAATTTGTTAAGGGTTTTGTCATCTTCATAAGCATATTCATATTCAATAAATCAATGGAC
Organism: Lathyrus oleraceus; assembly: GCF_024323335.1. Classification (NCBI taxonomy): domain Eukaryota; kingdom Viridiplantae; phylum Streptophyta; class Magnoliopsida; order Fabales; family Fabaceae; genus Lathyrus; species Lathyrus oleraceus. The sequence continues at coordinate 461,234,202 of NC_066580.1, forward strand.
TTTTTGCATTCAAATATTGCGCTCTTTATCTTTTCTGTCATCTTCCAAACGAGCTATGTTTTCTTACACACACTCACGTAACGAATTGCAGATCCATACCCACTCTGGATCCTGTTGACAATAGTTCTACTACTGTTCATTATGACTTTGAAAATCCGATCTACCAAGCCGAGGATGGAAGTGAGGAAGATTGTGAAGTACCTGGAGAACTTGCCAGACTGTTGCTGCACGAAGAAAGGACTATACAGCCACACGAGGAGTCAGTTGAGACTGTAAATCTGGGTACTGAAGTAAACAAGAAAGAAGTCAAAATAGGAGCAGGCTTGGAAAACAGCGTCAAGAGAAGGTTGATTCAGATGTTGCATGACTATGTAGAGATTTTTGCTTGGTCTTATGACGACATGCCAGGACTGGATACTGATATAGTAGTACATCGGCTGCCAACGAGGGAAGATTGTCGTCCTGTTAAGCAGAAGGTTCGTCGCATGCGTCCTGAAATGTCTGAGAAAATCAAAGCCGAGGTTATGAAACAATTTGATGCAGGTTTTCTGGTTGTTACTTCTTATCCTCAATGGGTTGCTAATGTGGTACCAGTGCCAAAGAAGGATGGTAAGGTGCGAATGTGTGTAGATTACCGAGACCTGAATAAAGCGAGTCCCAAGGATGACTTTCCACTCCCGCACATTGATGTTCTGGTAGATAACACCGCTCAACACAAGGTGTTCTCATTCATGGATGGATTCTCAGGTTACAACCAGATTAAGATGGCGCCTGAGGACATGGAGAAAACTACGTTTGTGACGCAATGGGGCACGTTCTGTTATAAAGTAATGCCATTTGGTTTAAAGAATGCAGGGGCAACGTACCAGCGTGCTATGGTGGTTTTGTTCCATGATATGATCCATCATGAAATAGAAGTGTATGTGGATGACATGATAGCCAGATCTCATACTGAGGGAGAGCATCTCGATCATTTATACAAACTGTTCGAGAGGTTGAAGAAATACAAGTTGAGGTTGAACCCGAACAAATGCACCTTTGGGGTAAGGTCCGGCAAACTCCTGGGCTTTATTGTCAGTGGTAAAGGGATTGAGGTTGACCCGGCCAAAGTGAGAGCTATTCAAGAAATGCCAGTTCCCAGTACAGATAAAGAAGTCAGAGGTTTCTTGGGACGCTTGAATTACATTGCCCGATTTATCTCCCACTTGACTGCTACCTGCAAACCCCTCTTCAAACTACTGAGGAAAAATCAAGAGATGAGATGGAATGATGAATGTCAAGAAGCTTTCGACAAAATCAAGGAGTATCTTCAAAAACCTCCCATTCTGATGCCACCAGTTGAAGGAAGACCTTTAATCATGTACTTGACCGTGTTAGAAAATTCAAGGGGGTGTGTGTTGGGACAACATGACGAGTCTGGCCGAAAAGAGCATGCCATATACTACCTTAGCAAAAAGTTTACCGACTGTGAAACAAGATACTCACTGCTCGAGAAAACTTGTTGTGCTTTGGCCTGGGCTGCTCGCCGACTGAGACAGTATATGTTGAATCACACCACTTTATTGATTTCTAAGATGGATCCTATCAAATACATATTTGAGAAACCCGCTCTCTCCGGAAGAATAGCAAGATGGCAGATGATCTTAACAGAGTACGACATCCAGTATACTACCCAGAAAGCAATCAAAGGAAGCGTACTAGCCGATCATTTGGCTCATCAAGCAGTGGATGATTACCAATCTATGAATTTTGAGTTCCCAGATGAGGATGTCATGCTTGTTACTGATTATGAAGAACCTGGACCGGATGAAGGACCCGAACTAGGATCCCGATGGACTATGGTTTTCGATGGGTCTTCTAATACATTGGGCAATGGTGTTGGTGTGGTAATCATTTCTCCCGAGGGTTACCATACGCCTTTCACTGCTAGACTATGTTTTCATTGTACCAATAATATGGCTGAGTATGAAGCATGTATTTTGGGACTCAAGGCTGCTATAGACCGGCGGGTCAAGTTTTTGAGTGTGTACGGAGACTCAGCATTAGTAATCAGTCAGATCAAAGGAGAATGGGACACTAAACATCCGAATCTCATCCCTTATCGAGAGCGGGTGTTGACATTAATCCCATATTTTGAAAAGATTACATTCGAACACATTCCACGAGAAGAGAATCAGTTGGCAGACGCATTGGCTACCATGTCATCTATGTTCAGAGTCAGATGGGACAATGAAGCTCCCATGATCACCATTGAGCGACTAGATGAACCGGCATACTGTTATGAACTTAACACTGAGGGAGTACGGGAAAAACCCTGGTTCCACGAAGTAAAAAGATATTTAGAAGCTCAGGAATACCCTGAAGGGGCATCCATCAATGACAAAAAATTCCTGAGGAAGTTCTCCGCTAAGTTCTTTTTGAGTAATGGAGTATTATACAAACGTAACCACGATTCGACTTTGCTTCGCTGTGTGGATAAAAAGGAAGCAGAAAAGATTATGGGAGATATGCACGACGGTATTTTTGGGACTCATTCTAGTGGACATACGATGGCCAAGAAGATTCTGAGATCAGGATATTATTGGTCTACCATGGAAGCTGATTGCCACCGTCACTACAGAACCTGTCATAAGTGCCAGATATATGCGGATAAAGTACATGTGCCTCCTGCTCCATTGAACGTGTTGACAGCACCTTGGCCCTTTGCAGTGTGGGGCATTGATATGATTGGAGAGATTAAACCTACTGCTTCTAACGGGCATCGTTTCATCCTTGTTGCTATTGATTACTTTACAAAGTTGGTAGAGGCCGCCTCATTCGCTTCTGTCACCAAGAATGTGGTGGCACGATTCATCAAGAATAATCTCATTTGTCGATATGGCCTCCCTGAAAGAATTATTACTGACAATGGTACTAATTTGAACAACAAGGTGATTACTGAACTCTGCACGCAGTTCAACGTAAAACACCATAACTCTTCTCCGTACCGACCAAAGATGAATGGCGCTGTAGAAGCCGCAAATAAGAATATCAAGAAGATCATACAAAAGATGACGGTGACGTACAAAGACTGGCATGAGATGTTACCGTTTGCTCTTCACGGTTATCGCACTTCAGTACGCACTTCGACAGGAGCAACTCCTTTCTCTTTAGTCTACGGAATGGAAGCCATTTTACCAGTGGAAGTCCAGATTCCCTCTCTAAGAATCATAAAAGAGGCGGGCTTAGATGAAGATGAATGGATTCAGACTCGACTCGACCAGATAAACTTGATCGATGAGAAGAGACTTGCGGCTGTTTGTCATGGGCAGATATACCAGAAGCGCATGACCCAGGCATTTAACAAAAGAGTCAAGAGACAGGTGTATCAAATTGGCAACTTGGTAATAAAGCGTATCATTCTACCACAAGGCGATCCCAGAGGCAAATGGACTCCCACATACGAAGGGTCATTTGTAGTTAAGAAGGTATTCTCTAGTGGAGCCATGATACTTGCTACGATGGACGGCGAAGACTTCCCGCATCCCGTGAACGCAGACATAGTCAAAAAATACTACGCATAAAAGAGACCTGCTAGGTCGACGTACCTAGGCAAAAGTAAGGGCATCCCGGCGAACCAAAAAGGTTCGGGCAAAAATTAGGGATAAACATAAAAAATGTGCACCCGGCAAGTCGAAAACCTGAAAAGGCGGCTTGGGCAAAAAGGGGTATCCTGGTGGATTGAAAACCTGAAAAGGCGGTCCAGGCAAAAATTAGGGATTAAAGCGTATGACTATGTCCCGTTCTCAGACAGCTTCATCCAAGTTCAAAGGACTAAACAAGCTAATCACTTCTATCCGACAGCAGGAGATGAGAGGCTTGAAGACATAATGGCAGTAGTGGAATTAAAGTCAATAGGACGCTTTCGGCATAGCTTTCTCTTTGTTTTCTTGACAATTTCCTCTTACTAGGATTTTTGTCTCCTTGTACACAAATTGCCTGTTTATAGGCCCTCTGTCGAAATCAATATAATTTTAGTTTCAAAAAAAAAATGCTCTTGTTTTACTTTCTCTGTTTTGCTTGCATAAACGTCCATTGATTTAATTCGAATTAATATATGCATTTGGATATGATCGATGTTTACCAAAAATGCATGCATAAAATAGAAATAACGATTACTACTAGGCTTCAGGATCGAGGAGAAGGTCTAATCATGCTTTCCAATGAATCCGTTGCTAATCCTATTCCCCAGCAAAGCCAGTCATTCCCAGAAGAGAGTGGCATTACTAGACAAATGGGTCATCTCTTCCACCCCCAGCCAGGCTTCTGTTGAACATTTCTACCATCAGACAGAAATCAAGCATCCCCGGCTAAGAAAGGGTCATCGATACCAGTATCTCCCAACCAGAAGATTGAGATTTGTTTTCCCCGGTAGAGTCCTCTGGAAGAACTTTTCAGATGCATAATTCATTCATTACATCATTTCACAGCATACGCATGCATACATCGTTCGCAGTTATTTTCGAAAGCATAAAACATCTCATGCATCATGACATGGCATGAAGCTAACTTTATTTTTCAGGTTAATTATCTTCCTGATACAGTCAAAATAGAGAGCCATTCAGACGGACATCTTCATCGATTACGTTCAGATTCAAATACATCTTTCAGATACACTCCATGTCAACATTCATTCTGACATCCTCCTAACGATGGCATCTATAAGCTCATCCCAGACATTTATTGCAAATACAACATATACAAATACTATCAGATATAGCCTAGCGTACGGTTCATTATGATTCAGCTCAACATATGACTCTTTCAACTCAGATGCGATCTAATGTACAATCCATTCCGACCTTCAACAACTCCAATACGGTCTAGCATACGACCCATTTGGACCTTCAAGGCCTCAAATGCTACCTAGCGTACGGTACATTCTGAAGTGTAGTCTGGCGTATGACTACCCCCTTCATCATCAGGTACAGCCTAACGGACGGCTCGTTCCGCAACTCAGATACGATCTAGCGTACGATCCATTCTGATCCTTTATCCCCAGCAGTGTATGACTCATTCGGATTCTTATCTCATTTTGATTCGGCACAACATATTACTCCTCCAACAATACGGTCTAGCGTATGACCCATTCGGATCTTCATTCCTCAGATACTACCTAGCGTACGGTACATCCCGAGGTGTAGTCTAGCGTACGACTACTTTTCGTCAGATACAGCCTAACAGGTGGCCCATTCTGCAACTCAGATACGATCTAGCGTATGATCCATTCTGATCTGTTATCCCCAGCGGCGTATGACCCATTCTAACTCCCCAGTGAAGTCGACGGCCTAATGAATGACTCACTATACGGTCTAGCGTATGACCCAGTGACACCCATGACTTCAGATATCTTCTAACGTACGACGTACTCTGAAGCTCTCATCATCAAACTTCCTAGATGGCATCTTTAAGCCCATCTCCATCAAGACTAACTAATTGACAAGTGCAAATTTTTGGGGCGTTCTAAGTGTTCAATAATCTTCCACCTCCAGACCACGAATGGCGTACATACCATTCTGACTCTCTCGGTTCAAGAATATTGAACAGGGGCAGCTGTCATACCCCAAAATTTGCCCATTAATATTTTAAGACATTTTTCAGGGCATTCCGACTCATTTTTATGACACTGATCTTAAAGGAACAAAGGTCCAGCTCACGAATGGCCCAATCCAGAAAATGGCCCAAACTGGCCTGTTCGCTACACGTTCGCTACACGCTCGCCTAGCGAACGTTCTCTACACGTTCGCTACACGCTCGCCTAGCGAACGTTCGCTACACGTTCGCTACACGCTCGCCTAGCGAAGCTGACAGACAACAGAAAATTTCGGGCTTCATTCTGAGCCCATTAGGTCATCAAAGGAGTATTATAAATACCCCAACTCCAGAACAAAAAAGGGAGAACGAAAAACCGAGACGGAGACGGCCGGAAACCCTGGCATAGCAACCCCGGAGAGTAGCCCAGAGAAGTCGGAGTGAAGAAACCCTGACGGCCGCTCATCCGCACCGAAGTTACCGCCGCCCAACTCAACCCGATACCAAAAGTGACTTGCCAATTCAGCATTACCACTCCATTGCAAACAGGTTTGTGTATCATTATTGTTTTATGCTTCCAATTTGTAAATCTCTAAATACATAATACATCATGATTGAATTTTTGGATATGTAATTAGACTTTGCATGTGAATTCCAGTACGCCTGAATATCCTGAGTGTTTGACTATATTATTTCTGTAATTGAATGCAATAAGGCATGCATCATGCTGAGATCATACTGTTCTGAAATTCAAAACCCGCAGCCGCTCGCTAGCACATCGCTAAGCGAGCATGTAGCGAGCATTCGCTAGGACCTCGCTAGGCGAGGCAGAGGCGAACGGGACAGCCGTTGATATTTGTTATGTCCTATGCGTAACCTGATCTATTCTATGTTAATTATGCACTGTTTTGCCTGACATTCATGCTGCTGTGTTTTCTTTTGCGGTGTAATCCTCGATTGCACCCTGATTGGTATTCTAACCCGTTTGCTGAATTTTGTAAAGGTTCACATATCCCAGGAAAAGAGTGTTGTTCAGGCCTTCCACTTTATTTGTGGGATACCCTTATGAAGATCCACCCTAAATTGCTTAATTAATTTTAATGTATTAATTTTAATGTATTAATTTTAATGTATTGATTTTAATGTGGAGATTCATCCTAATCACCTAATTGACTTTAAAATATGACCTTTAAACATGTGATTTTGGACCTCTCTTTGCTGCCCTACGGTATTACGGTATAACGGTCATGTCCCGCGAATGTAGGGATACACTTAGCAATGGCCCTTCGATTAAATCATCATAAAATAAATCATAGTCCCTCGGATGTTGCCTTCGAAAACACGATTTTGTCCCTCGATGACCCTTCGGTGTAGCCTACGGTTAAATGATGATCGTCCCTTCGAATGCTAAGGTATCCTTACAACTGTTGCCTTCAATGACCTATCGATGACCCTACAATGACCCTTTTACATCCAAAGGATAAAACTACTTACTTCTTAATAGTAAGGACAATTTTACCCTCATAAGGATAGGAAATGCCCATAACGACCTTAGGAAGGTATAACTCTCAATTACTGGATCATAACCTAAAACATTTTCCACCCCTCACACTTTGCAAATCCTAGAAAATCACCACTTGATATACATTCATACTAGAATCATTACCAAGTTACATTTTTCTAAACCGTTTTCAAAATCAAACGAGATAAATACTTTGTATACATTCATACGAGAATCATTACAAAGTTAAACTCTCTTTTCGAAACATTTTTTAAACAATTCACGAACACTTTTCAGACAAAAATATAAGTGATCCAGTAATTAAGAGCCCATGGATAACCATGGATACAAAGGGTGCTAACACCTTCCCTTTGTATAATGTACCTCCCGAACCCAAAATCTATTGAGGTCTTTCCTGTTCTTTTCCACCTTTCCTTATTGGATAAAAGAAAAGTCGGTGGCGACTCTTGCTATCCGCGACATTGCGATAAAAAGCAAAATACCCCAAGTCAGTTCACCGTATGACAGTGCTAGCCTGAGAGATCTCCGGGATTCTTATTTCTTTAGTTGTTATTACTTCGGATCTTTATCCGTGTGGTAGATCTCTTGATCCCTTTTACATCTTTCCCGCATTTTACCGCTTTCTTAGCTGGAAGACCTCGATAGGAGGCAATGTTTTCGTGTGTTTACTTTTGTGCCCAAAGACCTCCAAGAAGAGGCACCAGTGCTAAAGACCTCCATGAAGAGGCAATTGACAGATAAAAGGGATTAGTAGTCAATCCCCCGTTAAATCCCCAAGACCTCCAAGAAGAGGCACCAGTGCCCAAGATCTTTTGTCCGGTCAGTCAGTGGAGAGGGTTCCACCTTTCTAAATCCCCACTTTTTGTCATGAGCTCACCCTGTCCAGGGTTAAGAGCTATGAGGTCTTATCCTCATTACCCTTTTGATCTGCTCACCCTGATGTTCAGTGCCAGTGGTTAAGAGCCCGTTTGATTACCCTTCCATGGCTTGTTTGTCGAGGTTGATATGACCCATCTTGACTAAAGCCCTACCCATGTATGTTTGAGCCCCTTGTTGGCGTGTTACTTTATGCATGTTTGTTTTGTATGGTGTGATTGTCTCCCCATAGGATTGCTAGGCTTCGTATAGTCTCTCGTTTGCATGTCAATTAAGGTAGCACGGTTCCTTCGTCTAGGACTTCCTTTTTTGCATGAGCATTCCTAAAACACAAACAAACTCATTAATTTTTCTTCTCCTAAGAACACGTTAACTCCTTCTACTACAGGTGAGTAAGTCTCCAAAGGTCGAGCATCCGGTAGATTGCGTAGTACCGTCGTTCACCTAAAAAACACAAAACAAACAAATAGGTCAGCCGAGCTACGAAGACTCTGATTCTCATATTCAGATGAGATACGTATGCAGTGGATGCGACATCCGTGCGAGTCATTTTATTTTGACCCCTCTTTTAGTAAATAGTACATTAGATAAATCCACACCCTTTAGACAAGAACAACAAGAGTGGATCCCGTAGAGTACTACGGATGCGTAGGGGTGCTAATACCTTTCCTTCGCATAATCGACTCCCGAACCCAAGATTTGGTTGCGAGACCTTGTCTTTTCCTTTCCTTTTTCCAGGTTTACTTCGAGCGTTTACTTTCCCTCCTTTGGGATAAATAACGCACGGTGGCGACTCTTCTGTCATTTCTTTCTTTTTTTTCGCCGGTTGTTTTTTCGCACCAGTTGCGACAATATGCACACACACACATACGCATAAACACAAACACAAATACACACACACATACGCATAAACACAAACACAAATACACACACAACACACATATGCACATGCACACACACACACATATACATATGCACACAAACACAAACACAAACACACACATACACACACAAGCACACACATACATGCATGCACACACGCACATACATACACGCTCAAGCATACACACACAAACATATAAACACACACACACATACAGACACATATGCACACACACACACACACACACACGCACACAAGCACACACGCGCACACACACATACACATAACACACGCACACACGAACAACACCTTTCTCTTTAAGTTAATCAATATCTCTTGGTTAAAACACCCCTCTCTTTGGATTAATCATCATCTCTTGGTTAAAATACTCCTTTCTTTGGGTTAATCATCGTCTCTTGGTTAAAACACCCTTTCCTTGTGTTAATCACCATCTGTTGGTTAAAACACAACTCTCTTGGATTAATCACCATCTCTTGGTTAAAACACCCCTCTCTTGGTTATAACATCACTCTTACTTCCTGCTCTTCGTTGTGACACCACTTTTAATTCTTGTTCTTGGTTAAGACACCATCTTTCAATTTCAGTTATTGGTTAAGACACCATACTTTTAATTTCAGTTCCTGGTTTAGACACCACTTTAATTTTTATTATTGGTTTAGACACCACCCTTACAATTATTTCAGACACCGCAACAATTTATTTTCATAAAAGAACTGTTATAATCCATTATTTAGCAGTCAGTCTAAAAACTTAGAGCATTCAAACCAGGATCAAACAACTAACATCAAAACACTTCTAGGTTACGATTACAACATCGTTCCTAAAATCAACCAAAAAATAATCATTTTCTACCCACTAACTACAGAGCTCTGATTTTCTCATTGCATTATGGAAACATGTAGGCATATGATTTCGATATCTTGGCGAGCACATTAATTAAAATTATATATTTCCCTTTAATTAAAACCCATTACAAGTAACCTTTAGATAATAACATCCATCAGTGTAAAGAACAATCAAAATTGGGAATAGACAACAAAATAGTTAAAAGAAAGAAAATCAAAGGGATGAAGAGATGAAAATACAATATAAAAAAAATGAAATATAAAGAGATTGTAGCGGTAAATTCATGACCATCAAGATATGGATAAGCTAGACGTCAATAAAACCAGAGTCGCCACCACGCTTTTATTATTTCCAAGAGAAAAGGGAAAAGTACGAACAAAACCCAAAAGATAAGAAATTTTCAAATCAAAACTAAAAAAATTCCATTGATTACAGGTAAGGGGGTTGGTTACACAGAGGGAAGGTGTTAGCACCCAAAGTGTCATAGATACTCCTAGGGAGCCATTTCTTGTGTGCATATGTGTTTTTGTACAAATGATGTTTGCAATAAATAGAATGGAGGGATGAGAAAAGAATTTATTAATTATATTTTTGTGTTTGACAAGACCTTCGGACTTGGGCCTACGTACCAACATAAAAATGAGGGATCAAAACCTCGTAGTTCGTGGTAACAATTTCAAAGTGGATGCATTGTTTTTAACAAAAAATTAAGTTTAACAAAGGCACAAAAGCCCTAAAAATGGTTTGAATGAGTGTTAGTTCTTTTTGACTTTTGAAAATTTTAAGTCAAGTATAGTTAAGTTTATTTACAAGTTTATTTAAGAAAAGAAGTTTGAAAGTGCAACGACATAAGGCTAAAGTTTCTAATTTCCAATATGGTCAAAGTTTAGAAAACAAACACAAGCAAAGAAGATTTTTAAAAAGGGGGAGATATTTTGAAATCAAAGAAATGGGGAGGAGATGAAGAGACTAATCCTAAGCAAAAATTAAAAGTTAAGAGTTGAAAAGATCTGACCGATGGGCTGCAATCCAATAGACAAGAATGTCATATAGAAACCCAAAATTCCCTTGCACTTTAGAATCAAGCAATATCAATACACAAATAGCAAGATGAAGAGAAAGGCTTCAAATAAAGATAGCCGCATCCAAGCTTAGCAACTCCATGATCTTCTTCAAAAATTCTCATATATCATATGATTTCAAAGATGGCATAAGACATAGGTTCATAATAACAACTTCACAATGATCATGTTGCAGATGAACTTAAATGGATCTTCAATATTGTATCAAATGAATATTTACTTCACAATCACTTGGTTTCATGAAAGTTGGCATTGGCCAAGTCTTTTGCATAGGGAGTGTTGCCTAAATTCTAAGTCCAATAGTCTCAGATCAAACCAACAGTCAAACAAGTATACACAAACACATAATATATCACAAAATAGGGCCCAAATGGGAAAAGTGAAAATGGCATTAAAGTAAACAAATTGAATGGTATGAATAATGGCAAATGAAATAAAAGCTAAAAATTAAAGAGCATAAAAGTAAATGACTTGAAATTAAATGTTAATTGTTAGTTGATTAGAAGTTAGTATTGCTTTTGCTTTTGTTTTGTTTAAGTCATTCTTTGAAGAACACTCAACCCACTTATCACAAGCATGGGTCCTTGAACCAAGACATCTTCCAAAGGAAGGAAAAAAGGCCAAGTTCCTACACAATACCATGAAAGAGGGGAGACTTACAATCTCACTAACTAGAATGTTATGCCTTTTTGTGTCACAAATTTAGCGCTATGTTAAGCAATTGGAATTGGACTTATGTAGAAGTCATAACTATTTGAGGTCGGGCAATAAAATTTTGGTGTTAGTGCATGTTAGAGACATAATATAATGGACTATGCTCATGAAACATACCACACACAAAAAGAATATGCAAAGACGTGGACCTAATCGCATCCATACTCATGTTGATTTTGCAATCAACTAGTCTTAGGATATAGAGATATCATAGGTCCATGATATGGATGAATAACAAAGGGGAATGAGATGAAGAGGGAGGGGGAATGGATTCAACACAAATTGGTCAAAGGAGGACTTTTACCAAATTAAGATCATTCATTCATTTTGGGAGATGGAATGTACATTCCATCAATCCCCTAAATCCAATGATCTTAACCTAACAAAGTCAAATTAACCTTGACCAAGGCCCAACAACACAAGTCAAACTCACAAAGTCAATTAAAATGGCTCTACACAATTAATTTGGCATTTAAACAATTTAAAATAATAAAAATATGCATTAAATTAAATAATGGTTGGTCAATTTCCTAAAATCTCATCAAAACACCAAATAAATGGCCATGAGATTTACCATAGGTCAAACAAGGTCAAAGGACCTTGGATAAAAAAATTCATAATTTTTGGAAACTTAAAAGTATTTTTAAACAATTAAAAATATTCACAAAATCAATTAAATCATGAAAAATATTAATAATGATCCAAAAATAATTTTAATTCAGAAAATGAAAGAGGATTTTATTTCAAAAATTTTGGTGAAACTCTCATATTTTTTGGATCAATATTAAAATTAATATGAATTAATGAAAATAAAGGAAATAAAATGAAATTCAAATATTCAGAAAAAATGTGGACCACTTGATCTCCCTCATTAGTTGAGGTGGCAGATCAAGTGGATCCAAACGCGCGTTCCACCATGTACACGAGTCAGCGCGCCACACAAATGGTATTTAAAACTAACGCCCGTGATTAAAACATAATGGAATGATCATGTGGCTCTGGATAGTCCAGCTCATCGCCGACGCAAAACACCAGTCATCTTCTCAGGCGACCTTGGCCGGACTGGTTCACTCATCACCATCACAAAAATGAAAAAGAAGGACATGATTTTAAAGTAAAATGGCATTGATCACGAATCTGATCTCAATTCATCCTAACTCCAGGTATATTGAGAGATACATGGAGTTGAAATTTTAGGTACATGAATTGAGTTGCTTCAATTTGACCTCAAAGCAACTCAATCTTCTTGCCTACATTGGTAGGAATTTAGACAACCAAGGATCCAAGAGAATTGATGAGAATTGAGAGAGAATCGAAGAGAAGAAAAAAATTGGAAAATACCTTCAATGTTGTGTAGAACTTGATTGCTCTTGCTTTGATTCTTGCTTGATCTCACTCAGGAAGCTTGCAGAAGTGGTTTAGAATTGAACAAAAGCTTTGGATCCCTGGAGTTTTGAATCTCAAAATAGTGAGATTCAAACTCAATTTTCAAAGAAAATTCTCAGGTTTCTCCTTTCAAATGTGAGGGTTTGAGGTATTGGAGCAAATCTGGCGTGCAAGGGTCCTTCATTTTGATGCTAGAGGCCTCTATTTATAGATGCAACTTGTGATATTTGCACCTTCAAATTCAATTTCCAAATTTGGCAATGGATGATGCATGCTTGCATGGGCGTGTACAGGCCCATGAAGTCACTCAATTAGGTCTATAATCAAGTGTAAATGAGTCTGAAAGTGAATTGGAATGCAAGGCAAATGTGTAGAGCTGTTTGAAGTTTGATCTTTGCCAAATGATGATGCCATGTTCAAGCCTTGCGTATACCACTCAAAACTTGTCCAAAATGGATGAAATTGGACTCTTTGGAAAGGTTAGGTCAAGAGAAACAACTCTTATGTTGAACACTTTCCCATTTGAAGCTTGTATCATGATGAATTTTGAGTTGGAAGTTGGAAATTTTAACATATCAAATATTTTTCTAAGTGTCAAGCCATATCTTCACTTATTCCACCTTGGCTAACTTTTTATGTGAGCTTCAAATGAGAAATGTGTATTCATAAAAGTTGTAGCTCTTTAAAAATCATTTAAAACGGTAGCAAATTTGACCTCATTTTGATTTGAGATGAATGAGTTATGCATTTTTGAAGTTGAGGAAAACCACTTGTTCAATGGTATTGGTCCAAAATGACCTATAATGTATCCTCATATCACATGCTCATAAAAGTTGAATTATATCTTACTCTAAACACCAAAGTTGAATTAGACACCTTTAATTTGATTGTTCAACTTGGAAATCTTTCATATCATAAAAATTGAGCAAGTTATGACCTTGGAAAGTTGACCTCCAAATTAGGGTTTAGACAAAATGACCTATGATCTTTCACCATAAAAAATAACTTTCCAAGCAAAACTAGCTCTAGACCTAAACATGAAAGTTGTTTGGAATGTCATTTAGAGTAACTTTTATCTTGGAATTATTTTTATATGATAAAAATTGTAGGAGATAGGGTCTAGGGGACCCCAATTTTGATCAGATGAATTCCTCTGGTCAACTACCACCAACCAACTTGCTAACTTGCAATTCTATTGACTTTTGGGACTCATAGGAGATAATATATACATAAGATGATGATATTTGAAGTACCCCTTAGAATATATGATCAATTGTTGAAGAAGCTTGTTGAAGAAGCTTGTTGAAGAAGTTACACAAGATACCCAGATGCACTAGGGTTTCCAAGGCAAACCAATTCCAAACTCTTGAAGGATTCTTGATCATAATACCATGTAAAGATCATAGGGACTCATATATGATGCCTAGAGCCATTGTGGATCATTTATTGGTTGAGCTCTTAGCAATGAGGGTCTTAAACCCTAGATATAAACTTGATAAATCAAGGGTGATCATGTGCCCTACCTACAAAAGAGTTAGACAAATGCAAAGACATATTTTTGGTATTTTGGATAGTAAATGATAAAAAATACAAAGTATGATACAATCACATGATGCTTGGTAATCTCTTCCAATACAAACCCAATGGATGAGGGGTAAGGAGGATGCCAAGGTATGATCCCAATGCTAATGCATATGATGAAATAGCACGAGGGATCTTAGGATCAAAATTGGGGTATGACAGAGATAAGGGAAGAGACAAATGCACCAATAATTTATATAAGTTTGGCCTAACCACTTGGCCTACACATGCCCCTAATAAACTCTTCTTGATATTTTCCGTTATATGAGATGTGAGATTTCTAGGTTATGCCCACTAACATTCTTACAACTAAATAGGAGATTTTGCACTGACTAATCTAAAAAAAATGAGATATTTTACTCTAGGAAAATCTCATAACTGAGTAGATCTTTTACACCAGGCTGAGCTCAGGAACCAAATAATATTTTTGACTGCTAAACTCAAGAACCAAACAAGATCCTTTAATAGGATGAACTCAAGAATCAAACAAAGATTTTATCAGGCTAATCTCAAGAATAAAATAGAGATTTTAAATAATTAAGATCAAGAACAAAAAAACAATTTCTTATGAAGGTATTACACAAAAGACAAAGTCATTTTGAGTAAATTACAACAATACCACGACACCATCACACACAAAATTTCACATATATTTTTCACTCTCAAAGTACTAAGACAAATTTGTGAAAAAAAGAAGGAAATGAATTAGAGAGAGTATAAAATTAGAAAGAATTATTGACATACACTTTTTTGGTGTATTTTTAAATGAAAAGAATCCCTCATTTTATAGGAGAAAATTTGGCACAAAAGGAAAAACATTCATGGACCTTTTAATGACTTAATTGAGTAAGTATTTGGGTTAATCAATTAAGAGGTTCAAAAACAATGAAAACTTAATTCTAAAATGGAAGCCCTACAACAGTTATATGTATTCATCAATTAAGAGTATTTTAATCAATTAAAAAGTATTTTTCCTTTCCCTAATTGATTGGACCAAATCCTTAATCATTTAGGCGGTGTACATATGTTTCCTAAATGATTAGGAACACTCTTAGTCCATTTCACATGCACCATGATAATTCTTCCATAGGGTTTACGGTGTTTAAACAAATTCAGAGACTTTTAAAGCATTTTCAGGCGAGTGTATGAGTTTCTTTATCAGTTCGAGAACCACTCTTATACATTTACAATACACTGATCTCTCATACATATGTCTATGTCATCTTCCATGATTAATGTGTATGACTTTTCCATCAGTTGACCAAAACTCATCAAATTGAACTTCAAACAAGAGACATATACTACCTCCTGTGTCATAGGATTATCTCCTTGTCCTGAATCTTAATTTCAAATAAATCAAACACAAATGCATTGATCATGGTCTATAAAGTTATATTTTTTGGCACTATTGGTTTTTGAACCCATTTCCTCTTTGTAACATACAGTTTGGGTGAATAATCTTCCATGATTACCGCATATGGCTTCTTCATCAGTTGACCAACTATCATCAAATTTAACTTCAAGCAAGGGACATATATTATCTTCTCTATTACTTTCTTCTTGACATCTTGCAAATGCATCAACACATTTCCCTTGCCATTGATTCATTGTCAACCAATTCACTTTTGTTCTTTTGCTTGGATCAAATTATGTTAGAAATTTATTATTACCTTTCATATGTTTTGAGATCCCCATGTCAAGGTATCAAGTCATAAAATTGAACTCAAGAAGACTTCAATTATTTAGATTATCTGTGGTCGTCTAAGATAGAGAACAAGTTGAAAACATCTTACACTTTTGTTTGTATTTATAGTTGACATGAATCACTTTTCTTAAATAATGACATTTCTTAATTAGTATCTATGAATTGTAATCTATAACCATTTTCTAATGGTCATTAAATGTTGTCTACCAGTTACAAATGAGATATGTAGTATTAGATGTGAAGGTTTGGGGACCTGCCATTTTGGAGTTATTCAATAACTTGTGTAATATTATTTGTAGTTCTATTTGGGAGGGTTTACTTTTCCTTTTTGATGAAAATTATAAGTTTGCCTCTCTTTTAAGGTAATGTAAAATATATGTTTTAATTTTCATTGAGTTATTCAGTAGTTAAGCTTGTAATCCTTTCTTATTAGGGTATAATTATTTACATGGTACGTGAATTAATCGTGCCTTTGAAACCATGTTATGAAAAAAAAATGGAACTACCATTTTATGTAAGGTGTATTGTGATGGTGTATGTGGCGATTTTATTTGTTTCATACGTAGTGAGAGTCAAATTTACGGGGTAATTGAAAATGTCATTCAAATTGTGGGTGTTAAAACCGCCTTAATAATACTTTTAGCTGCCACAATTTCCTAATTCTTTTGTAGTGCCACAATATGATAAAATTTAATGGTTAGAGTTCCTATCACCTTCTTTATTACCATCTAATATGTCATGGAATCTCTACAATTTTCAATTTTTTTGGTGAAAGTCACCGACCTTCTAAAATAATCATATACACTATCATCATTCTTAATCTCTAAAATTTCATATTATCTCCTTAAGGTGTGAAGTTTCAATTTTTTGACCTATGCATATCCTCCATAGCTCTTCATAAGAATGTCCCAAACATTCTTGGAATTTTTCGATTAAGCAAATTTTCCCAAGCATTCTTGAGAAATTCATCCTTGTTATCTTATGTATTTGCATTCTCGTGAGATGACTTTTGCACCTATGATGGATTTGCAGGTAATGGCTTTGTTCTGAGCCAACCACATGCTTAGGGATCTCGCAAAACAACAGATCAGAGTTAGGGATCTTGATTCAGAAAACATCAACAAGGTCCTGAACTCTGATCTACCTTGGTCATCACTATCATTGTCAATCATTTGATGATAATTGGATTCCTAGTAGATGATGAAAGCTCGTGCAACATCCTTTACAAAGAGACAGGTATCGATAGATCTCGGTTGGGAGGACCTGTCTCCATTGGAGGGAGAAGAACTGTTGGATTTTAATGATTCAATCACCCTCCCTCGTGGTGCGCTAGACTTGACAATATTAGTAAGGGAATAAAAGAGGAAGAGAACAATAACTCTTCCATTCTTGGTGATATCGTGCAAAAATAGCTTCAAAGGCATCATGGGGAGGTCCTTCTTGGATAAGTTAGATGTCATAGCCTTTATAGTACATCTGAAGATTACCTCTCATGACGAATAGGGAATGGTGGTCACTATAAACCTATATTTACAAAAAGCCAAGAGAATCCAGAGAGGAATCCACGAGGAACTTTTGACCTCGACCCCAAAGAACTACGGCGGGCTCGACCTTGATACGTGCGAGAGTGAAATTAGACCTACCCAGGATGGAGAATTCGAATCCTCGCAATTAGGAGATAATTCTTCTAACTTAGTCAACATTGGGACCATACTTTCCCCATAGGTATAGTCGCGCTAGTTTCATGCCTCAAGGAGAATATCGACCTCTTCACTATCTCTCATCATGAAATGCCCATAATCGATCCACAAGTGGTGTGTCATCGGCTGAACCTAGATATTGGGTATAAGTACGTGCTTCAGTGATGAACGAAACAATCTCCTCAAAAAGTGGAGGCTACCAAGAAGACAGTAAGAGATCTATTAAACTCCAGTTCATTTCAGAGGCAAAGTATACTTAATGGCTATCTAACATGGTCTTGGCCAAAAAAAGTGTCAGGAAAATGGAGGATGTGTGTTGATTACACCGATCTTAATTGCACATGTCCAAAAGACTCATACCCCTACCAAACATCGACGAACTCGTCGATAATTTAGCCGACTACCAACTGATTTCTTTCATGGACGTATATTCTAGATACAATCAGATTCTGATGCATAACCCTAACCTACCAAAGGATGGTGAAATAAGTTTTTTAGAAAGAAATAGGGGAAATGCTAGAAATGTATATGGATGATATGATCGTGAAGTTTAGTGAAGATGCCCTACACACTCAACATCTTGACCAAGTGTTTAAAAGGGGTTCGGTAATACAACATTAGGCTCAACCTCGATAAATGTACCTTCGTCGTAAGAGCGGGAAAGTTTATAGGTTTCTACTTAACGGAATGGGGGATCGAATCCAACCCTAAAAAATGCAAAGTAGTCATTCAGATGAAGACTCCGACTTCAAAGAAAGACGTAGAAAAATTGAACAAGATGCTGACAGCTCTGAACAGGTTCATTTTGAAATTAGCCCAGCAAGCATTGCTATTTTACAAGCTGCCGAGGAAACAAGTAGAATTTAATTGGAACACCAAATATAATGCTGCATTAGACTCTTTGAAAATAATCCTGGCGACCTCATCGGTACTCACTCGACCATCGCTAGGAGATACGTTATATCTCTACCTATAGGTGGCTGAAAAAGCGACAAGTTCCTTCCTCATTAGATAAACTGATAATGGCCAGAAGCTGGTGTACTTTGTAAGCCTAGCAAAAGCATAAAATCGATATCATAAAATTGAAGAGGCTGACCTAGCCATGATGGTTGCGTTTAGGAAACTAATGAGGTATTTCCTGGCACATCCTATAATAATTCGAATAGGTTTACCACTGAGATAAATACTCTATCAGTCAGACTTAGCTGGAAGACTCATAAAATGGGTGATTTAGTTGTCCAAGTTTGAAGTCTCTTTCGAAGCTAGGAAAGCTCTAAAGGCCCAACTATTCGCTGACTTCTTAGCAGAAATGAATCCAACATCACCGAGTTCAAAACTCGTATGGGTGGTTTTCAAGGACAGTTCATCCAACAGTCACAGAAGTGGGGGTGGTCTCGGTGAGATTTGAATTTCCAACCACCAATAATCAAGAAGAATATGAAGCAGTTCTCGCGGGGATCTCGTTGGCCAGAGAAATGGGTGCAGAATGCCTCAAATTGAAGATGGACTCCCAATTGATAGTATCCCAAATACGGGGGAAGCACAAGCCAAAGACTTGTTGCTACAATGATATCTTAAGTTGGCTAGAGAAGATCCGACAAGCTTCCATGAGTTGTAAATATCTCATGTTCCTTATGAGAAGAACATTCTAGCCAAGGTACTATCCTGACTAGCTAGCACCCGAAGTCCCAGGATTAATCATTCATTTGTCTAAGAGACCAAGAAAATGCCTAACATAAAATGAACAAAAGAAACAGTTATGAGTATCAGCGTACCAAATGCTACCTCATCGATCTTGCCAATAAAAAAATTAGATTGAGAAAGGGGATTTACCTTTAGACCGTGCATATGCCACACTCATAAAGAAGAGAGCCAATGGATATACAGTGGTCAGGGGGATCTTATATAAAATGGGTCTTTCCACTCCCTTTTTAATGTGCTTAGAAAAGGCGGAAGCTGATTACGCCCTCTAAGAGATACACGAGGGAATAGTCAGGAAAAATTTGGGAGCTTCTGTGTTAACCAAAAAGGTTCTTAGAGCAGGATATTTTTGGCCAACAATGGCCTAAGATGCACGGGAGTATGTTAAGAAATGTGACCAGCGTCAATAACACATTGGCGTCTTTAACGCCCCATCTTCATAGTTAAACATCATTACCTCTACCTGACCTTTCATGAAATGGGGAATGACCCCCTCGACCCCTTCACTTCAGCCCCGGGCCAACTCAGATATTTGGTCGTCCCCGTTAACTACTTCACAAAATGGATATAGGCCAAAGCGCTAGCAAAAATTACAACAACGAACATCCTGAAATTCTTCAAGAAGAATGTGTTGGCACAGTTCGGAGTTCCCAAATCCGTTGTGACAAATTGTGGAACATAATTTATAGATGGGAAATTTCAAAGACTAATGGAATAATTAAGGATTAAACAACATTTTCATTGGTGGAACACCCCCAAACCAACAGTCAAGCGGAATCCGCCAACCGGGTGTTGATTAGGGAATTGAAGAAGAGGTTGGATGAGGAAAAAGGAAACTGGACAGACGAACTACCGCAGGTGTTGTAGCATATCACACGGCCTCCCAATACACGATAGGAGAGACTCTGTATCGACTAACATATTAGATAGAGAAAGTCATGCTAATAGAAATCAAAGAGTTAACATGAAGAGCAACTAACCCCCTTCCCGAGGCAGCGAATAATACCGCCTTAAGGGAAGAGGTAGACCTATTAGAAGAAAAAAATACTGAAGGTCACTCTCACGAGTGAGATCGTCCAACAATCCACGACAACAATATTCAACTGCCATGCGAGACACAAGGAATTCCAGTCCAGAGATCTAGTATGAAGGAGAGACGATATAGGGGAAAAGAATGCCCCTTACGAAAAATTAGAAGTGAAATGGGAATGGCCTTATAGAATACAATAAGGTACAAGATAAGGAGTTTATCGATTGGAATCTCTAAAAGGGTGATTTTGGATAAGCCTTGAGCACTCGTCTACAACAATAAATTCCCCACAGTCCCCTGTGTGCCTTCAGAATTTAGGGGAGTTACCGAATATGCTTTGCATGTTCGACTACAACAACCAATTCCCCTAGGGGTGCTATCAGAGACACTTTACATGTCTGAATACATAATTAAAATACCCCATTTGTCAAAGAAATACGCACTTTTACGCGTACCTGACGCACCCTTTGGATCTATCCAATTTGAGGGTGAGTGTGGTGAGGCCTGGAGACGTCCACCTCAATCTGAGTCATACCTCTAGGGAATGGATGGGGATCCTCTTAGTTTGGTTGTGAATGATCCTCTATGACATAGAGTGTTGTACAAATATAAAGGCATGGCCGCATCTTTCAAGACGAAAACAAAATGCGAACAACCATAAATGCTAAACACAATAAGGTATTTCCAAAAATACAAAACAACTACATATAATGTTATGCATACAAGTATTAGTGGAAGCAATACATGAAAAATTAATAAGAAAAGAAGGAAAGAAGCACAAAAAGTAAAAAGCTTCAGAGCTAAAGATTCCATTTGATACATGACGCTCTAAAAAGCATTCTTTTTAAAAGAATCAATATCAGGATACTGAGCTTCACATGTAATCAACTAACACCAGAGAGCTTCCTCTTTTCTCGACATATACTTAACCCATAGAGCCATCTCCTCCGCAATATGACAAATAAAGAGGGACATGATTTCTGCTTCAATCACTCCCTAGAAAGCATCATCTTCCATCTTCTTAAGTTGGCCCTCAAGACTCTCCACCTGCTCGGTTAACTTTGTTGAGGATCCATAGAGACGCCTTTCTTCATACTACAAGGACAAATGCTTTACACGACCTTGTAGCATCAGACGACCTTCCTCAAGATTTCCCCCATTCATTTCAGTAAGGTCATAAAGATCCATCAACAAATACACTACTTGAGGTAGGATAGAAGAAACAACATAAAAGTCATCACGAGCTTAAAGGGGTGGCTAAAAAGTAGTCATATTTAAAATTCTTTCAACTTCTGATGTAAACCTCAAAGACACAATTTTAAATACGGTGGATGGAAACAAACCCATGGTTAACAACACCCTTTGAAGCAGGACATAATTGAAGGAGCATCAATTGAGCGGCGCTTGCAGTAGAGAGTTGTTGATGATGGGACGTGAGAAGCTTCTTTTATTTGAAATTAGATTTTATTTTTGTACTTATTTCACATCAAGAAGTACTTACCTTTAATTTAAATCTTCTAGTCAGAGGCTTCTTATGGAAGAGGATTGAAGCTCGAGTAGAGATCAGATCCATCTTCATAAGGAAATCTATTTTTGAATGTACTTTCCTTGGGTATACTACTCGTCATAATCAGAGGATTCTTATAAAGAGATGACGCGAAGCTTGAGCAAAGTCCAGAGCCTGGATGGTGTAGACTACAAAGTCTATATAGAGTGAGGCTCGAAAGTACCATAGTCCAGAGTGAGTGTGAACAAGGGCAGAAGACTTATAGTTTGCATGTGTAGTGTGAAATCAGGGCCTTTGATAGTGATTACTAGTCAAAGTATGCAGGATGATGGGTTCAGATGTGAAGTCAATCTTGGCCTTGGGTGGACGCGCGCATATGGAACAAAGTCAGACTCAACCAATCGCGTGGCCATCAAGGGGCCACGTCTTGGTGACGTAGGTGTTGAGGGAGGGGGTATAAGACCCTGGTCCCTTCAAAAATGGATCATTTTGTATCCTCATTTATCTTATTTCTCTCTCTCTCTCTCTCTCTCTCTCTCTCTCTCTCTCTATATATATATATATATATATATATATATATATATATATATATATATATATATATTCTCCTTGCTTCTTCTTCCTCCAGCCACCATCCAAAACCCAAAAATCACCCTTGAACCCACAAACTCATCCCTACCTAGAAGCCTTAGAACCCTAACAACTTTTGAGTGAACCAATGCACCCAGAAGAACCCTAACCTTACACTACGAACCCTAACCTAAAACTTGATGAACCCTAACAACCTTTATCAACTCGGAACCCATACATTCATCATGCTCATCATGTAAATGATGAATATTCATCATTAACCTCCGAACCAAATTTCTTACCTACCCAGAAACCTCTAGACCTACCTATAATTACATCAAATAACCCCTAAACCCTAGACCAGAACCCTCTGAATCTCAACCATGCATCAAAATAGTAAATCAAACAAAAATACCCGAAACCCTTTTAACTTAAACCCTAACCTAAATAATCATAACACACAACAACAACAAGCATTATTTTAATGAAATGAACACAAGCAAGCAAGAGTTAAGTTTTACCAACCTACGGAGAAGAGAAGCTCTCTGGTCAAAAGGTAACGATTTTGAACTCTTTTCCTTTCCTTTGACCTTCTTCTCCTAACTTCTTATTCTCCTTCTTCTAACTTCTTATTTCTTGCTTGTTTGTGTGAGGTGATCCTCTTATGTGGTTTCCAAGCTCAAATGCTTTAGGGTTTCAATGTTAAACCCTAATCACTGTTCAATCAGAGGTCTAAGTGAGGATTTTTAGGAGTTGCAAAAGCAATGATTCTGTTAGGGTTATTCTTTTTTTTGTCCCTAATTCTGTTTTAGCATTAGGTATTTATAGATTAAATTAGGGTTTTGTAATTTAATTAGATTGTTTATTTTAGGCAATTTGTAATCTGATTGTGATTTGATTTGATTTAGGGTTTTTTATTGTAAATGTAATAGTCTGTTGTGATATATTTGGCCCAAATTTGCTTATAATTTGTAATTTGTAATGTATTAGAATTCTATTAATGGAAGTTTTTGATTCAATGTTCCCTCATTCAATTGATCCCATTTAATTTCTGAATGCACACAAATTAGGGTTTTTGGGAATGAATTGGGGTGAATTTGGATCATGAACTTTACCCGGTTCGATGATGGACTTGGGTCATGCTTTACCCAGTTGAATTGTGGACTTGGGTCAAACGTTTTACCCAATTGAATTGGGATTAGTTCGGTCAACCTCTTAACCAGTTTCAAACAAAAACTCAATTAAAACAATAAAACAAATCTGCAACACTTAAAAAATTATTAATAAAACATCAATTAAATTAATAGTATAAACTAATCTAATCTTAATCTTAATTAATCTTAATCGAAAATGATTTAATTATACATTAACCAAAACCGAATTAATAAATTTTTATTAATTCAATTAATCAAAAATCTAATAAACTTAATTAAACAAAAATCTAATTAATTTAATCATATTAATAAACTACTAGTGAAGACCCTTTAAGCTATAATAATTAAAAACTAAATATTACTAATAATTTTTTTTAATCATTAATGACTAAAGGTTCGGAAAATAACTTGTTATGTTAAACTAAAACCTAGACTTAAATTAGTAGTTAATCAAGATGGGATCAGAGACTTCAAAAGTAAAAATGGTCCCGTCCCCCTTGACTTTTTAAGTCACTAGGCTCTGGATATGTTAGTGACCTAGATTCTAAGTTAGGAGAAATGGTGGTCAAAATTTGGGATACGGAACCTTGTATCAGATATATTGCTTTTCTCTTGGCTCCGTAGACTTGATCATTTGCTAACTTCGCACCCTATTTTTGAAGATGTCCTGTAATAAAAACTTTAGTTTTCATATTTGGATTGTATCTTAATGTATATACAAATTTGCGAGCTAGCCAATCATTTTTTGCTTGTCTATTCTTAGTTGTTCTACGACAACTATGTTCCTCAGTGAAGCTAACAAGTTGCCAAAATATATTGGCATTTCTCATACTGAATCTTATATAAAAGGGACAACCTTCCATGCATCTTACAACCATCCTTTTCTTGTCATTTTTTCTTAAGACAACATTCTTCTTGTTATCCATTGCATATTCTTTTATATCATCTGTAATTTGTAATTATCTTTGACATCATGCCTAACTCAAATTTCTTACTTTCTTTAAAAGTTATAAATCTCTCCTTCTAATCTTTAACATCTCTTTTTGGTGGAGTCTGAAGCTCATACAAATCATAACTCTCGTTATCAAAAATAACATTTTGACTGGAAGAATGTTGAGTTTGCTTAGTAGGATGAATTATTGTCCAATCTACACTAACATCAAGATCTTTATCAATGTAACTTTCATTTTCATCCTCATCCCCCTCGTACTCGTACTCATAATCAGGATCAGGTTAACTTTCATCTTCCTCCATATTCATATCAGCTTGACCATCCTCCACATTCACAGCAGCTTGAACATCATCCATCTTGAACATCTTCCAGATTAACTTGTTCATTCACATTAACTGGAGCATTCACTATTTCAACATGAACTTGTTTAGCCGCAACATTTGTGTATTCAGGCATGTCAAGTGTGTTCAACACAAACATCAATGATATTAAATCCTTTAACATCTCCAATAAAGGTTAACACATCTTGGTTATTACTCAAAGGTCTAAGTCCTCGAGAAAATGAAAACTTAGAGTTCCAATACCAAAGACAACTTATATTACCACAACCTTCATTATTTATCATACGTTCAATCTGCATATAGGACATTAAGTCCATGTCCCAATACCAATCCATTTTAGATTTTTTTTATCCTATATACCACTTTATAAGATGATGTACCAATTGTCCCTTAAGGTGTATTCTAAGTCTAACTCTCTGATGGCCTATACAAAACAGGTGCAACAAATAACAATTATAGACATTATGGATCATACATTTGTAAAAAATAACCATTGCATAAATTCGCTACCACAACTTCGTAATAAAATAACCTTTGCAAAAATAGTTGAATAAAGAACTAACACCAATGGGGATCACATGTCAATAACCATTGCGAATTACGTGTCAATAATAAACTAACACCAACACCCATTTCAACACCCATTTCAGAAAACAGTGCCAACAGGATGTGGAAACCAAAAACGAAAAAAAACAAAATAATAGGAAGATTAAAACTGCAACTAAACCAAATTTGAATTTGATTAGCATGAGATTACAGATAAGAAGTGACATTTTTTAAAAGGATGCCGCCAAAGTTAGAAAATTTAAATATTTTAGTTAATGTTGTCGTTAGTAGTGACTTTAGATAACAACAAATATAAAAAAGAAAATCATTGTAAATAACGTCAATTTTAAGTCACCACAAACTTAAAAAATTAAACTAATTTTTTTTTCAATGAGTAGCGGACAAAATGTAAAACAAAAAACAAAACAAATGTTTCATATATTTTAGATAGTTATAAGATGCCATAATGTTAAATAAACTTAAAGTTTAGTTGAGGTTATGGTATTTATAACGTCAATTTTGACTTGTTTTCTTATAAATTTTTTATTAAAATTACAAGCATCCAAAAAAACTGCAGAAAAAATAAATTTATTAAAAAGTTGTTAGAAAAATATTAAATTTTAAAATTTTTGTGTTACTAGTGTGGACTTAAACTACCGATAATGACAAAAAAAATTGTTGATATGGATTGTATTTTTATTGTTAGAAAAATAATAACGGTGTCAGTATATGATTAGCTAAGGATTGTATTTTGAATAATAATGATAACACTATTTAACAAGACAGTTTAGAAGAGAGGTCCTAATTAATTGTCATAGTAATTTTTTATACTGGTTATCAATCTTAATCACACGTGTAGATTTTAAGATTATATTTTGAATAAAGAGTTTAGTAAGTCACTTCTGAAATACAATTTTAATTAAGAGATAAATCCTACTTTATGGCAGAATATTAACAAACTGATAAAGTACTTATTATTAATTAATTAATAGTAATAAATAGATAATTATACAATTGAAATTGATTTTATAATTGAAATATCTAAATTAAAATCCTAAATTTAAGTGAAAGGTTTTACATAAAAATCTATAGTACAACAAAATTCCCAATACCTAAATATAACAATCGGATCATTATTGTGAATATCCGAAAAAAATAACTATAATTAACAGGTAAAATTATGTAAAATTAAGACGAACATGAACACGAGTAATTACTCACTAAAATAAATGGATATGAATGCGAGTATAAATACCATAATGTACATCGCCACCGTTCCACACATTATTATTATTATTATTATTATTATTATTATTATTATTATTTTATTTATTATTATGTATATTTATAGTTTTATTAAATACGTTTCTATTAAATTTATAGTTTTTAAATGTTGATATAACTTAAAATAATATGATAAATTATATTTAATAATAAATTATATTTAATCGATAATCTTTTATTAGAAATGCGCGCAAACGAGTATGAGTACTTAAATATCCACAGGATATGGATACGAGTACAAATGTTAGTTCTAATACGGGTATGAACTCGGTTATGGATATAGGTACAAATGTTGGTGCATACGCTGATATGAGTTATAATACGAGTGCTATAATATTCTATCCAAACCATGCTGATTATCTTTTCTACCAATAAGTCACTTCCATGTATTTAGCCAATTATCTCACATGGATTGTAGTTGAGACACAAGTGAAATGATGATCAGATCTGTGATGGTTTTAGAAGTTTCTTTGCGTGATGTGTTGCTTTAGTCCATGTGTATGCTTGTTTTTATTTGTGTGTTGGTGCTGTTTGCAGTCTTTCCTATGTTTAGCCGATTTTTATCTGTTTTAAAGTATCACTCGTGCTCCTTGTTTATATCTTATACTTTTATCCTTTTTTTTATTATATAAATTTTGAATCTACTTTAATTTAAACCCTCTCTTTAATGAACACACCCTTACAAAAATAAAGGGTAGTTGATTTTACATTTTTGAGAATACCTACCAAGAAATTGTTATGTTATGGTCTGCTACAAGGTTTAAAAAAATTATTTTAAATTTTAAAGATTTTTAAGAATGAGATAACTTTAAAAAACTGATTTTATTATGAAGTGAGAAGGTAAAAATATTCATTCTCACAAAATTTATATTGTTTTTCTTAAGTATAACTATTAATTTTTGTAAACATATCAAATTATATATTAAACACTTTTTTTAAAAATTAAATAATTGATTTCTAAGAATATTTTTGAATCCGTAAAATAAGCCAATCACTTAAATTTAAATCTTGAATTTGATACAATGCATTAAAAACCAAGAATATGTGTAATCTAGTAATTGTATTCCTTACTTAAAAAAAGAATAAACTAAAATCATGTGATATATTATGTTGTTGAAGTATTAACAATCTCAATGACTCATTAAAATTCTAATTTGATCACCAAAACACCAATTATCATATTCTAACAAATTTAACGATTTTTCGACAGTGGTGATTAGTTGTCTAAGATTCTATTCTTGTGATAAATAACAATGTTCAACTTCTATTTCACTCCATTCCTTTGAATAATTGGAGAAGCTGATGAATATATTAACTCCTTAATTGAAGAAACAATTTTATCGTCCGAGATAAAATCGAGGTAAAACTTTTACAACCGAAATAAAAGAGATTTCCGTAATAGTGCCCTATGATTAAAACTTAATGGGATTTCCAAAAAAATTGAAAGGAAATACATGTAAGATTCATCTAAATTGATGACATACTATGACAGATACAAGCATCCATCAATTTTAACCACTTTTCTCCAAAATAAATCATCCTTAACATATATTTCATAAACCTCCAATTAACATTGTCGCATGCCATTTCAAAATTTACCTGTATATTATACCATACGAGAGAAATTTAAGAATAAGAAATATTTGAAGCACGTGAAAGTGAAGGATATTTATTTTCTGTATTCTCGAGACTTTTTAGACAATTTTTTTTATATCCATTGTATAGTAAAAATTGATTTAAAATTGTTTTCATTTTAAAATAACTTAAAAAATTATATGATTTTCAATAACAACATTTAATTGGATGATGAGTAGCTACTCAATTAAATTTAAAGGGTATTAAAATGTTCACTTTTTTTTATTGATTTCCAATATCAACGGTATGAATATATGATTAACTAAGGAATATAGGTTGAATAATAATGATAATACTATTTAATAAATAAGACAGTTTAGAAGAGATAGATCCTAATGAGTTGTCATAGTAAATTTTTTGTGATGATTATCAATCTTAATAACACGTGTATAATTTAAGATTATATTTAGTAAGTCACTTTTGAAGATACAATTTTTATTAAGAGATAGCTCCTACTTTATAGCAGAACATTAACTACTTATTATTCATTTAATTAATAGTAAAAGATAATTATATAATTGAATTTGATTTCAGGACTGAAATATCTAAATCTAAATCAATATATATATATATATATATATATATATATATATATATATATATATATATATATATATATATATATATATATATATATATATATATATATATATATATATATACTACTCACCATCCCACATCCACACAATATATATTATATATTATTATTATTATTATTAGATGCATATGTATATTTAAAATTTTATTAAATACCTCCATATTAAACATGTATTTTAATATAATATTTGTTTTTTTCTTAACATGAAAATCACATTCATGATTTTTTTAAAATTTTGTTAAAAATTTAAAATGATATGATAAATTATATTTGATTGATAATTTTTTTAATTAAAAATGTGGATATATAAATATGAGTATGGGTGCTTACATACCCATAAAATACGGGTTACAAACTTTGATGCATACTTGGGCATGGATACGAATATAAATATTATTGCTCACCCGAGTATGAATTCAAATATCTATGTTTTTTCAAATCACATGTATGATGACAGATATTATAATATCTTACACAAACTCGGTTCATTCACTCATTTTTCTTGATCAAGTGTTTTTTAAGGACATATCAACACTTATTCTCGAAACCTAGAAGTTTCTTTGCATCATAGTTGGAAAAGTGACTTCATCAACTTACCGTTATATCAATTAGATTACTCTGATCAGACTACTCATAATTAATACTGTAATCTTTTTAATTGATTTGAGATTTAGGGCTTTACTATACTATATATATAAGTCTTCTGTCTACACAGAACAAGTAGTAAGAAAAATATAAAGAGAAAAAAAAGGTTAAATGAATGTTGAGAAAATAAAAAGTGAAAAAAATATAACAGTGGGTATTTAAAGAAAATTGATAGCTTAATTGCATATAAATATCAACTATATAATACTGCAGAAAACGATAAACTCATATGAGTGATTAATAAATAGTTACACAAATGAAAGATTTTACACATAAAATTCTATAAGGCTCCAAGTAACTTATTCATAACTACATATTACATATAAATGTCAACTATATAATATCTTTACATTCACCTCAAGGGTGCATAAACAATAAATATGTGTACACAGTATATTTATAAACTCATAATATTCTAAATTGATCGAACAAACATACAGCAATGACTGGTAACTAGTGGTACAAGCCTCTTTTCCTGCAAACAATCTAATAGTTTGGCATCACCTTCCATTTCACTCGAGTTGTAAGGCAATGTTGTAATGGTAGAAGAACTCCAGTTTGAATACTCAAAATGAGTAATTGGAGAAGCTGGTGAAAATGTTGACTCCTTAATGGAAGAAACTGTTCCATCATCCGAGATAAAAGGATGTTTCAAAAGCATCTCAGCGCTCCATCTTTTCAGTGGATCCCTAACAAAACATTTCTTAAGAAAATCTTTTGCTTCTTCTGATATTTCATCTGGAATCAATGGTACTTCTTCACTAACCCCAATTCGAACCAACAACTTCATCATGTTCGTGTCGTAACCCATGTTCCATGCGGGTTTTCCGGTAAGAATCTCCACGACCGTGCAACCGAGAGCCCATATATCTACCGGAGAATCATACACACCGTCCATCACCGATTCCGGAGACATAAACATTGGAGTTCCTTTGCATCGCATCTTCTTATCTTCTTCCACTCTCATTTCTTTTGCAAGACCGAAATCTGATATCTTAACGTCGCCATTCTCGAATACGAGAATGTTTGGTGGTTTCAAGTCACAATGAACAAAACCATTTTCATGAATATACTTTAGTCCTTCAACCACGGACCTTGTATAACGACGAACATGTTTTTCTGGGAGCTTACCGCCATGATTCTTGAGCTGATCATCGAGTGTTCCGCCATTTGCATATTCTAGAAAAATATTATAATACTCTTCCCCATTTTCAAGAGTTTGATCCTGACCAAAATATTTGATAATGTATGGACATGATCCTAAACTTTCCAATATAGTTTTCTCGTGTTGGAGAGTAAAAGAGCAGGAAAGTTCGCATGATTTAACGGCGGTGAGAGAGGGAATGTTAACGGAGGGTTTAATGTGTTTGGCTAAGTCGACAGTGGCGAAGCTTCCACTGCCTAACCAGTCACCACGAATCCAATTCATAGTTGATTTGTAGTTCATAGTTGATTTGTAGTTTGGTGTGTATTCTGTTTTTTTTTAGAAAGAATTGAAGTTTGAAATAGGATTTGAAGAATCATCTATCGATAATTATATTAGGAGATTGTTTGTTGTAGAGATGAGATAATTGTGCTTCTATCTCATTATTAAATCTTTTTATTGGATAAGGAAGGATATTAATAAAACGAACTATTTTAATTTCATAACTAACTCATACTGTTATTTGTTGTGTTAACTTATATGTAAGTTTATTAACTATAGATGTAAATTTGTAAGGACTCTTCATGTTAGGTCATGACGTCCAAGTTTGAACTCAATATTCCGAAATCAATTATTTTGAGATGTACATATATTAACCAACATATTATTCTCAATTAATTAATTTTAATTTTTCACTTTAATTTATTTTTTAATATTAAAATATAAAATTGTTTTGGAGAAAGAGAAAGAAAAATGTCAAAATGTCAAAATTATGAATAGTGACATAGGAGTAAGAAATTAGGGTTTGTTTAAATTAATTTTTGCTTTTAGTTTTTAAGAAGAAAATAAAAAAGAATCTATTTGATAATTAATTTTTTAAAACAGTTTTAGAAATGAAAATAATTACAAAATTCATTTGGTTATCAAAATTTTAAAAACACTTTAAAATTGGAAAATCTATTTGACTTTTTTATTTTAAAAAAGTTATATTATATATAGAAAGTAAAATTATTAAAATTAAGAGTTAAATATGTTTTAACTCCTTATAAAATTGTCAAATTATAATAACTGTGTGAGAACGGTTAGGGGAAATGTTGAGAGCATCTTGAAGCAACAATATGACAAATATTATGGTCAATTCTAAATATTCGTGTAACAACATCCTCTCCAAACTTGCATTTGTTAGTTACAATAAAAAATTATTTAATACATTATTTTGCTGCACTATTTCCAGAGTTTAATGAGTTAGAATTTGAAATAATTTTTATTTAAGGAGCTAAATTTTTAGTGACAATTCAGCTGACTTAGAAATAAAATATGAATCTCAACATTTAGAAAATAGAATTTTTCTAATCAAATATTAAAAGTTATTTGGTTTTAATAAAATAATAAAAGTTTATTTAATTAAAAATCTAATTAAATATATTCAATAATTGACACATGACTGTTTAATCAGATTTAAGAGTGGTTGATGGACAAACAACTTGGATCAATTGTGAGGCCTTCTAATAGAATTTCATCTATTAAATATAGATTTTTATCCCATACTCTTATATTTATCTCCCTATCTTTATAATTTTTAAAATATTCTCATTTTTCCTTTTAATATATATCAATTGATTTACTATTTAATTTTACCATCCTCCCCATGTTTTTTGAATTTGTAGATTTTGTACCCCACATATGTTTATCGAAATATTCTAAAAGAGTTATTCAAAACTTTTTTTTCTTTACTAGAGAATTTCTTGTTATGTTCTCTGTGGCTATTTTTAATACCCAAAGAATTTGTTGGGAATGTTCACCGGTTTCTAACTTGTATTGGATAACTTTGTTTAATGTTATCCGGTGATTTTCATTTTTTGTTTTAGACTACTTATCACTAACTAAGTTGGTAGGTTTTTTAAAAAAATATTTTGAATTTTTTTCATGTTGCACAAATATGGAAATCCCCTTACATATATGCGATAAAAAATATGTGTAGATACCACAAATGCATACTCCACTACACAAAGATTTGATACTTGAGAAGAGGTGATAAGTTGGATTAAGGAGGTTGGAATAAAAAATAAAATAATTGTTATCATCACTTGTTCACATACCGAAACAGACAATAGATGGAGAAGCAAAAAAGTATTATTTGATGGTGAAAGTTGGAAAATACAAGGAAACATATAATGGAACATAATATGCCATTAAGATCGAAAAATGACTTCAAATGGAAGATTGATGTAAAATATGGATTGTATAACCACAGTTTACCAGATAGATTAGTAGGTCATCCATTTGTTGGTCGACCAACTAAATATGAGGAGCAACATGTTGATTTGACAAAGCATCATGTTCCATCCAGACAGATATTGATGTCCTTGCAGGAGCAAGATCCGCAGAATTTCAATCGGACCAAACAAATATTTAGATATAAAAGTAAGTTACAAAAAGAGATAATAGGTCATAGAGCTGAGATACAACATTTATTAAGCTGATAGAGGATGCATATTATGTTTATAGGAGTTGAAGAATAGATGACTCGGATGTTATGAGAGATATTTTTGGGCTTACCCAGATTCAATCAAGTTGTTGAATATTTTTCTATTGTGTTGATTATGGATAACACAGACAAGACAAACAAATATAGACAATCTTTATTTGAAATAGCTAGCATGACGTCAATTGAGTTGACAATTGATGTTTCATTTTCCTATATGGAAGCTGAGCAAACAAATAACTTTTGTTGGGTGTTGGGTAAGCTGAAAAAATTGTTTGCTAAGGAAGAGTTATGTCCGTGAGTGATTTTGACTAATAAAGATCTTGCTTGGATTTAATGACATTATATTGCATGTTTTTGAATTAATAGGCTCGTCTTAAATTAAAATATAAGTCTCAAATTAATACATAAGTGAACTAGAAGTTATGTGCAGTTCTTCAAATAAATAAGAAAACTATGGGTTTTCCTCATACAACTTGTCGGAGATAATGATTAAGCAATGTAGAAATTGAAGATAACTTCTAAGACAGTCCTTCGTCATAAATAACTACAACAAATAACGCTTTTTATGATGAAGTTAACACCCCGAACAATAGAAAATGAGGGTATAAATACTGAGAGCGCCGCGTTTTATTTTTTTAAACAAACAACCATTTACCTCAATTTTTAAGAAAAGTGAGGGAATATAGTTATAAGGGAGCTTGCTTCGACACCCCGTCTTTGTATTTTATGTTTTTTTCCCAATTGTTTAGTTAGTATTTTTTAATCGGCGCATTTCCAAGTTCCATTTTTATCATTGTTATATTTTTCATTAGTATTTACCTCGGCTACATGGTCCAACTGAAAGGTAATATATATTTTGCATTAATCAATTTCAAAATAATATTTTCAAAATCTTATTTTAATTTTTAATTTGATATGTTCAAACCCCTCGATTATACAAAAAAATCTATGTTATATATCTTTTAATTGAATTCCCAAAATATGGCGCTATTGTGTTTTTTATATTTTATATTTTTAATTAATATTGTCATGTGAGATTTTATATAAAACTGACGTGACATATATATTGCATGAAATACTTCAGACTACAATCTAGCTAGTTTCTAACTTTTCATTTACCTATCTGTCACATCCCGATTTTGATCCCGAATCTCCGATTCAATACATTCATAGTTGTTGCATCTCTGCATAGCATAACATGCATTACATATCACATAATACCCAGAATGTCAGTCGAAATAAATTATCGTATCTACAGGAAAACAAATTAAATCAATTTTCAAATGTATGTCAAATTAGCGGACAAAAAATTTCAAAATTGAGCTTGTAGACATCAGTCTTGTTAATCTATATTTCGCGTAGTTTAATCTAGTGTGCTCGATTTATTTTTTGGCTAATTTTTCGATCACATTTTGATCTGTCTGAGTGTTTTAACTGAGCATTTTCTATTT
Organism: Lathyrus oleraceus; assembly: GCF_024323335.1. Lineage (NCBI taxonomy): Eukaryota > Viridiplantae > Streptophyta > Magnoliopsida > Fabales > Fabaceae > Lathyrus > Lathyrus oleraceus. The sequence continues at coordinate 461,269,135 of NC_066580.1, forward strand.
CAAAATTTGACAAAAACCTGTATATTTTTTAGAGGTTTATTTCGCATTGATTATTTTTGGTGCAGACATTTAATTTTTCGAGCATTTTTACACCCAATTTTTATTTATTTTTGATCCGTTTTTTTCTTTGTTTTTTAATCAAAATAATCGGGACGATTTATTAGAATTAATCATTGTTTTAATTTGAATTTTGATTGTGTCTTCTATTTTTTATTAAATTTTTGAAATCTCTTTTAATAATTTAATTTTTTAAAGAAAAATCAAAGAAAAGGATAATACCCCTCTCCCTCCACTAATGAGAAAACAGTTGGTGTAACACCCTACTAAAAGAGAACCCCAAATATTTAATTAAAAATAATAAACATATAACAATCAGAGTAATTATGCCCTTCAAGGGTGTCACACACAATCTTCCACACTATTCAACAATATGACGGTCATGCTCTTTTATTTATTCAAAACATAAACATTTGCATAAAACGCAGCGGATAGAGATCTCCTCAATCATGTAAAACATGTAACATTCACATGTAAATTATTCAACAACATAAAACATCCCATCCCGATGTTACATCTATCAGAGCACGACCCACTAAGGAGACTACACTAGACTCCAAGCATTCGCTTCTACTCAACTCATTTCTCGTTACCTGAAAAATGGTTGTAAGGGTGAGTTCCTCAATCAATATAATAAGCATTATAGAATATAATGTCATGTTAAGTAACTTAACACATTAATCACCCTAATCGCAACATACAATCAGTAACAGCACATCAGCTCAACATCACGCTCAACACCAATATAAAGCACAAGTAAAATCTCAAATCATACTCCATAACAACACAAACACACGTATAATATTGGAATACATTCATTCATATTATACGCCATACATACATTATGCAATGAGACTCCACACATGCGGTACCGACTATTCTTGAACATATAGTTCAAGCTCACCGATCCCTCCAGATACGGCTACTAAGCTCACTAGTCCCACTCATTTGAGACCTAGTGACTCACTCACTAATTCCTCACCATGGGAATTAGCTACAGCCCCGAAGGCTAGACTATGCACACTAATCATCTAGCATGCAAACATCAACAACAAATCCACAATGATTCACTCACTAATTCCTCACCATGGGAATTAGCTACAGCCCCGAAGGCTATACTATGCGCGCTAATCATCTAGCAATGCAGCATCAACAACAATTCACAATGGACATATGCTCACACTCTAAGCCATACAACAGTCCATTCACAGATACATGCATAATATATACATTCATAGCATCATACATCATCAACACATGTATCAACACATCATTATCATGTCAATCAATTAAACACAGTATTAGCACACTTTACTAATACCTATACTGCTCAAAACAGCGGGAAATAATCCCTATTTCATCATACGCCAACATAGGCCAACTCTCAATTATGTACACAACATTAAAAAGCCAATTTTCCACTCTGCAACAGTGTTAACCGGTTAACGCCCTGGGTTAACCGGTTAACGCAGGCAAAAACACATTTTCTGGCAAAACGCAACAGTGTTAACCGGTTAACGCCCTGGGTTAACCGGTTAACGCAGGCAAAACATCACCTTTTCACAATTCAAAACAGTGTTAACCGGATAACACCATGGGTTAACCGGTTAACGCAGACAAAACAGCAGTTCCTGCGCTAACACAAGGCAGAATGCAGAATTCTCCGCATTTTCCGCCGTTTGAGGACTTCCGGGCCTCCGATTCCGATTCCGTAAAAAGCTATACTTTCGGAATTTCACAACTAACCCAAACACAGATTCAATTACAGTTTTTAACACAGTTTATCCAACATCAATTTCAGCATTCACAATCCCAATTAGGGTCAAATCAACGGCTTATCACTACCCATTACATATTATCCCATAATACCCATTAATCGACGATAAACCCCCCTTACCTGATTAATCCGGCAAATCTTTGAGCTCCAAGCTTTTCTCTCTTCAACCTTCAGCCCTTGCTCTGTCTCTTTGCCCTTTTCCTCTTTTACGATCGTTTCTCTGTTTCACGTGAAAACCTTTTTCCAAAATGAGACTTTCCTCTTATTTCCAACATATATATATTTTCCAAATAATAATAATAATCCAGTAATAATAATAATAAAATTTCCAATTATTTAATTAAATTAATAAATAAATTATTAACTCAATTTAAATAATTATTTTATTATTATCGGGGTGTTACAACTCTCCCCCACTAAAAGAGTTTTCGTCCTCGAAAACATACCTCAAGCGAACAACTCTGGGTAAGATTCCTTCATCTTACTCTCCAGTTCCCAAGTCACGTTGCCACCTGCTGGTCCTCCCCAAGCTACCTTCACCAAGGCAATCTCTTTACCCCGCAACTGCTTCAACTCTCGATCCTCGATCCTCATAGGTGATGTTTCAACAGTCAGGTTATCTCTCACCTGTACATCATCTACTTGGACTACATGCGACGGATCATGAATGTACCTCCTCAACTGAGACACATGAAAAACCTCATGCAAATTCGCAAGCGACGGCGGTAAAGCGACACGATAGGCTACCTCCCCTATCCTCTCCAAAATCTGATAAGGACCAATAAATCGAGGTGTCAACTTCTTCGACTTCAAAGCTCGCCCAACACCAGTTATCGGAGTAACACGAAGAAACACATGATCTCCCTCTTGGAACTCAAGTGACTTCCTCCTCTTATCATGATAACTCTTCTGACGACTCTGAGCAATTCTCATCTTCTCCTGAATCATCTTAATCTTTTCCATAGTTTGTTGAACAATCTCCGGTCCAACCACAGCACTCTCACCGGACTCATACCAACACAAAGGTGTCCGACATCTCCTACCATACAAAGCTTCAAACGGTGCCATACCAATGCTCGAATGAAAACTATTGTTGTAGGTAAACTCAATCAAAGGTAAATAACAATCCCAAGCACCTCCCTTTTCCAAAACACAAGCTCTCAAAATATCCTCTAATGACTGAATCGTCCTCTCAGTCTGACCATCAGTCTGCGGGTGATATGCAGAACTCAATCTCAGCTTAGTTCCCAAAGCCCTCTGCAAACCTTCCCAGAACTTCGATGTAAATCTAGGATCCCTGTCCGAAACAATACTCGACGGAATACCATGCAAACTTACAATCTTCTCAATATACAACTCAGCCAATCTCTCTAACGGATAATCCATTCTGATCGGAATGAAATGAGCCGACTTTGTCAGTCTATCGACAATCACCCAAATAGCTTCAAAATTCTTATTTGTCCTCGGTAAACTAGAAACAAAATCCATACTGATACTATCCCACTTCCACTCTGGAATAGCCAACGGTTGCATTAGCCCAGATGGCTTCTGATGCTCAATCTTCGACTTCTGACACGTCAAACAGGAATAAACAAAACTCGCAATTTCTCTTTTCATTCCTGGCCACCAAAATAACTTCTTCAAATCATGATACATCTTTGTAGCTCCAGGATGAATACTCAAGCCACTACGATGTCCTTCCTCAAGGATACTCTTCTTAAGTTCGGTAACATCCGGAATACACACCCGATTACCAAATTTCAAAACACCATTCTCATCAACTCTGAATTCACCACCTTGGCCTTGATTCACTAAAGTCAACTTATCAACCAAAAACACATCGGATTTCTGACCCTCTCTGATCTCATCCAGAATACCACTCGTTAACTTCAACATTCCCAATTTAACACTATTGTGAGTACTCTCACACACTAAACTCAAATCTCTAAACTGCTCAATTAAATCCAATTCCCTAACCATTAACATAGACATATGTAATGATTTCCGACTCAATGCATCAGCCACTACGTTTGCTTTACCCGGATGGTAATTCAAACCAAAGTCATAATCCTTCAGAAACTCTAACCATCTTCTCTGTCTCATATTCAGCTCTTTCTGATCAAACAAATACTTTAAACTTTTATGATCACTGAAAACCTCAAATCTTGATCCATACAAGTAATGCCTCCATAACTTCAGAACAAACACTACAGCTGCCAACTCTAAATCGTGTGTCGGATAGTTCCTCTCATGAACTCTCAGTTGTCTCGAAGCATAAGCTATAACCTGCTTATTCTGCATCAACACACCACCCAAACCCAACAATGAAGCATCACAGTAAACCTCAAATGGTTCCGACGAACTTGGTAATATCAGAATAGGAGCAGTAGTCAACCTTCTCTTTAACTCTTGGAAACCTTCTTCACATTTTGAGTCCCAAACAAATGCTTGCCCCTTTCTAGTCAACATTGTCAACGGTAACGCCAACTTAGAAAATCCCTCAATGAATTTTCTATAATACCCTGCAAGTCCAAGAAAACTCCTTATCTCAGAAACTGACTTCGGAGCTTCCCACTTAGATACCGCTTCTATCTTAGAAGGATCAACAGCAACACCGCCTCTTGAAATCACATGACCAAGAAAACTAACCTCTTCTAACCAAAATTCACATTTGGACAATTTAGCAAATAACTTCTTTTCTCGTAGAACTTCTAAAACCACTCTCAAATGCTCAGCATGCTCTTCTTCAGATTTCGAATACACCAAAATGTCATCAATAAACACCACAACAAACTTATCTAGGTACGGATGGAAAATCCTATTCATATACTCCATAAATACTCCAGGCGCATTAGTCACACCAAAAGGCATTACAGAATACTCATAATGTCCATACCTTGTTCTGAAAGCAGTCTTCTGAATATCCTCAGTTTTCACACGTATCTGATGATACCCAGATCTCAAATCTATCTTGCTGAACACCCTCGCACCAACCAATTGGTCCATCAAATCATCAATCCTCGGCAAAGGATACCGATTCTTGATCGTCACTTTATTCAGTTGCCTGTAGTCCACACACAACCTCATAGTACCTTCTTTCTTCTTAACCAATAACACTGGTGCACCCCACGGTGACACGCTCGGACGAATAAATTTCTTATCCAACAGGTCTTCCAGCTGACTCTTCAATTCAGTTAACTCAACAGCAGACATACGGTACGGAGCCATCGATATCGGTCTAGTACCAGGTACCAAATCAATCGAGAACTCAACTTCACGCTCTGGCGGTAATTCATTCACCTCTTCCGGAAACACATCAGGAAAATCACACACCACGGCTAGATCGCCAATTACCAGTTTATCTTTAGCCTCCAAAGTCGCTAACAGCATAAACAACTCTGCCCCATCTGCGACTTCCTCATTCACCTGTCTGGCTGATAGAAACAAACTCTTTCCTTCTTCAATCTCAGGAAATATCACAGTCTTATCAAAACAGTTAATATAAACTCGGTTAACCACCAACCAGTTCATACCCAAGATAACATCAATCTGCACTAGGGGAAGACACACAAGGTCTGTCCCAAAGTCTCTACCAAAAATACTCAAAGGACAATTCAAACAAACTGAAGTAGTAGTCACTGAACCCTTTGCAGGAGTATCAATCACCATACTACCATGCATCTCAGATATCTCTAACTTAAGTTTCACAGCACAATCCAAAGATATAAAGGAATGAGTAGCACCTGTGTCAATAATAGCTACAAGAGGAAAGCCATTAATATAACACGTACCTCGGATCAAACGATCATCTGCAGAAGTCTCAGAACCCGATAAAGCAAAGACCTTGCCTCCTGACTGATTCTCTTTCTTCGGCTTAGGACACTGTGGACTGATATGACCCAACTCTCCACAGTTGAAACAAGTCACAGTCTTCAACCGGCACTCTGCAGCCAAGTGACCACCTTTTCCACACTTGAAACACTTCATCTCAGCACTGGTACACTCATGGACACGATGTCCAGCCCGACCACATCTATAACACTTAGCAGGAGCATTAGAGTCTCCCCCACTAGGCCTCTTCATCCCACTCTGCTTCTGGAAACCTTTGCCAGCTGCATACGGTTTTCCATGATCATTCTGATTCTTGCCTTTCCTATCAACCCTCTGCTGATAGCTCTCTGCTCTGGCTTTGGAATCCTGTTCAAAAATCCTGCAACAGTCAACCAAGTCAGAAAACACTCTGATCCGCTGATATCCAATAGCCTGTTTGATCTCGGGACGCAACCCGTTCTCAAACTTCACACATTTCGAAAATTCTCCAGCAGCCTCATTATAGGGAGTGTAATACTTTGACAGCTCTGTGAACTTCGCAGCATACTCAGTAACAGACCTGTTACCCTGCTTCAATTCCAAAAACTCTATCTCTTTCTTTCCTCTGACATCCTCTGGAAAGTACTTCCTCAGGAATCTCTCTCTGAACACAGCCCAAGTGATCTCAGCATTCCCAGCAGATTCCAACTCGGTGCGGGTAGCAACCCACCAATCATCTGCTTCCTCTGACAGCATATGCGTACCGAACCTGACCTTCTGGTTATCGGCACACTCAGTCACTCGGAAGATCCTCTCGATTTCCTTCAACCACTTCTGAGCACCATCTGGATCGTATGCTCCCTTGAACATTGGAGGATTGTTCTTCTGGAACTCACTCAGTTGACGAGCAGCTCCCATTCCCACAACATTCGGATTTCCTCCAAGTACTCCAGCTAGCATACCCAGAGCCTCAGCAATCGCAGCATCATCTCTACTTCTTCCAGCCATCTCTATTCTGATTAATCCAACAAACTAAAACAATGAGTACTGATAGGGTTACACAACACCTATCCCGTACAGGGGAAACAGAATAATTACGACTCGACTCGACCGACTATGCTCTGATACCACTAATGTAACACCCTACTAAAAGAGAACCCCAAATATTTAATTAAAAATAATAAACATATAACAATCAGAGTAATTATGCCCTTCAAGGGTGTCACACACAATCTTCCACACTATTCAACAATATGACGGTCATGCTCTTTTATTTATTCAAAACATAAACATTTGCATAAAACGCAGCGGATAGAGATCTCCTCAATCATGTAAAACATGTAACATTCACATGTAAATTATTCAACAACATAAAACATCCCATCCCGATGTTACATCTATCAGAGCACGACCCACTAAGGAGACTACACTAGACTCCAAGCATTCGCTTCTACTCAACTCATTTCTCGTTACCTGAAAAATGGTTGTAAGGGTGAGTTCCTCAATCAATATAATAAGCATTATAGAATATAATGTCATGTTAAGTAACTTAACACATTAATCACCCTAATCGCAACATACAATCAGTAATAGCACATCAGCTCAACATCACGCTCAACACCAATATAAAGCACAAGTAAAATCTCAAATCATACTCCATAACAACACAAACACACGTATAATATTGGAATACATCCATTCATATTATACGCCATACATACATTATGCAATGAGACTCCACACATGCGGTACCGACTATTCTTGAACATATAGTTCAAGCTCACCGATCCCTCCAGATACGGCTACTAAGCTCACTAGTCCCACTCATTTGAGACCTAGTGACTCACTCACTAATTCCTCACCATGGGAATTAGCTACAGCCCCGAAGGCTAGACTATGCACACTAATCATCTAGCATGCAAACATCAACAACAAATCCACAATGATTCACTCACTAATTCCTCACCATGGGAATTAGCTACAGCCCCGAAGGCTATACTATGCGCGCTAATCATCTAGCAATGCAGCATCAACAACAATTCACAATGGACATATGCTCACACTCTAAGCCATACAACAGTCCATTCACAGATACATGCATAATATATACATTCATAGCATCATACATCATCAACACATGTATCAACACATCATTATCATGTCAATCAATTAAACACAGTATTAGCACACTCTACTAATACCTATACTGCTCAAAACAGCGGGAAATAATCCCTATTTCATCATACGCCAACATAGGCCAACTCTCAATTATGTACACAACATTAAAAAGCCAATTTTCCACTCTGCAACAGTGTTAACCGGTTAACGCCCTGGGTTAACCGGTTAATGCAGGCAAAAACACATTTTCTGGCAAAACGCAACAGTGTTAACCGGTTAACGCCCTGGGTTAACCGGTTAACGCAGGCAAAACAGCACCTTTTCATAATTCAAAACAGTGTTAACCGGTTAACACCCTGGGTTAACCGGTTAACGCAGACAAAACAGCAGTTCCTGTGTAACACCCCGATAATAATAAAATAATTATTTGAATTGAGTTAATAATTTAATTATTAATTTAATTAAATAATTGGAAATTTTATTATTATTATTATTTTTTGAATTATTATTATTTTGGAATAATAATTATTATTTGGAAAATATATATAAGTTGGAATTAAGGAAAAAGCCCAGGGGGAGTAAAAACATTTTCACGTGAAAACAGAGAAATCGTGAAAAAGGAAAAGGGCAGAGAAGAGGAGAAAGGAGCTGAAGAGCAAAGGTTGAAGAACGGAAAGGCTTGAAGCTCAAAGATTCGCCGGATTGTTAAGGTAAGGGGGGTTTATCGTCGATTAATGGGTATTTTGGGATAATATGTCATGGGTAGTGATAAGCCGTTAATTTGACCCTAATTGGGATTTGTAAATGTTGAAATGTTGTTGGATGAACTGTGTTGAAAGTTGAAATTAAATCGGTATTTGTGTGAGTAATGTTTTCCCGATCGTATAGCTTTTACGGAATCCGAATCGGAGGTCCGGAAGTCTTCCAACGGCGGAATTCTGCATTCTGCCGTGTGTTAGCGCAGGAATTGTTGTTTGGTCTGCGTTAACCGGTTAACCCAGGGTGTTAACCGGTTAACACTGTATTGAAATGTGAAAATATTGAGTTTTTGCCTGCGTTAACCGGTTAACCCAGGGCGTTAACCGGTTAACACTGTTGCGTTTTGCCAGAAAGTGAGTTTTGCCTGCGTTAACCGGTTAACCCAGGGCGTTAACCGGTTAACACTGTTGCAGAGTGAAAAATTATTGTTTTTAAATGTGGTGTACCTAATTGAGGGTTGGCCTATGTTGCCTATGGTGTAATAGGGATAAATTCCCGCTGTTTTGAGCAGTATATGCAATATTGAAATGTACTAATATTGTGGTTGTTGTTTGTCATAATCTGATATGCTTATGTGAGGAAAGATTGATGATGTATAATGATGTACATGATGCTGTGAATGTATATATTATGCATGTATGTGTGAATGGACTGTTGTATGGCTCAGAGTGTGAGCATATGTTTATTCTTGAATTATTGTTGATGTTGCATTGCTAGATGATTAGCATGCATGGCATAGCCTTCGGGGCTGTAGCTAATTCCCATAGTGAGGAATTAGTGAGTGAACCATTGTGGGTTGTTGTTGATGTTTGCATACTAGATGATTAGTGTGCATAGTCTAGCCTTCGGGGCTGTAGCTAATTCCCATGGTGAGGAATTAGTGAGTGAGTCACTAGGTCTCAAATGAGTGGGACTAGTGAGCTTAGTAGCCGTATCTGGAGGGATCGGTGAGCTTGAACTATATGTTCGAGAATAGTCGGTACCGCAGGTGTAGAGTCTCATTGCATAAAAATATGTATGGCGTATAATATGAATGGATGTGTTCCAATATTATACGTGTGTTGTGTTGTTGTTAAGTATGATTTGAGATTATACTGGTATTGTATATTGATGTTGAGTATGATGTTTAAGCCAATGAGCTATTACTGAATGTGTATTGCAATTAGGGTGATTGATGTGTTAATTACTTGGCATTACATGTTGTTTTATAATGCTTATTATATTGATTGAGGAACTCACCCTTACAACTATTTTTCAGGTAACGAGAAATGAGTTGAGTAGAAGCAAATGCTTGGAGTCTAGTGTAGTCTCCCTAGTGGGTCATGCTCTGATAGATGTAACATCGGGCGGGAACACTTTGATTATTATTGTTGTTGTGGTTGAACTAAATTACATGTGATGTTACATGTTTTGCATGATTGAGTTGATCTCTATCCGCTGCGTAATTGTGCAAATACTTTATATTTAAATTAAATAAAAGAGCATGATTGTTATATTGTTTAAATGGTGTGGAATGTTTGTGTGACACCCTTGGTGCACTATTACTCTGATTATATGTTTATTATTTTAATTAATTTTTGGGGTATTTTAGAAGGGTGTTACATTAGTGGTATCAGAGCATAGTCGGTCGTGTCGAGTCGTAATTATTCTGTTTTCCCTGTACGGGATAGGAGTTGTGTAACCCTATCAGTACTTATTGTTTTAGTTTGTTGGGTTTTCAGAATAGAGATGGCTGGAAGAGGCAGAGATGATGCTGCGATTGCTGAGGCTCTGGGTATGCTGGCTGGAGTACTTGGAGGGAATCCAAATGTTGTAGGAATGGGAGCTGCTCGTCAACTGAGTGAGTTCCAGAAGAACAATCCTCCAATGTTCAAGGGAGCATACGATCCAGATGGTGCTCAGAAGTGGTTGAAGGAGATCGAGAGGATCTTCAGAGTAACTGAGTGTGCTGATAACCAGAAGGTCAGGTTCGGTACACATATGCTGTCAGAGGAAGCTGATGATTGGTGGGTTGCTACCCGCACTGAGTTGGAATCTGCTGGGAATACTGAGATCACTTGGGCTGTGTTCAGGGAAAGGTTCCTGAGAAAGTATTTTCCAGAAGATGTCAGAGGAAAGAAAGAGATAGAGTTTTTGGAATTGAAGCAGGGTAACAGGTCGGTTACTGAGTATGCTGCGAAGTTCACCGAGCTGTCAAAGTACTATACTCCCTATAATGAGGCTGCTGGAGAATTTTCGAAATGTGTGAAGTTTGAGAACGGGTTGCGTCCTGAGATCAAACAAGCTATTGGATATCAGAGGATCAGGGTGTTTTCTGACTTGGTTGACTGTTGCAGAATTTTTGAACAGGATTCCAAGGCTAGAGCAGAGAGCTATCAGCAGAGGGTTGATAGGAAGGGTAAGAATCAGATGGATCGTGGAAAACCGTATGCAGCTGGCAAAGGTTTTCAGAAGCAGAGTGGCATGAAGAGGCCTAGTGGGGGAGACTCTAGTGCTCCTGCTAAGTGTTATAGATGTGGTCGGGCTGGACATCGTGTTCATGAGTGTACCAGTGCTGAGATGAAGTGTTTCAAGTGTGGGAAAGGTGGTCACTTGGCTGCAGAGTGCCGATTGAAGACTGTAACTTGTTTCAACTGTGGAGAGTTGGGTCATATCAGTCCCCAGTGTCCTAAGCCGAAGAAGGAGAATCAGTCAGGAGGCAAGGTTTTTGCTTTATCGGGTTCTGAGACTTCTGCAGATGATCGTTTGATCAGAGGTACGTGTTATATTAATGGCTTTCCTCTTATAGCTATTATTGACACAGGTGCTACTCATTCTTTTATATCTGTGGATTGTGCTGTGAAGCTTAAATTAGAGATATCTGAGATGCGTGGAAGTATGGTGATTGATACTCCTGCAAAGGGTTCAGTGACTACTACTTCGGTTTGTTTGAGTTGTCCTTTGAATATTTTTGGTAGAGATTTTGGGATAGACCTTGTGTGTCTTCCGTTAGTGCAGATTGATGTTATTCTGGGTATGAACTGGTTGGTGTTCAACCGAGTTTCTATCAACTGTTTTGATAAGACTGTGATATTTCCTGAGATTGGAGAAGGAAAGAGTTTGTTTCTATCAGCCAGGCAGGTAAATGAGGAAGTAGCAGATGGGACGGAGTTGTTTATGCTGTTAGCGACTTTAGAGGCTAAAGATAAGCTAGTGATTCGTGATCTAGCAGTGGTGTGTGATTTTCCTGATGTGTTTCCGGAAGAAGTGAATGAGTTACCGCCAGAGCGTGAAGTTGAGTTCTCGATTGAATCGGTACCTGGTACTAGACCGATATCGATGGCTCCGTACCGTATGTCTGCTGTTGAGTTAGCTGAATTGAAAAGTCAGTTGGAAGATTTGTTGGATAAGAAGTTTATTCGTCCAAGTGTGTCACCGTGGGGTGCACCAGTGTTGTTGGTTAAGAAGAAGGAAGGTACTATGAGGTTGTGTGTGGACTACAGGCAACTGAATAAAGTGACGATCAAGAATCGGTATCCTTTGCCGAGGATTGATGATTTGATGGATCAGTTGGTTGGTGCGAGTGTGTTCAGCAAGATAGATTTGAGATCTGGGTATCATCAGATACGTGTGAAAACTGAGGATATTCAGAAGACTGCTTTCAGAACGAGGTATGGACATTATGAATATTCTGTAATGCCTTTTGGTGTGACTAATGCGCCTGGAGTATTTATGGAGTACATGAATAGGATTTTCCATCCGTACTTGGATCAGTTTGTTGTGGTGTTTATCGATGACATTTTGGTGTATTCGAAATCGGAAGAAGAGCATGCTGAGCATTTGAGAGTGGTTTTAGGAGTGCTGCGAGAAAAGCAGTTATTTGCTAAACTGTCTAAGTGTGAATTTTGGTTAGAAGAAGTTAGTTTTCTTGGTCATGTGATTTCAAGAGGTGGTGTTGCTGTTGATCCTTCTAAGATAGAAGCGGTATCTAAGTGGGAAGCTCCGAAGTCTGTTGCTGAGATTCGAAGTTTCCTTGGTTTGGCTGGTTATTATAGGAAGTTCATTGAGGGATTTTCTAAGTTGGCGTTACCGTTGACGATGTTGACTAGAAAGGGGCAAGCGTTTGTTTGGGACTCAAAATGTGAAGAAGGTTTCCAAGAGTTAAAGAGAAGGTTGACTACTGCTCCTATTTTGACGTTACCGAGTTCGTCGGAACCATTTGAAGTTTACTGTGATGCTTCATTGTTGGGTTTGGGTGGTGTGTTGATGCAGAATAAGCAGGTTATAGCTTATGCTTCGAGACAGCTGAGGGTTCATGAAAGGAACTATCCGACGCACGATTCAGAGTTGGCAGCTGTAGTGGTTGTTTTGAAGTTGTGGAGGCATTACTTGTATGGATCAAGATTTGAGGTTTTCAGTGACCATAAGAGTTTAAAGTATTTGTTTGATCAGAAAGAGCTGAATATGAGACAGAGGAGATGGTTAGAGTTTCTGAAGGATTATGATTTTGGGTTGAATTACCATCCGGGTAAAGCAAATGTAGTGGCTGATGCATTGAGTCGGAAATCATTACATATGTCTATGTTAATGGTTAAGGAATTGGATTTAATTGAGCAGTTTAGAGACTTGAGTTTGGTGTGTGAGAGTACTCACAACAGTGTTAAATTGGGAATGTTGAAGTTAACGAGTGGTATTCTGGAGGAGATCAGAGAGGGTCAGAAATCCGATATGCATTTGGTTGATAAGTTGACTTTAGTGAATCAAGGTCGAGGTGGTGAATTCAGAGTTGATGAGAATGGTGTTTTGAAATTTGGTAGTCGGGTGTGTATTCCGAATGTTATTGAGCTTAAGAAGAGTATTCTTGAGGAGGGACATCGTAGTGGCTTAAGTATTCATCCTGGAGCTACGAAGATGTATCATGATTTGAAGAAGTTATTTTGGTGGCCGGGAATGAAAAGAGAAATTGCGAGTTTTGTTTATTCTTGTTTGACTTGTCAGAAGTCAAAGATTGAGCATCAGAAGCCGCCTGGACTAATGCAACCGTTGGCTATTCTAGAGTGGAAGTGGGATAGTATCAGTATGGATTTTGTTCCGGGTTTACCGAGGACAAGTAGGAATTTTGAAGCTATTTGGGTGATTGTTGACAGGTTGACAAAATCGGCTCATTTCATTCCGATCAGAATGGATTATCCGTTAGAGAGATTAGCCGAGTTGTATATTGAGAAGATTGTAAGTTTGCATGGTATTCCGTCTAGTATTGTTTCGGACAGAGATCCTAGATTTACATCGAAGTTCTGGGAAGGTTTGCAGAAGGCTTTGGGAACTAAGCTGAGATTGAGTTCTGCATATCATCCGCAGACTGATGGTCAGACTGAGAGGACGATTCAGTCACTGGAGGATCTTTTGAGAGCTTGTGTTTTAGAAAAAGGAGGTGCTTGGGATTGTTATTTGCCTTTGATTGAGTTCACCTACAACAATAGTTTTCATTCGAGTATTGGTATGGCACCGTTTGAAGCTTTGTATGGTAGGAGATGTCGGACACCTTTATGTTGGTATGAGTCCGGTGAGAGTGCTGTGGTTGGACCGGAGATTGTTCAACAAACTACGGAAAAGATTAAGATGATTCAGGAGAAGATGAGAATTGCTCAGAGTCGTCAGAAGAGTTATCACGATAAGAGGAGGAAGTCACTTGAGTTCCAAGAGGGAGATCATGTGTTTCTTCGCGTCACTCCGATAACTGGTGTTGGTCGAGCTTTGAAGTCGAAGAAGTTGACACCTCGATTTATTGGTCCTTATCAGATTTTGGAGAGGATAGGAGAAGTAGCCTATCGTATCGCCTTACCGCCGTCGCTTGCGAATTTGCATGAAGTTTTTCATGTGTCTCAGTTGAGGAGGTACATTCATGATCCGTCGCATGTAGTCCAAATAGATGATGTACAGGTGAGGGATAACCTGACTGTTGAAACATCACCTATGAGGATCGAGGATCGAGAGTTGAAGCAGTTGCGGGGTAAAGAGATTGCCTTGGTGAAGGTAGCTTGGGGGGGGCCAGCAGGTGGCAACGTGACTTGGGAACTGGAGAGTAAGATGAAGGAATCTTATCCAGAGTTGTTCGCTTGAGGTATGTTTTCGAGGACGAAAACTCTTTTAGTGGGGGAGAGTTGTAACACCCCGATAATAATAAAATAATTATTTGAATTGAGTTAATAATTTAATTATTAATTTAATTAAATAATTGGAAATTTTATTATTATTATTATTATTTGAATTATTATTATTTTGGAATAATAATTATTATTTGGAAAATATATATAAGTTGGAATTAAGGAAAAAGCCCAGGGGGAGTAAAAACATTTTCACGTGAAAACAGAGAAATCGTGAAAAAGGAAAAGGGCAGAGAAGAGGAGAAAGGAGCTGAAGAGCAAAGGTTGAAGAACGGAAAGGCTTGAAGCTCAAAGATTCGCCGGATTGTTAAGGTAAGGGGGGTTTATCGTCGATTAATGGGTATTTTGGGATAATATGTCATGGGTAGTGATAAGCCGTTAATTTGACCCTAATTGGGATTTGTAAATGTTGAAATGTTGTTGGATGAACTGTGTTGAAAGTTGAAATTAAATCGGTATTTGTGTGAGTAATGTTTTCCCGATCGTATAGCTTTTACGGAATCGGAATCGGAGGTCCGGAAGTCTTCCAACGGCGGAATTCTGCATTCTGCCGTGTGTTAGCGCAGGAATTGTTGTTTGGTCTGCGTTAACCGGTTAACCCAGGGTGTTAACCGGTTAACACTGTATTGAAATGTGAAAATATTGAGTTTTTGCCTGCGTTAACCGGTTAACCCAGGGCGTTAACCGGTTAACACTGTTGCGTTTTGCCAGAAAGTGAGTTTTGCCTGCGTTAACCGGTTAACCCAGGGCGTTAACCGGTTAACACTGTTGCAGAGTGAAAAATTATTGTTTTTAAATGTGGTGTACCTAATTGAGGGTTGGCCTATGTTGCCTATGGTGTAATAGGGATAAATTCCCGCTGTTTTGAGCAGTATATGCAATATTGAAATGTACTAATATTGTGGTTGTTGTTTGTCATAATCTGATATGCTTATGTGAGGAAAGATTGATGATGTATAATGATGTACATGATGCTGTGAATGTATATATTATGCATGTATGTGTGAATGGACTGTTGTATGGCTCAGAGTGTGAGCATATGTTTATTCTTGAATTATTGTTGATGTTGCATTGCTAGATGATTAGCATGCATGGCATAGCCTTCGGGGCTGTAGCTAATTCCCATAGTGAGGAATTAGTGAGTGAACCATTGTGGGTTGTTGTTGATGTTTGCATACTAGATGATTAGTGTGCATAGTCTAGCCTTCGGGGCTGTAGCTAATTCCCATGGTGAGGAATTAGTGAGTGAGTCACTAGGTCTCAAATGAGTGGGACTAGTGAGCTTAGTAGCCGTATCTGGAGGGATCGGTGAGCTTGAACTATATGTTCGAGAATAGTCGGTACCGCAGGTGTAGAGTCTCATTGCATAAAAATATGTATGGCGTATAATATGAATGGATGTGTTCCAATATTATACGTGTGTTGTGTTGTTGTTAAGTATGATTTGAGATTATACTGGTATTGTATATTGATGTTGAGTATGATGTTTAAGCCAATGAGCTATTACTGAATGTGTATTGCAATTAGGGTGATTGATGTGTTAATTACTTGGCATTACATGTTGTTTTATAATGCTTATTATATTGATTGAGGAACTCACCCTTACAACTATTTTTCAGGTAACGAGAAATGAGTTGAGTAGAAGCAAATGCTTGGAGTCTAGTGTAGTCTCCCTAGTGGGTCATGCTCTGATAGATGTAACATCGGGCGGGAACACTTTGATTATTATTGTTGTTGTGGTTGAACTAAATTACATGTGATGTTACATGTTTTGCATGATTGAGTTGATCTCTATCCGCTGCGTAATTGTGCAAATACTTTATATTTAAATTAAATAAAAGAGCATGATTGTTATATTGTTTAAATGGTGTGGAATGTTTGTGTGACACCCTTGGTGCACTATTACTCTGATTATATGTTTATTATTTTAATTAATTTTTGGGGTATTTTAGAAGGGTGTTACATCCTGCGCTAACACAAGGCAGAATGCAGAATTCTCCGCATTTTCCGCCGTTGGAGGACTTCCGGGCCTCCGATTCCGATTCCGTAAAAAGCTATACTTTCGGAATTTCACAACTAACCCAAACACAGATTCAATTACAGTTTTTAACACAGTTTATCCAACATCAATTTCAGCATTCACAATCCCAATTAGGGTCAAATCAACGGCTTATCACTACCCATTACATATTATCCCATAATACCCATTAATCGACGATAAACCCCCCTTACCTGATTAATCCGGCAAATCTTTGAGCTCCAAGCTTTTCTCTCTTCAACCTTCAGCCCTTGCTCTGTCTCTTTGCCCTTTTCCTCTTTTACGATCGTTTCTCTGTTTCACGTGAAAACCTTTTTCCAAAATGAGACTTTCCTCTTATTTCCAACATATATATATTTTCCAAATAATAATAATAATCCAGTAATAATAACAATAAAATTTCCAATTATTTAATTAAATTAATAAATAAATTATTAACTCAATTTAAATAATTATTTTATTATTATCGGGGTGTTACAGTTGGCATCAATTATTTTTTTGTTTTCAAAAAGGGATAAAAGGAGACCAACAGGGTTGGACAAACAAAGACCTAGATACTCACAAACCAATGAAAAATGGTGCACCCCTTGGTGACTTTCCTCTCAAATTGGAAAACAAACCAATAACCAGCCAACAACAAGAAGCGGCGCATGAATCCATCTCTCTCTCACTCATTTTTATTATTTACTACATTTCTTTCAATTGGATAAGGAAATGACAAGTCTTTGTTTTTTTCCTATTCTTCCATAAAACCTTCCACCACCATTAATCTAATTCTACCACAAACACCCTCATCCCTCCACCGTTGCCTCCGTAAACCTCACCTCAACCACAACTGAAATTCTGCCTCATTGCTGCAACTCATCTTCAGTCGCACACCATTAAAGCATAACCTTCCTCCTCAACAAAATTTGTGCTCACCACCATAGATACCAACCTTTTCCCCTTAAACTACAACCACGAAACAATCATCTCTTCCACATAGCTTCCATCACCGTCATTTTTGTGTCCAATATCGTTTCAAACCCCGACAGGAAACTCCCTCAAAATCCATTCGTGGAGGAGTGATTTTTGAACAACAATAACGTTAATCGATTCACATTTCACTTGGAAGGTTTTAAGTGGAAATATAGACTTTGTTACATTCTTTTCTTTGAAGTGGAAAATCTGTCATTTCATCTTGCAAGCTTGCATTAGTGATAAATCTAGGGGAGAGATTTGTTCTTGTTTCTGTTTGTTTTGTGTTTTTTCTTGTTTTTCATATTGTGTTTATGTTTTGTCCTTATTGAGTATCGATTCCTTTGTTTTATTTATAACATTATGTTAATTTTCCTCCCTCAAATATTTTTGGATACCATAAGTTGACAACTAAATGGTCATGGTGGAGCAGTTAGGATCTTGGTCTCCTGACCGCCATGACCCAAGTTCAAACCATGCATGTTTCTTTCTCCATTTTTTCATGTTTTTGTGTTCTTTTATATTTTTGCAAGGGCATTTATATTATATATTTATGATTGCACATACTTATCAACAATAGGACTATGGGATAATGGTTAAATCTTCATGCCTTCTGACCCTATGTCTTGGGTTCAAACCCTTGTCACCACTTTTACTTATATTTTTTTCATTCTTTTTCACACTAATTTTTTGTTTTCTTTCACATTTTTTTAACCATTCCAAATGGTGTTTCTTTCTAATTTTTGTGATACATGCTTCTTATTTGTGATCTTATATTTGCAATTTAATTTTTTTTTCTCCATTTATTTCATTTCGATTACGGCCATTGCAAATTCCCCCCTTTGGATGTTTAAAACAATGTGATACTTGTTGGATTTTTGCCTTGTTCCTTTGAATCTTTTCATTGTTAAACATTAAATTTTAATCCGTGGATTCAAAAAATTCTATGTCGTTATTCCACTGATTATTTTATCGATACATTGATGGTATTTCGCCTCGTTTTGACCATTCGCATATGATATTTCCATTGTTGTGACTTTAAGCACATTACCTAGGGTTTTACTTGCACCTCTCAATTTCATTTTTCCTTGCACGTCCTTGCATAATGTGACTTTGATTTACATCATTGCATCCCGATTTTAATCCGTGCATGCTTCGGTTTTACTTCTTTCGATTTAATTATTGAACATGTTGTAAATATAATTATGTGTTGCTATTTTATTCACATGACTTACTCTTGCGCCTTCTTACAATGAGACCATTCTCTTGCACTTAAACTCATTTATTTATGTTTGTTGATTGAGTTTGATTTAATTATTTAATTATCTCGTATCCTCATTCGACAAAATATACCCTCATTCTCATGACGTGTAATAATTTTATTTCTTTGTTTGCTTGCTGCTTTAGCTAGTTCTAACACAAGAATAAAATCAACCATTTCTTAAAAAAGATCAAAAATAAAAACTCGATCCAACATCGAGTATTTTCCCAATAACAGTGACATACGGTGTAGGGGTAAAAAATTAGGGTTTGTTTAAATTAATTTCTGTTTTTAGTTTTTAAAAATTTGTTTTAAGAAGAAAATAAAAAAGAATCTATTTGATAATTAATTTTTTAAAATAGTTTTAGAAATGAAAATAATTAAAAAATTCATTTGGTTATCAAAATTTTAAAACACTTTTAAATTGGAAAATCTATTTGATTTTTTATTTTCAAAAATTTATATTATATATAGAAATTAAAATTATTAAAATTAAGAGTTAAATATGTTTTAACTCCTTATGAAATTGTCAAATTATTATAACTGTGTGAGAACAGTTACGTGAATTGTTGAGAGCATTTTGAAGCAAATGTATGACAAATATTTTGATCAATTATAAATATTTGTGTGACAACATTCTCTACAAGTGCGCATTTGTTGGTTAGAATAAAGAGTATTCAATACACTACACTATTTTCTCTACAAGTGCGCATTTGTTGGTTAGAATAAAGATTATTCAATACACTACACTATTTTTTCTACAAGTGCGCATTTGTTGGTTAGAATAAAGATTATTCAATACACTATACTATTTCGAGAGTTTAATGAGTTACAATTTGAAATAATTTTTATTTAAATAACTAAATTTTTAGTGACAAGTAAGTTGACTTAGAACAAAATAAAATATGGATCTCAACATTTAGAAAATGGAATTTTTGAATCAAATATTTAAAATTATTTGGTTTTAATAAAATAATGAAAACTTATTTAATTACAAATCTAATTAGATATATTCTATCATAGACACGGACACATAACTGTTTAATCAGATTTGAGAGTGATTGATGGACAAACAACTTGGATTAGCTGTGAGGCCTTCTAATAGGATTTCATCTATTGAATATAAATTTTATCCCATACTCCTGTATTTATCTCTCTACTTCAATAATTTTTAAAATATTCTCATTTTTCCTTTTAACATATATCAATTAATTTACTATTTAACTTTTACCATTCCCCTCAAGTTTTTTGAGTTTACAGATTTTGTACCATCACATATGTTAATCGGAGTATTAAAAAAAAAGTTATTCATAACATCTTTTTCTTTATTGGAGAACTTGTTGTTATGTTCTCTGTAGCTATTTTTAGTATCCAAAGAACTTGTTGTTGTTGGTGTGTTCTCTGGTTTGTAATTTGTATTGGATAACTTTGTCTAATGTTATCAGGTGATTTTCATTTTGTGTTTTAGACTACTTACCATTAAGTAATTTAGTAGGTTTTTTAAAAAAATATTGAACGTTTTTTTTTCATGTTACACAAATATAAAAATCCCTTTACATATATATGATAAAAAATAGATATGTGTAGATACCATAGATGCATACTCCACAACACAAAAATTTGATACATGAGAAGAGACGATAAGTTGGATTATGGAGAATGGAATAAAAAATAAAGTAATTGTTATCATCACTCGTTCAGATACTGAAATAGATAATAGATGGAGAAGCAACAAAGTAATATTTGGTGGTGAAAGATGGAAAATACAAGGAAACAGATAGTGGAACACAATATGCCACTAAGAAATGCAGTTTTCCATTCAAAATTAGGCCAACACCATCGAAAAATAATTTCGGATAGAAGATTGATGTAAAATATGGATTGTATAACCACATGTTACCTGATATATTAGTAGGTCATCCATTTTTTGATTGGCTAAGTGCATATGAGGAGAAACATGTTGTTGATTTCACAAAGCATCATGTTCCACCAGACCCATATTGATGTCCTTGCAGGAGCAAGATCCGGAAAATTTCATTCGGACCAAAAAAAAATATAAACATAAGAGGAAGTTATAAAAAGAGATAAGATGTCCTAGAATTGAGATACATCATTTGTTTAAGTTGATAAAGGATGCATACTATGTTTACATGAGTAGAAGAAGAGATGACTCGAATGTTGTGAGAGATATTTTTTGGCCTACCCAGATTCAATCAAGTTGTTGAATATTTTTTCTATTGTGTTGATTATGGACAACACGCACAAGACAAACAAATACAGACAACCTCTATTTGAAATAGCTAGCATGACATCAACCGAGTTGACAATTGATGTTGCATTTTCCGATATGGATAAGCTGAAACAAAGATCTTTTGACAATTGATGTTGTATTTTAGACAAAGAACTTTTGTTGGGTGTTGGATAAGCTAAAACAATTGTTTGCTAAGGAAGACTTATGTCTACGAGTGATTTTGACTAATAAAAATCTTACTTGGATTTAATGATATTATATTGCATGCTTTTGAATTAATACGCTTGTCTTAAATTAAAATATAAGTCTCAAATTAATACATAAGTAAACTACAAGCTATGTGCAATTCTTCAAATAAATAAGAAAACTATGGTTTTTCCTCATCAACACCAACTTGACGGAGATAACGATGAAGCAATGTAAAAATTGAAGATAATTTCAAATAAGACAGTCCTTCATCATAAATCACTATAAGAAATAATTCTTTTATGACGAAGCTAACACCTCGAACAATAGAAAAACGAGGGTATAGGTACTGGGAGCACTAGATTTCCTTTTTTTTTAAATAAACAACCATTTACCTCGGTTTTTCAGAAAAACGAGGGAATGGAGCAATAAGGGAGCTTGCTTCGACATCGGTCTTTGCATTTCATATTTTTTCCAGTTGTTTTGTTAGTATTTCTCACTTTGCGCCTTTTCAAGTATCATTTTTATCATTGTTATTATTATTATTTTTATTAGTATTTATCTCGGCTACATGGTTCAACTGAGAGGTAATATATTTTGCATTAATCAATTTTAAAATACTATTTTCAAAATATTATTTTAATTTTTTATTTGATATGTTCAAATTTCGATCTTATACAAAAAAATCGATGTTATATATCTTTTAATTGAATTCCCATAATATGACGCTATTGTGTTTTTTATATTTTATATTTTTCATTAATACTGTCACGTGGAATTTTATATAAAACCGACATGACACATATATTGCATGAAATAGTTCAGATTACAATCTAGCTAATTTCTAACTTTTGATTTACCTATCAATGCTCAAACATCATTTTGTCACTCTCATTTTGCAACAAAAAAAAAACCTAGGCGATTTTCAAGTTGATATTCATCAAAACTTTTCCAACATATATTCATCAAACGTTATTTTTGCAACATGTTTGTTCTTCACTTAAACGAGTTATATATCACTTTGTTTTTTTTACTGATCATTTTGTTTAGGGTTTTACATTATTTTGCCTTTTGGTCATTTTGTTTCTACGATTTTCCATTTGTTTTTATTGAAATGCTAGTTAGTATAGTTTCTCTTAATCATTTTAAGGTTTATTTAGATAGTCATTTGAGATATCATTTTCAACAAATTTGTTCTTTACTAGGACGAGTTATATATCACTTAAACGAGTTATATATCACAGAAATGAGTTTATATCATTCTGTTTCTACCTATTTTTCAACAGATAGTCATGGCCGATTCGGCAAGCACCTCCAAAACAACATTTTCTACAACACCTGTTAATATAAATAGTAGAAGAAAAACTAGAGGTGACACAACGTATGCCAAGGTGAAAAAATCCCAAGAAACCGGTGTTCGCTACCCAGTTCCAGTTGGTATTGTAACCGGCAGAGCTTATGGTGAACACGCTGACGATTTTATGGTTTACATTGTGTTACAAGGTAGAAGTAAAATGAGCATTTTGATAGATAGTTGGCACGATGTTGAAGGAGAATTGAAAGACGCTATATGGGAAGATGTTCAGGTATTTTATGATTTATTTGCAAGTATATATGATCATTTATTTATTTTTAATACTAATAACATCTCTATTGTGTAAATATAGGATGTGTTCATTGTTAGTCCAGATGATGATAATATGAAAAAGAAGATGCTCACATATTATGGTGAGCATTTGAGGGGCTTTAAGACACAACTCACCCATGATTATATTAAACATGGAGAATATAAACAAAAGCCTACATACGATGTGTATTCATTTATTGATTGAGATGTTTGGTAGAAATTTGTAGAGTCTCGCACCATTCTCGCCTTCTTGGAAAAGATCCAAAAAGGAAAGGAAACTCGAGCTTGAAATATCGATCCACATAGATTGTCTCGTGGAGGATATCGAAAACTTGAAAAGGTGATGATCAAAGAAAAAATAAAACAAAGGGAGGAAGAGCTAGGAGGCTCTATAAGTTTTGATCGCACTCCATCTCCACCATCACGCCAAGAGAAATGGAAGAGGGAGTGTTAAAGAAAAGACAGAGAGTTCACATTAGATGTTACGCCCGAAGTGGCTCAAAGGATTGTAAGTAGATACTTTTTCAATAATATTTATTTTAGTTAAATAAATTTGTTAAATATGAAATTTCATATGTGTTGTAGAATGTTTTGGTTGAACAAATCGAAGTCGGCCTCTTTACTTCACAAGATCGTCATGACATCTTGGTAGAAGTGATTGGAACCGACGAGCATCTTGGGCGTGTCTGTGGTCTTGGAAGAGGCGTTGGCTTCAAGAAATTTTTTGGACCATCTAAATTATCTAGTGGGAAAACCTGTAAGAGAGAGATTAAAGAGATTGTTGTTGTTGAGTTGGAAAAGGAAATGGAGAAACATGATAGGAAGTTGGAGGAGGATAGGAAGAAGTTTAAGGAGGATAAGAAGAGGTGTAGGGAGGAGCATGATAGGAAGTTGGATAAGGAGATGGAGAGGTTGTTGCAGATGTTGCAGGAGAGTGTCTAGAAGAAGCAAGAGGATCTAGAGAGGATGCCTGAGGAGAAGGTGTTCGAGAAGTGTACTCGCGATGTGCTTGAGGTATATGTTATATGTTGTTGTTATTATTGTTTGTGTATTTTAATTTTGGATTGTATTTATGTTATTTTTATGATGCAAAAATTGAATCTGTTAGGTCTATTAATCTACACAAACTCAAATCAGCTGGAAATTCGAGAGAATGAAGTTCAGAAAGTTACGGGTGGTACAAGCGCGAAAGATATGAGTATGTCATAATTTTAAGGTGAATTGAATTATAAGGTGAATATCATTTAGAACCCGGGAAAAGGGGTTGTGGCAGAGGATATAAGTATGTCATAATTTTGTTATAAATGAAATAATGAAGGTTTTGAAATCTTACCAAAAAGTACAAAAGATCTTCATAAAATGTTTCTTCAAGTAATAAGATTTTCATTTGTCATTCTCTTATCTGTAAAATTAAAGAAAGGATTAGTATAATGAGTAAAAAACTTTGGAAAATTTTGGTTGAATATTGAATTACGTGTACATTTTGAAAAATTTCTTTAAATACAACATTAGTTGTTATTGTATTTTGATATGTTTGTTCATCATGTATCAATACTTTCAATCCTTTTTTATTCTTGAGATTTGATTCTGCAACATATAACTGGTCGTGAATGATGATGGAACAAGGCAAATAGAGACCAACAAAATCCAGGGATTAACCTTGTGACTTGTTAATCGTCATTGTGAAAGAAACAATAATCGTAAACTGTCTTCTTGAAAGTTTAAACGACCAAGGTGACTATGACTGTGAGGTTGTCATTATGGGAATGTAAATGACATCACTCTCGTGTTTTCCGGACATTACTTTTGTTTCCAAGAGATGATCATCAATTTTGGTAACAATTGACCTGGTATTATTACATAGCCCTTCATATTAGTCTAAGTTTCTCACAAGCACGATATGAGTTCCAACTTTCAATTTGATGATGTGATTCGGCAAGCCTGATGTCCTTAATGAATTAAGAAATTCTTATGTCATTACTTCATAGGTAGAGGGATCATTTATATCATACTTATCGACTTAATTTGAACTCAGACTTTTTCATCGCCTGCATATATAATTTGGTTAAAACGAATCAATTGAAATTTATAATTAAGACGCGTGTTTGATTAGGATAAGTAAATGTAAGTATAAGTTTATATGAAATAAATATTTGGAGTATTGACATACCAAGAATAAGACCTAAAACATATTCACTGATTTCGTCAACTGTATCAATAGTTGAAGCAAATATTTCCCTTGCCTCAAGGAACTTGACATTCATGTAATTATGGAGTAGATCAGGATATGTACTTTGAACAATAGCTCAAATTGGTTTTTCTGTATTTGGAATCAATAATTCAGGTAAAATATGGAATTTTCGTCATTAGGTTCAGAAAGTTTACCCTCACCTAGTTGAAGAATCCATTTAGAGAATTGTTCAACTTCATTTGCATTGGTACCATGAGAACAGTACCATGGGAACCATTATGAAGTCTCATATTCTTTTTTCGCAACCATTTTTTGATGATGATGAATGCCATCACTTGAAAAAAAATCAGTCTTGACTAATACATGACCAGGTCTATTGACAGAACCTGTCAAAAGCATAGTGATAAACAACTTCCTCAAAAATAATTTGGAACCCCAACAACTTGCTTCTTGTATAGTGGCAATATGTTCCCGATCATCTTCAAGAAATCCCATTAAAAACATGTGTCTCTGAATGTTTCATGCTGAAAACCATGAATGCATTTGATGTTGTCATAAGTTTGAGGGCCTTTTACCACAATAATCATCATACAGAGATAATAAATATCTCCTGTACTTTGAGGAATTCATACTAATGTACCTATTGTAAGCCTTTTTTTCTTGGTTTCCATGTTCTTTTTCTTTTGACAAAGACAAATTTTGTGACAAATTGACCATATGTAAGTTCTCTTGCCTCAAGAAACTTTTTGTTTGCCTCAAACCATGAAGTAAACATTGGATCTGTAACACATGGTTTAATTATCACATCATTGATGCTCTCATAATCTGTGAAGTATATAGACTATTGGCCTAATAAATGGAAGAACATTCTTTTGATAGCTAGTTTTCATCCATGAATGGAGAAAGGAAAAAATTCTCCAACACGCTTCACACGGTGAAATATAGCAGCAATCGAGATATTGTTTTATCTCAATAACATTTTCAGGTAGAGTTGGAATGAAGTTTTTATCTATTACAATTGATGCAGTAATCTGATCATATCCTTTATTGATATATTTTAAAAGGTAAATGATATAAGTACTCTAGTTACACCATTCCATGTTGACGTGGGCTTGATATTTAAGCAAAAGTTAAGGATTGTAAGGGACTACATATTTGTTATCCAATGATATCAAACTTTTGACAATCATATTTCTCGATGATATTCTTTTATAAAAGGGATATCCTTCATGATCAACTATCGTAACGTCCTGATGTTTTTTGGGAACCATTTGGAGCATTTACCTTCTTTCATGCAAGGTGAGTTTTTGTTAGTTGTTTTACATGGTCCATGCATCATGTGTTTTTTGACCAAATTGTATAGCTTTGATTGTGTCAATTCATTAGGAATCTGTGTTTAGATTATTCTTTTGTTTCCGAAAGGTATGTGATATTTATATGAAAGATGTTAAGATAGTAGAATATGAGCATGAGGAAGACCTATTTTTTAAAACTATATGGTGTACATGTTTGTTTTCGAAAGAACAAAGTTTGAATCCGGTTATGACATATCAATACGTGAATAAGGAATTTCAATAAAAGAAGAGTGAGTGTCAGTTACATGCTAAATCCTTCCCCCAGCATATTTTTTTTGTCAAGTCGCAAAGAAGTTGATCAAACTTTGTCTTGAAAACTCTGGTAACAATATCAAGTCGGTCTTGTGGTTTTAAGTTGTCTTTAATGAGGTACCTTTTAATTTTTGTCCAGTTAGGATTACATGTGAATGTAATAAAAAGGTCATGAAATTCTAATGTCGCGGAAATGGCCATTCCATAAAAGCAAAGTGCATCCATAAATCTCTTACCTCATACAACTGAAGATGGTAGATCAACTCTTTTACCCTTCTTAGATTTTGAAAAAAGTTGAGGGGAATTTGAATCATGCAACGTTTGGTATTTTCCAACTTGCATTTTTGATTGATTTTTCCTTAACCATGTTAGCCTTTGAGTCCCCATCATTGTAAATCCATCAGCTAAAAGTTGTTGAAAAAGTATTCTGAAAGAAATCAATATTATTGCCTCACACTGTCTAGTTTTTATTTGGAAACACAACCATTCCTTTATGGTAAGTTGGTTCATACCATTGGGATTTTGATTTCTACGCAATATGTGACAAATTTCGGTACCGTAATCGTCTTCGCCGTATGGAAAAATTAGTTGATACTAATAGGCTAGGTAAGAAGGGTCGAATTCATCAATTCTTTGTTTACCACCACATTGAGTTTCGCTGATAATATCTCATTTTTCGCTATGTCAAAGTATCTTACAATAAGTATTGCAACTTCTGAAACTATAAGTTTCTTAAAGATCTGACCATCAGTTTTTCTTTCTGAAATAAGCTTGAGTTTAAAATCACTTATGTCTTGACTCATTAAACGTGTGTGTGCCATCGTAAAAGCCTTAGCATGTGTATTAAATTCATCAAGCATTATAGTAAGCTTTGAAACAATGAGAGGATCAATCTTTTTGGTATTTTTTTAACAAAATAAATCAGTATAATTTTTCTTTTATCATTGGTATATAAAGAGAATTTGAACATGTATAGTGCATGTTTTGGATTTACTATAGCTGAATCATTGCATACTGTTAACTACTTCATTATCAATATCATAAATGTACAATTGAACAACTTTGGGTTATTGGAAGCCTGGTACCAATACGATGACATGTCTGATCTTGTACCCTAATAGTGGGGGATCCTTCCACCTCCAAATTTGGTGTCAATTTTCATCCTAGATGATCTCTTTCTAGTACCACATATTTTCTCCACAATATTCACGGAGATGTACAGGATCACTTACGTCTACACAGAAACAATTTAAAAGTATTATGGCATAAATTCAAATTACATGTACTAATAAGTTGGCATTCATATATGAACATACCTGATTAAGTATCTGATCCACTTCCATAGTCATTGCATTCCATGTCAGAATATGAATCATCACTTTCATTTTCAATGCTTCACAATTTGAGTCATCATCACTGATATTGTACCAAATATCTTCACATATTGTTTGTGAGTTACTCTTTTTCTTTGATGGATTATTAATTGTTGGTGGAAAAAATAGGAGGAATGACATCAATGATGTTAAACTTGTCATATAAGTTAACGATGAGTTGATGTGTTTGTCTTGTTTTCGATGGTTTCGTTTGTCGCAGGATGGAGGATAATGGTTGTGTATGTGTGTTATGTCTTCAATGAACGCAGTTTTATTGGGTGTTAGTGTGTTGGTTATATTTGTCAAAGGTGCTATTTGTTGAGAATAAATTGTTGGTGTGGAAGGTGTTGTACATGATGAGTAATGAGATTTATTCTTTATCTCATTCGAACACGGTGATTTCGTGACTTGGACTTAAGAATGTGATGTTTCCTTTACCTTGTTTTGACTTAGTGTGTTTTGATGTATCCAAATTAATAAATGCAAGGATCACGTGAACCGATGATATCATTAGGGATGTTCGTGGTTAATGAACTGCACTGAACCAAACCCCATTTATAGTTCAGTTCAGTTTATAATAACCATTTTACAAAAAATGCAGTTAATTGATAAAATGGTTTCAATTCAGTTTAAAACTAGTTTATAACCGGTTTGTATTTATAAACTAGTTTATAATCAGTTTGCAATTATAAACCAATTTTATAATTTAAACTCTTTTAAAATCAATTTTTTTAATTTCATAAAAAATAATTAATTTTAAAAAGAAGAATATTTGAAAATATTTATTTTTAAAAAAAAACTTTTATTTATAAAAATTAGTTAAAATTTTTATTTTTTTGAAAAAAAAAACTGAATAGATATGTTTAAAATTTCATGCAAAAAAAATATTTTGATTTTAATTTTTCGGAGAAAAAAATCCCAGAATAAATTTTTTTCGAATTTTATTTTCGGAAAATAAAAAATATATATTTTATTTTTATATTTCAAAAATTTCACTACAAAAATTGTTTTTTTCTGAAATTTTTATTTTTCAAAAAAAAAATATTTTTTCAGATTTTTTTATTTCAAAAAACAATAATTTTTTATTTTTCTAAAAAAAAATTTTTTTAATTTCAAATTAAATTATATTTTTTTAATGAATAAAAAAAAATTATTTTTAGAAAAAAAATTTATTTTATTTTATGGAATACAAAATATTTTATTTTCAGATTTTTTTTCTAAAAAAACTATATTTTTTTTATAACTTTATTTTTAATTTTCAATAAAATATTTTTTAGTTTTCATAATTATAACTATTTTTAATTTCTATTTTTTTCACTCTCAATAATTTTTCTTTTTTTTATTAAAAAAATTATAACTAAAGCAGTTTATAAAAAAAAACTAGTTATGAACCGGTTTTAAACTGAATTATAATTGGTTAATTTAAATGGTTCAGTTCATTAACCATTTAAGTGGTTTAATTATTTTATGGTGCAATGCAATTCAGTTTAGTAATATAATTTGGTTAACCATATTTTTGCACACCCCTAGATATCATAGATTAAGTTGTAATATCAACACACGCTAACATGATTATGATAGTGATTTCCACAATTTATTAAATCATAAAATTCTTATGATACGTTTTAATCATATTCACTTATTTATTAAAATAGATAGTCGTTTTTAATTATTTGAAAATAAAAATAAAAATATAGATTAGAAAATATGCAGTTATTCAACTTTTATAATTTTTTTTTGTATTTATGACCACTAACGTAATATAAAAATATTCAACGTTTAGTTATTAAGCAGAGTAATTCTAATATTAGAAAATTATATAATTAAAAAAAAATTATGCTATATGATTCTTTTTTATTTTGATTTTAAAGTTATACACAAATACAAAATTATTAATAAGTTTCACTATGTTTGATCAACTTACTTTTATTTTTATTAAGTGTTATTTACTATATACAAATTTAATTTATTTTTGTTCTCTGCCTGTTTAATAAATACTTTAGAATGTTAATATAAAATAATGATTAATATTATATTAAATTTAACAAATAACAACTAAATTGAAGTGTTATTTTTTAATAAAACAACAATTTAAAAATGTATGCTATAATAACACATGAAATTTGTATATAATATCTTTTGTTTTTATTATTCAAATATATTTCAAAATAACTTTTTTTATAAATAAAATAAGTATGTTAAAAAATACATTGGATACTTCTGGCAACTTCAGCTGCAAAAAAGAACATTGTTGTATATTGTGGATATTTTAATATTTCAATACAATTATAATTAATTACAGTTAAAAGCCTATGCTAAACATAACATAAAATAGGAAATAGAACATTGTTGTATTAATGTATACTTTCATTGAATATGTGTAATCCTCTAATACAATTGAGATAAGACTCTAAGTTGACTTCGATGAAGGTATTCTAAATTGATTGAACAAAATACCAATCATTATATTCTAATAAAACTTTGTGATAAATAACACCAATCATCATATTTTAAAAAATCTAACGATTTCTCAGCGGTGAGAACTAATGGTGTAAGACTCTTTTCTTGTGATAAATAACACCAATCATCAGATTCTAACAAAGCTAAGGATTTCTCAGCAGTGGTGACTAGTTGTCTAAGAATATTTTCTTGTGATAAATAACACCAATCATCAGATTCTAACAAATCTAACGATTTCTCAGCAATGAGGACTAGTAGTAGAAGCCTATGTTCTGGCGAACAATCTAGTAGCTTCGCATCATGAGCTAGTTGTCGACTACTCTTTTCTTGTGATAAAAACCAATACTCACTTTCATCTTCCGTTGAACTGTAAAGCAACGTTGTAACAGTAGTAGAAGAACTCCAGTTTGAATATTCAAAGTGAGTAATTGGAGAAGCTGATGAAAATGTCGACTCCTTAACCGAAGAAATTGTTTCATCATCCGAGATAAAAGAGTGTTTCAAAAGCATATCAGCGCTCCATCTTTTGAGTGGATCCCTAACAAAACATTTTTCAAGAAAATCCTTTGCTTCTTCTGAGATTCCATCTGGAATTAATGGTACTTCTTCTTGAACCCCAATTCGAACCAACAACGTCAACATGTCTGCGTCGTAATCTATGTTCCACGCAGGTTCTCCGGTAAGAATCTCCACGACGGTGCAACCGAGAGCCCAAATATCTACCGGAGAATTATACACACCGTCCATCAATGATTCTGGTGACATAAACATTGGAGTTCCTCTACATTGCATCTTTTTAACTTCTTCCACTCCCATCTCTTTTGCAAGACCGAAATCTGATATCTTTACGTTGCCATTCTCGAATACGAGAATGTTTGGTGGTTTCAAGTCGCAATGAACAAAACCGTTTTCGTGAATATACTTCAAACCTTCAACCACGGACCTTGTGTAACGTCGAACAAGTTTTTCCGGGAGTTTCCCATCGTGATTCTTGAGCTGGTCATTGAGAGTTCCGCCGTTTGCATATTCTAGAAAAATATTGTAATACTCTTCCCCGTTTTCAACAGTTTGATCCTGACCAAAGTATTGGATAATGTGTGGGCATGACCCTAAACGCTCAAATATATTTTTCTCGTTTTGGAGAGAAAGCGAATGGGAAAGTTTGCATGTTTTGACGGCGGTAAGAGACGGAATGTTAACGGAGGGTTTAGTGTGTATGGCTAAGTCGACGGTGGCGAAGTTTCCACTGCCCAGTGAATCACCCCGAATCCAATTCATAGCTGTTTTGTAGTTTAGTGTGTATTCTGTTTTTATTTAGAAATACGTGAAGTTTGAAATAAGGTTTGAAGATGAATGTTTCTTATTTATATAAGTTAATTGTTTGTTATAGATATGCGAAAATCGTGCTCCTACCTTGTTATCATTATTTTAAATAGTTTTTTATTGGATAAGAAAGCATATTAATAAAACCAACTATAGATTTTAATTTCATAACTAACTCATAGTGTGATAATACTTTGTGATATTTAAATTTAGGCCTCCCTTATCGGGCTTCTTCATTTTAGGTTAGGTCATGACCACCCAAACCAATATTTTCGACATCAATTAGGGTTGTAGACAAACTTAATATATTTCGAGATGTACATATTTTAATCAATTTAATTTATTATTTTCAATTATATAATTTTAATTTTTTAATTAAATATATTTTTTAATATTAAATAATATATTAATCAAACTATATGTTGTATTAATCAAAAAATTTCACACCATCAAATAAAGTTATCATGGAGAAAGAAATATAAAAATTTCAAAATTATGAATGTCACTGTTAGTGAATAATATAGGTGTAGAAAATTAGGGTTTGTTTGAATTAATTTTCGTTTTTAGTTTTTAAAACTGCTTTTAAACATTAGTTTTCAATAATTGTTTTTAAGAAGAAAATAAAAAAGAATCTATTTGGTAATCAATTTTTAAAAACGGTTTTAGAAATGAAAAAAATAAAAAGTAAAATCCATTTAGTTATCAAATTTTTAAAAACCTATTTAATATTTTTATTTAAATGTATTATATATAAAAAGTTAAATTATTAAAATTAAGAGTTAAATATATTTTAACTCCTTGTGAAATTGTCAAATTATTATCTTTTCCATTAGAAAATACATAACTGAGTGTGAACGGTTATGTGAAATGTTGAGAGCATTTTGAAGAAACTATGTGACAAATATTATGGTCAATTATAAATAATCATGTAATAATAGGATTCCACATACTCACTGTCCTTCTCTGATGATACTTTGAGTAAGGCCTCTAATTTAAAGTTGTTTTTAAAATTTGTATTTCAAGCATACCCTAAAAAGATCAATGGTCGTGCTCCTCCGACCATGTATGACCTAATAGGGAAACCTGTGGGAAATGTCACAAAGGTTCCGAAAGACACCAAGAAACCCATCGATACTCAAGTGAAAATCTCGATATAACTAGCAAATGATGTCCTGAAAGTTTCTCCACTCTAACTCGTGTTTCATGGCACATGCAAAAGTAAGTTTTCCAAATCTTCTGAAACTCCAAAAGTTAGTGTTTTTGCTAATGTGTTTGTTCATAAGATAGTTTTTGTAGCATATAGACCCAGTAATAATACTAAGGATGTTAGGGGTAATGATTCTGAAAATATTAATAAATTCTAATTGAAAAATATGTTCTAGAGAAACTTGTTGATAATCCTATTGTGGATATTGACATTGAAAACATCTTGAATGAAAATGTGCCAGAAGAGGATGAGTCTAGTGAGGAAGAATTTGGTGACACTCAGGATGATGCTGTCGCATCCGCGAAAAACAACCGGCGGGCTGAAACAAAACACAACACAGAGCCGCCACCGTGCGTTATTTATCCCAAAGAGGGAAAGGAAACGCTCGAAGTAAACCTCGGAAAAGCATGGTCTTGCGACCAAAGAGAATGGGATCGGGAGTCGGTTACGCAAGGGGAAGGTATTAGCACCCCTCACGTCCGTCGTACTCGACGGGATCCACGCTCTAAAAAATAGGTTAAGGTTGCTAAAACAAACATCACACACACAAGAAACACAGGTGGAGGAAGAGGAGAGGGCTCGCTAGGACATCGCATCCTATGCCTACGTATCTCGTCTGGAACGAGAATCAGAGCTACCGTAGTTCGGCTCACGCACGCCGAAACAAACACACGCACAAAAAGGCAAACATGGAACCCGAACGCCAATCGCTGGACTTACATCGGCTTCCGAACCAAACAAACCCACTCAGGATACGGACAGCCAATCGCTGGTCTTACATCCATATCCTGACACACAAGAGGGTTAACAAACAACAAGTTACTAAGGAGTCAGGCACTCGAGCCTAGCAACTGTCAAGCAAACACACACAAAAAAGAAAAAGGGTGCCCGGAGAGACCTCGCACGGTCTCCTGCCTACGTACCTCATCTGGTATGAGGATCAGGGCGACGTAGTTCCCCTGAACGGGAAAGAAATTCTAACCAGATAACAGAGGGAGACACACTACTAGGGAGCTGTACTCGAGCCTAGATGTTATCATGCATCATTGCCCTATGTTATGGTTTCTAACTACTTGCACCACAGCAAGCTAATCCTAACCAGGAAGAAGCAAAGCATGCAAGCATAAACAAAACAAATCAAACATTCACAGTTAGCACACACTATATCCAGTCAAAAAGTGGGCTCAAACAAAGGGTCAGACTGCCAAGGCAAGTCATCTGTACAAGGGTGGTGTTAGCTCTTAACCCTGACATTGAGAGTCAGGGTGAAGCAGATGAAAGGTGAGTGAATGAGACTTAGTCATCTGTACAAGGGTGGTGTTAGCTCTTAACCCTGACATTGAGAGTCAGGGTGAAGCAGATGAAAGGTGAGTGAATGAGACTTCACAGCTCTTATCCCTGGCCAGGGAGAGCTTCAGACAAAGGAGCGTGGGTTCAGAAAGTGGGAACCCTTCTACGCTCAAGACTCTGACTCAACTGATCTTGGGTTAATGTCCCAATGCATCAACACAGTGGTGTGAGCAGAGGGACGACTCAACAGAATAGCGGGAGATAGATTGCATATCTCTCTTATCCGCCAATTGCCTTAATCAAGGTCTTTACCTGCTTGGGGACAAAAATAAACAATCACAAACATCGCCTCTTAAGGAGGACTTCAGACAGTTGCCTGGCCAAGTAACAGGCCAGGTCTTCCAGACTACATGGAGACAAGAGAGTCTACCTCAATTGGTTTATACAACCAAGCAACAGCAAGCAAGTTCTCAAGGAACTAATAGCAACTAATGTACCTGAAATCAATCAAATACAATCAGTATACCAATCACAAAAGCAAAACAGACAGTGTAAAAACCAACAGACAATGTATAATCAGACAATGCAATGTGCAAAGCACAATCAACTCAAGTGAGCCAAGCATCCTACAAAACACACAAGTTAGTTCACAACAATTAACCAAATCAAACTCAATTAACTTGAAGCAATCTCCTTAAGGCATTTGCACCTCAACCTGAAAAGCCAAACTCAAATATGAGAAACAAGACCACTAGGACAAGCCTAGGGTCAAAAGGAGATGAAAAATCCAAAACAGCAAGTGAAAATTATCCAAAACCACAATCAAACAATTTAGAAACAAATCCCATTGGTCACATGCTCATATCATTCATTATCATCATTTCATAAAAGAAAAGGCACAAAACATGCAATTTGCAACCTCAAAGGACCAAACAGAATGATCTCAATCAAATCAACATTAAAATATTTCAATAAATTCCACAAAAATTCAAGTCTAAACAGAACACATTCAATGAATAGCATATCAAATTTCAGCTCATTTGGATCAAGGGAAATAGGTCAATGAAAATCAGAAAGTCAACACAAATGCAAGGATCACGTGAACCGATGATATCATAGATTAAGTTGTAATATCAACACATGCTAACATGATTATGATAGTGATTTCCACAATTTATTAAATCATAAAATTCTTATGATACGTTTTAATCATATTCACTTATTTATTAAAATAGATAGTCGTTTTTAATTATTTGAAAATAAAAATAAAAATATAGATTAGAAAATATGCACTTATTCAACTTTTATAATTTTCTTTTGTATTTATGACCACTAACGTAATATAAAAATATTCAACGTTTAGTTATTAAGCAGAATAATTCTAATATTAGAAAATTATATTATTTTTAAAAAAAAATTATGCTAAATGATTCTTTTTTATTTTGATTTTAAAGTTATACACAAATACAAAATTATTAATACGTTTCACTATGTTTGATCAACTTACTTTTATTTTTATTCAAGTGTTATTTACTATATACAAATTTAATTTATTTTTGTTCTCTGCCTGTATAATAAATACTTTAGAATGTTAATATAAAATAATGATTAATATTATATTAAATTTAACAAATAACAACTAAATTGAAGTGTTATTTTTTAATAAAACAACAATTTAAAAATGTATGCTATAATAACACATGAAATTTGTGTATAATATCTTTTGTTTTTATTATTCAAATATATTTCAAAATAACTTTTTTATAAATAAAATAAGTATGTTAAAAAATACATTGGATACTCAACTTCAGCTGCAAAAAAGAACATTGTTGTATATTGTGAATATTTTAATATTTCAATACAACTATAATTAATTATAGTTAAAAGCCTATGCTAAACATAACATAAAATAGGAAATAGAACATTGTTGTATTAATGTATACTTTCATTGAATATGTGTAATCCTCTAATACAATTGACTTCGATGAAGGTATTCTAAGTTGAACAAAATACCAATCATTATATTCTAATAAAACTTTGTGATAAATAACACCAATCATCAAATTTTAAAAAATCTAACGATTTCTCAGCGGTGAGAACTAATGGTATAAGACTCTTTTCTTGTGATAAATAACACCAATCATCAGATTCTAACAAAGCTAACGATTTCTCAGCAGTGGTGACTAGTTGTCCAAGAATATTTTCTTGTGATAAATAACACCAATCATCAGATTCTAACAAATCTAACGTTTTCTCAGCAATGAAGACCACTAGTAGAAGCCTATGTTCTGGCGAACAATCTAGTAGCTTCGCATCATGAGCTAGTTGTCGACTACTCTTTTCTTGTGATAAAAACCAGTACTCAGTTTCATCTTCCGTTGAACTGTAAAGCAACGTTGTAACAGTAGTAGAAGAACTCCAGTTTGAATACTCAAAGTGAGTAATTGGAGAAGCTGATGAAAATGTCGACTCCTTAACCGAAGAAATTGTTTCATCATCCGAGATAAAAGAGTGTTTCAAAAGCATATCAGCGCTCCATCTTTTCAGTGGATCCCTAACAAAACATTTTTCAAGAAAATCCTTTGCTTCTTCTGAGATTTCTTCTGGAATTAATGGTACTTCTTCTTGAACCCCAATTCGAACCAACAACGTCAACATGTCTGCGTCGTAATCTATGTTCCACGCAGGTTCTCCGGTAAGAATCTCCACGACGGTGCAACCGAGAGCCCAAATATCTACCGGAGAATTATACACACCGTCCATCAATGATTCTGGTGACATAAACATTGGAGTTCCTCTACATTGTATCTTTTTAACTTCTTCCACTCCCATCTCTTTTGCAAGACCGAAATCTGATATCTTTACGTTGCCATTCTCGAAGACGAGAATGTTTGGTGGTTTCAAGTCGCAATGAACAAAACCGTTTTCGTGAATATACTTCAAACCTTCAACCACGGACCTTGTGCAATGTCGAACAAGTTTTTCTGGGAGTTTCCCATCGTGATTCTTGAGCTGGTCATTGAGAGTTCCGCCGTTTGCATATTCTAAGAAAATATTGTAATACTCTTCCCCGTTTTCAACAGTTTGATCCTGACCAAAGTATTGGATAATGTGTGGGCATGATCCTAAACGCTCAAATATATTTTTCTCCTTTTGGAGAGAAAGCGAATGGGAAAGTTTGCATGATTTGACGGCGGTAAGAGACGGAATGTTAACGGAGGGTTTAGTGTGTATGGCTAAGTTGACGGTGGCGAAGTTTCCACTGCCGAGTGAATCACCGCGAATCCAATTCATAGCTGTTTTGTAGTTTAGTGTGTATTCTGTTTTTCTTTAGAAATACGTGAAGTTTGAAATAAGGTTTGAAGATGAATGTTTCATATTTATATAAGTTAATTGTTTGTTATAGATATGCGAAAATCGTGCTCCGACCTCGTTATCATTATTTTAAATAGTTTTTTATTGGATAAGAAAGCATATTAATAAAACCAACTTATAGATTTTAATTTCATAACTAACTCATACTGTAATAATACTTTGTGACCACCCAATCCAATATTTTCGACATCAATTAGGGTTGTAGACAAACTTAATATATTTCGAGATGTACATATTTTAATCAATTTAGTTTATTATTCTCAATTATATAATTTTAATTTTTTAATTAAATATATTTTTTAATATTAAATAATATATTAATCAAACTATATGTTGTATTAATCAAAAATTTTCACACCATCAAATAAAGTTATCATGGAGAAAGAAATATAAAAATTTCAAAATTATGAATGTCACTGTTAGTGAATAATATAGGTGTAGAAAATTATGGTTTGTTTGAATTAATTTTCGTTTTTAGTTTTTAAAACTGCTTTTAAACATTAGTTTTCAATAATTGTTTTTAAGAAGAAAATAAAAAAGAATCTATTTGGTAATCAATTTTTAAAAACGGTTTTAGAAATGAAAAAAACAAAAAAGTAAAATCCATTTAGTTATCAAATTTTTAAAAACCTATTTAATATTTTTATTTAAATGTATTATATATAAAAAGTTAAATTATTAAAATTAAGAGTTAAATATATTTTAACTCCTTGTGAAATTGTCAAATTATTATCTTTTCCATTAGAAAATACATAACTGAGTGAGAACGGTTATGTGAAATGTTGAGAGCATTTTGAAGCAACTATGTGACAAAGATTATGGTCAATTATAAATAATCATGTAATAATAGGATTCCACATACTCGTTGTCCTTCGGTGATGATACTTTGAGTAAGGCCTCTAATTTAAAGTTGTTTTTAAAACTTGTATTTCAAGCATACCCTAAAAAGATCAATGGTCGTGCTCCTCCGACCATGTATGACCTAATAGGGAAACCTGTGGAAAATGTCATAAAGGTTCCGAAAGACACCAAGAAGCCCATCGATACTCAAGTGAAAGTCTCGATATAACTAGCAAATGATGTCCTGAAAGTTTCTCCACTCTAACTCGTGTTTCATGGCACATGCAAAAGTAAGTTTTCCAAATCTTCTGAAACTCCAAAAGTTAGTGTTTTTGCTAATGTGTTTGTTCATAAGATAGTTTTTGTAGCATATAGACCCAATAATAATACTAAGGATGTTAGGGGTAATGATTATGAAAATATTAATAAAACTCTAAAAACTATGAATGCATGTGATAATCCTCCAAGCGAGAATAGTATTTATAAGATTCTAATTGAAAAATACGTTCTAGAGAAACTTGTTGATAATCCTATTGTGGATATTGACATTGAAAACATCTTGAATGAAAATGTGTCAGAAGAGGATGAGTCTAGTGAGGAAGAATTTGGTGACACTCAGGATGATGGTAACAAGGATGTCAATAACAACGTTGTTGACATTCCTTAGATAAAAGAGAATGAGTCAAAAAAATGGTTCTGAAGAAATTAATGATGAAGAAGTTGGTTCAAATGTTAGTGAAGAGGAAGGTGAAAAATCACTAAAGAGACGGAAGAAGATGACCAAATGGATGAACCATAGGCAAGCAAAGAAGACCTGAGTCAAGATGTAAGGCAAGAAGACAATGACAACATTGATGTTAACAAGGAAGCTAATATTAACAATGAAGATGTTCCAACATATGTCCATGACAATTTGGAGGATTTGTTGGAGACTGAGGCTCCAACCTATTATGATGTTGAGCAAGATGTCTTAGACATCAAGGAAACTCCTAAAGAAGTTAAAGTCTAAAACGAAGTCATGTATGATGTCAATGACAAGATCATTGATATATTAATGATCTAGTCTTGACTGTTAATAAAACCACAACAAAATATGATAAAAGATCCAAGAAAAAGGATGAGAAAAATAAACTAGCCTTGAAACCCAAGAAAAACACTACCAAAAAGTCCCAAACCAAGTAAGAAGAGAAAAACCTCTTTGAAGAAGGAAAATTTTCTAAAGAAAAAGAAGTTTGAGAAATTTTGTTCATGAGGTGATGGATGTTGGGCACGATGTTTGGACAACTAGTTCATTTTGTTAAACCAGTAAAACACCAAAATAACAACATCAATAACACAATATAGAAAGCAATAAAATAACAAGAGATTGATAACCTAGTTTGGTGAAATCACACCTATATCTAGGAAGAACTCTACTCAAGAAAGGAAATTCACTACTTCGAATTAGTACAATTAGTCATATAGGAACATCAACCCTATGATGTTCAACGCCTTTTCCTAATCATAGTGACTTTATATTTAGGTCTTGCCTTAAATATGAGAACCCTCTCACTTTCTTTTAATCATTCATCCTAAGTGACGCACTAAATAAACAAATCATTAATCCCAGATGATTAACAGAATAACAATCCTATTGATTGTTGAATTTACAACCACTAGTGCAAAATATACCTTTGGTAAAACCTTAATTCACCCTATTTAAGAAGCTGAAACCCTAACCCTAAAAGAGCATTGGAATTTCGTGGCAAGGAGGCAAAGCTTCATCACATATCAGATTCCATTCCACTTCTATTTTCCATTAGGGATTGCTTATGGCAATTGAAGAGATCTTTTGATCCTCCCTCGTTCATCTCATATGCCATGTATTAGAGGCCTTTTACCTTGATTTTATTTGGTCCTTACCTCATTTCCTGATTAAATTATTCAGTGGACCCTTCGTGTGCATATTTTCATCTGTTTGATTCATCTGTTATCTTTTATACTTGTTTCTCTCATTCATGCGTTCTATTGCTTGATTATTTAACATGTTCATACTCTCATGCATTGTTTAAATGCTCCATTATTTGATTCTTTGGTTTGATTATATATTGTTTATTT
Source organism: Lathyrus oleraceus (assembly GCF_024323335.1). Lineage (NCBI taxonomy): Eukaryota > Viridiplantae > Streptophyta > Magnoliopsida > Fabales > Fabaceae > Lathyrus > Lathyrus oleraceus. The sequence goes on from NC_066580.1 coordinate 461,309,882, forward strand.
ATCCGATCTGATTGATAACTGATGCCTACTTGAATGATGTATGAGGCATATATTCTTATTGTTTGTTTGCCATGAACAATCCCCATTCATAACAAATGTACCCCTCTCCCATAAAGTGTATAATATTTATTTCTTTATTCTTTAGTCACCTGTTAATACAAGAATTAAAACGAACATCCGATAACCATTTCAAAATAAGATCAAAAGCTCGATCCAACATCGAGTAATTATTTTCAAAACTTAACAGAACCAGCACGCATTCATCCATCCTCTTGTAAGTCGATTGCCTCAGGCATCGCCATCTACCTGTAAGTCGATTGCCTACGGCATCGCCACCTACCCTTATCCGTAACTCCTCTCCGCGCTCCATCCGTCGACTCTTGTTCCGTTTAGGTAGCACCCATTAGGTAGAACCCTTTGTATGATAACATAGGTAGAATTCCCTTATTCTTTGCATGCTAACATTAGGTAGATGTTCCCCTTTGTAAATCCTAACACATAGGTCCATATTGCATGACAACTCTAGAGCAGAGCTTCCCCACTTTTAGACCTTCTGTGTGTCTCCGATCTTGTGGCATGTCAGTCTGTTCTATTGCAAAGAGGTAACTGCCTAAGACTCGATTCAGCAAGTTGCGACACCTACTGCTAGGACGTTGAACACACTGCCCACCCTCCTTTGACACAGTTGGTGTCCTCTTTTATAAGTCCATGTTAAGATGGAAATCTTTAACCCCTAGTTAGCCGAACTACGTTTTGCTCTGATTCTCATTCCAGATGAGATACGTAGGCATAAGATGCGACGTCTTACCGAACACACTTCTCTTTAACCCATAGGTAGCCGAGCTACGAAGGCTCTGATTCTCATACTCAAATGAGATACGTAGGCAGTGGATGCGACATCCTTGCGAGTCATTTTCTTTTAACCTTCCTTTTAGTAAATAGTACTTTAGATATATCTACACCCTTTAGACTAGAACAACACTTATGAAAAGGGCTCCCTAGGAGTACCTAGGATGTTTTGGGTGCTTAAAACCTTCCCATTGCATAACCAACCCCCTTACCTAGATCTCTGACATTTTTACTAGTTTTTGATTCGATAAAACTTTTAGGTTTTTGTTTGCTTTCTAACCATTCCTTTGGATAAATAGAAGTGTGATGGCGACTCGACTTGTATGGTTTACCTTGGATTTAGTCAATATCTCTAATGGTAACGAATACCCCGCTACAACAAGATGTCAACTCAAACTGACAATGATCAACTCCTCATCCACTATTTCCAGGACAGCCTGTTTGGTGCTGCATTAAGATGGTATATGGGCTTGGATAGTGCGAACATTCGCTCCTTCAACGACCTTGGTGAAGCTTTCGTCAAGCAGTACAAGTACAACGTTGATATGGCTCCCGATAGGGACCAGCTGAGGGTTATGTCCCAGGAGGAGAAGGAAACTCTTAAGGAGTACACCCAGAGGTGGCGTGAATTGGCTGCACAGATTGTGCCCCCGCTCGAAGAGAAGGAAATGACCAAGATCTTTCTGAAGACCTTGAGTTCATTTTACTACGAGAGGATGATTGCTAGTGCTCCCTCTGACTTCACGAAGATGGTGAACATGGGGATGCGACTAGAGGAAGGAGTCAGGGAAGGAAGTCTGGCCAGAGAAGAAGGCTCTTCTGCCAAATGTTATGGGCGTTTGCCAAGAAGAAAGAGGGAGAGGCACATGTCGTGTCTTCCCATATTAAACAAAGAAGACCCTCTATGAAGAGGAAGACTGTGCGCCCTTCCAGTAACCAGCACCAGGTGGCTCATATAGCACCTACCTTCAGGGAAAATCAACATTATAAACACCAGCAACAACAACATCAGCAATATCAACAACAACAGCATCGTCCGCAACAACATGCCTACCTGCCTCAAAACAACAACAATACCAGCACTAGCTATGATAGGAAGAGGGTCACTTTTGATCCAATTCCAATGACCTACGATGAGTTATATCCTTCATTGATTGAAAGGAAGTTGATCACTCCATGTGACCCACCTGTTGTACCGACCAATCCTCAGTGGTGGTACAAGCCCGAGCTTCACTGTGTTTATCATTCCGGTGCTCCCGGACATGATGTGGAGAACTATTATCCTCTCAAGACCAAGGTTCAAGACCTTGTTAGAAGTGGGATATTTTTTTTCGAGGACGTAGGTCCTAATGTTAAGAAGAACTGATGCGTGCTTTTCGCAAGTATACGAATGCGTCAGAGTAATATAAAAGATTATCGAATCCACAGAGACCAAGTGTCAATCTATCGTTATCTATTGTTATGGTGTTTATCTAAGGTAATCAAAATAGGGGTTTTTAGAGTGTGCAATGAAGAGTAAATTATTAAATTAAATTCAATTAATAAAGACAGAGTCGAATGTAATTCACATAATCAATTAATAATCCAAGTACTTGCTAATAGAACTACTTATGGCAGTGTTTCCCACTTTGAAAAGAACCAATTTAACAGGAACTGTCTCTTTCGTGTATTCAGAACCGAGTTGTACTCCCTAATCAAACCCTCTTATTGTCACTTATAAAAAGACACGCATTGCGTTAGAGTAGTAAACCTATTTTTAAGAAATATAGTATCTTGACTAAGTTGAAAAGTATTTTAACCTTGATTTCTTAACCAAAAGAGGTTCTCACGAACCAGACTCTAAACTTATAAACGCGTCCGAAAATAGTTTTAAAATCACTTTTCTTCTTAAGTTAAAAACTCCTAATGAACTAAACAAAGCGCTTTCGCTGTATTTGAAATAGTTAAAAACAACTAAGTTTAAAAAGACGTTGGACGGCTTTTGATCTTATCCAACGGAAATTAAGTGCGGGAAAACTTAAGTTGAAAGTCAAAATAGCCCTTAAGTGCTTCTACGAACAATTGTATGGATTATCGGTTCAATTACGATTCTAACATTCTAACCTTATAGGTTTAGTTAGACATGGTAAAGTAAAGGTGCATTTTAATTTAAATAAAAGTAGTGCGAGTGCGAGAAATAAATAAAAGTAGTGTGAGTGCGAGAAATAAATAAAAGTAGTGCGAGTGTGAGAAATAAATAAAGTAGTGCGAGTGCGAGAAATAAATGAAAGTAGTGCGAGTGCGAGAAATAAATAAAGTAAGACAGTGCGAGAAATAAATAAAGTAGTGCGAGTGCGAGAAATAAATAAAGTAAGATAGTGCGAGAAATAAAATAAGTAAGATAGTGCGAGAAATAAAGTAGACAAAGGTAAAGCAATAAAAACCTGCTCCAATCGGAGGGTTGAATAAAGTGCGAAACGGAAATGAAAATGGCGGCAGGATTAACTTCCTTCCAAAGTGCTCCAAACTCGATTACAGACTCGATCACACAATTGTGGCAACACCCCAATGTGAAGCGATTACCACTTTTATAATACTGAATATATGCCTAATTTGCAACTAAGTTTGCTCTAAGTTTGGATGATTAAACAAATGAAATCGAGTCTCTATTTATAGGCAAGGAAAATAATGGAAATGACAAGGATGCCCTTCAGTTTGAAATTGGGAGGGAAAAACTTTCTTCTTGTGGCGCCCGCCACACCATCATGGTGCCCGCCACAAGGGTAAAGTGTGGCGCCCAAGTCGAGATAGTGGGAGACGTGGCAGTTGAGGGAAGTTGAGCTATGACACGTCATGGCTGGACCCATGGCGCCAGCCACAGTGGGAGCCACAAGTGCAAAATGCTATTTTTTAGGTTTTTTAGCTCGTTTTCACTCCTTTTCTCGATCGGGGCTCCGATTAGACTGAAAACCAAAAAACAAAAAAAAGCATAGTAACAACATAACAAAATAATAATAAAACAACTAAAATGCATGCGAAATCGGAGTCGAAAATACGGTGAATTTCAGTGTCATCAAATTCTCCCATACTTAAACCCTTGCTTGTCCTCAAGCAAAACACTAAAAAGCTCATCAAAGAAAAACTGGTGTCAAGGAGTGATTCGGGCTAGAAAGGCTTCTAAATTCAAGTCAGGATGCAGTGATAGGTACTAACTGAGTGAACTAAGGGTATCGTGATGACACTTATCCGCAAACACGGACATAAACTCCATTCCTATATTAACCAACCCATATTATCCCACAATACCTAGGCCCACCTCTTCATTTCTTTTTTCGGTCCTTTTCGTTCAGGCGCAATCACATTAAGCCCATTATCCATACATGCTTCATAGCAGAGTGACCTGTTAGTGATTATGATCCAAACATGGGGTTCCTGGCACATAAATTTGTGTAAACCCTTTTATTTGACCCAACTGCAGTTGTGGGGGATCGGATTGTAATCCGCCCTACCGAGTTCAGCGCCAGATACCTCTGAACTAACTAACAACGGGTGAGTTTTTCTTTTTTTTTTTCTTTTTGTAGCAAATTTTTACAACTTTTTGGTTTAAATGACTTTGTGAGGGTCACCTATACCGGAGTTGCCTTTTCTTTTCTTTTATTTATTTCACTGGATCATTCACTTATGTTCATCGGTCCCCTACGTAGAGGCTACTTCGGCCGGAGCTGACTGCTGAAATAAACTACTGAGGACTATACAGAAATGATGATTAAGGACATGGTATATGGGGTTTCGGGAGTGATTCCTATATTCATGAAGTCTATGGTGCTAAAATGATACTGATGTTTCAAGAAGTTCTCTCAGGTCACCACATCCCAACTCAAACCTGTCTTAAAGCCCAAAAACTTTCAGAATAACATCGTTTTCTTTTGCAAAAAATAATTCGGTAGGGCTAAAGGAATGGGGAGATTAGAATGTACTAAAGATACACTATGCTGGTGACTCGTCAGACTCATGCATTATCTAAAACACTCGGACTAAAAGCAAAATGAAACAAAGTAAATAACTAAAAAGCAATAAAAATAAACGATCTAACTAAAAGCAACAAAGAAAAAATAGAAAGCGATAAAATCTGCTCCCACACTTAAATCGAACATTGTCCCCAATGTTTTGAAATAAGATAAGGGGAGAGTCACCTGACATCTTATTGCTGACCACTGGTACCTTCGCCATCCTGAGGTGGACGACAGGATCGGCTGCGACGACGGTCTCTCTGATCCATCCTGGCCTGTAAGGCATCCTGAGCAGTCCTCACCTCTCGAAGGTTACCCAAAATGGAACCCTGAGTGGCTTCTATAAGCGCAGAATGTTGACGGTGGTAGTTCTGCTGGCGGGCTTGCTCGTTTGTGATCGTAAGCAGGGACTGTACAACAGTCTCATAGGATCTATCTGTCCTCTGCTGCGATTCTTGCATGAAGCTCATGTTGTCCGCCAGTTATTGCTGAATGGTAGAGAGTAGGTCATCACGCCTTTCCTCTCTAGCCATGTGTCCCCCCATCACCCTTCACCACCACACACCGCACCATAATGATTGTGTCGAAGCAAGTAACTTTTAATATATCATATTAAAAGTTACTTGCTTCGATTCCCAACACCAACATTTTTTTCTTCTTCTTCTTCTCTCTCTCTCTCTCTCTCTCTCTCTCTCTCTCTCTCTCTCTCTCTCTCTCTCTCTCTCTCTCTCTCTCTCTCTCTCTCTCTCTCTCTATATATATATATATATATATATATATATATATATATATATATATATATATATATATATATATATATATATATATATATATATATATATATATATATATATATATATATATATATATATATATATATATATATATAAGCAAAGTTATCAACCTTTCCCTCAGAATAGTTGTCACTCTCTTAACAAAATCATAACAACACTCTCTACCACTTGCAGCAAACCGGTCCTCATTAGCATCTTCAAACTTAAAGGTAATCAAGTTCATCTGATTTTTCTTCCGTCTTCTTCTTCATATGCTTTCTTCCATGCTATTAATATGTTTTCTTCCTTTTTTCTCAAAACAAAACCCTAATATTTATCTCTTCCAATGCAGCGAACTCGTCCCGATAATCTTCTTCAAACTAAAAGGTAATTGTTTCCATTAGCTTTCTTAAAATTTTCATATTTATTCCATGTATGACACTAGGTGTTCTTAAAAAAACTTATTTGGCATAATTTACTCCTTTTTGGGTCATGTTTCTGTTTATGTTAATGCTAGTTTATGTTTCAAAATCTTGTTCAAAAGAACTCATACTATGAGTGTGGTGCATAAATGATTTAATCTGTGTTGCTATGGAGACACAATATAAGAAGTATGAAGCTATTTTGGAAGCTTCATCTGACTTGTATTTTTCTTCGTAGCAACACAAATTAGATCAACTTCAGATAATTCCGCGAATCTTTTCAATAAAAGGTATGTTGTTATTGTTTTGTTGATAAATATTGATGTATTTTATTGTTTTTTTTCATAAATGGTTTTTATTTTTGTTGTTGATAAGTGTATGTTGTTGATGTTGATGTTGTTGTTGTTGTTGTTGTTGTTGTTGATAAATGTTGTTATTGTTGATGTATGTTGTTGTTGAGTTTATTATAATGTATGTAGATTGTTTGTTTCACTAACCCTTTATTGAACATGCATTCATTTAAAGTGATTTAGAAAATAAAAATTTGAAAATTAAGTTTTATTTGAAATGTAACTTAGATGAACCACTATTTTTCAAATTGCATGCATCTCGAAATTCATCTATCACTCTTTAACACGTAGAACTTGATTTATTGTCCCAGATTCTTCAAAGCAACAGTTTATTCTCTATTAATTTATATTGCAAAACATCAAATTTGTTTAGAAATTGAATCATCTTCATCGATGTCATCATAATAATCTTCATCATTGATTAAAATAATGATGATGATAGTGATTATTGTGATTTCGAATTAGTCAACATATTGATGCTTTACAAAATAAAATAGGAGTCAATTGTTGCTTTGAATAACTCATGACATTGAATCAAATATTATGTTTTAAGTAGCAAGAGATGAATTATGGTATGAATGCAATTTGAAAAGGAGTGGTTCGTTTTTGTTCTTCGAGAATAATTTAATTTTTTAAATTATTATCTTCTGCATCAATTTTAATGGTTGTATATGTTTAGTGAGGTGTATGAAAGAAAATTAATCTACATATTTTATAATAAACTCATGATACTTTCCACAACGATTATCTTCTATAACCGTGGTGAAAAATTAATTATATTCCAAATAAATTACAGTTATTGGGTTTGGAACTCATGACCTAAATATATATTATAATGGTTGTTTAATATAACTGTTGTGATATGTAGCGAGTTATCTATCTTATAATCACGCTCACACGCCCGCTGTAGAAACCAACATACATAGAATCACATGCTACCTAACAACGAACATGCAACCGTCATTGTATGTATTTTTCGTAGTAGTGAACTCAACCAAGACAAACCAGCAACTATGATAAGTTACTGAAACATAGAGTTGTGTACAAAACTAGATTAAACACTAAACCTTATGACGACATTAGCGTGGAATACAAGAAAGAAGACTCAAAAACCCTAAGCACAAATAACTTAATCTTATGCATAAACATTCTTTTCAAAACATGAGAATCGAGTCTCCTTATATAGCAATGTAGTCTAGGTTTTTTCTTCTTGGATATCTGAATTAAATTTGACCTGAATAATAGCTTAATTAGTTAGATTTGATTTTCTCCATGAATATATCTGATAAAAGATATGATTTATTATATTTCAAATTCAAATTTAAATCTCCATTTAAATTTGATTTGATCTTTAACAGTTTCTAAACAAATCACACAAACATTTTTAAATAGTATACAACAAATCTGATTGAGATTCAATCAAACATTTCACACCAAACAACATCTATCATGTTCTGCTGACCAATGCTAGATGTTGCACTGCACAGATACTAGAACATCGTGTTCCACATGTTTCACAAATACATCCAAATTAACTATTTTCTATGATGCTCCCCTACATAGTTAACATGAAATCATTCATGATAGGTTAGTCATGCGCACACTGTTAACAGTCAGAAGTTACTACCAACACACAAGGTTGAAGTCCAGATGTCAAGCCAGATGCTTCAGCATGTGTGCACACAGATCATCAGTTAATACTAATCAAAACATTAGTCAGTACTAAAACAACATGATATATCAGTTGGACCTCATACACTACACATCAATAATTAGTAGTCACACAACTACACAATATTAGAAAGTTATATAATTTTTTTTTAATTATGATATATGATTCTTTTTTATTTTGATTTTAAAGTTATACACAAATAAAAAATTATTAATAAATTTCATTATGTTTGATCAACTTATTTATATTTTTATTTTAGTGCTATTTACTATTTACAAATTTAATTTATTTTTGTTCTCTGCATGTATAATAAATACTTTAGAATGTTATTATAAAATATTGATTAATATTATATTAAATTTAACAAATACTACCTCCGTTTTTTATTATATGTCACTTTGGAAAAATATTTTGTACCACAATATAAGTCATTTTATAATATCAATGAATCATTAATGTTATTTTTCCTATTATACCCTTAAATATTTCTTATTCTCTCTCCTTTCAATTATGTCAATTTGTCTTTTCAATACCATTAATGAAGGATAATTTTGTAAAATTCTTCATAATTTATCTTTTTCATACCATAATTATTACATTTCTTAATACGTGTGAAAAGTCAAAAACGACTTATAATAAAAAACGGAGGGAGTAACAACTAAATTGAAGTAACATAGTATACATCAGTAGCAATTAAAGCACATATCAGTAACATAGTAGTTCCTACACATCAGTCAGTTGACACACAAAGATGCTCTCGTACATAGTTAACATGAAATCATTCATGATAGGTTAGTCATGCACACATAGTTTATAGTCAATAGTCAAAAGTCTGAAGTTACTACTAACACACAAGATTGAAGGTCAGATGTCAAGTCAAATGCTTCAGCATGTGTGCACATAGATCATCAGTTAGTACTAATCAGAACATTAGTCAGTACTAAAACAACATGATATATCAGTTGGACCTCATACACTTCACATCAATAGTTAGTAGTCACACCACTACACAATATTACTCCCCCATTTTGCCATAATTTGGCAAAGCTCCATTAGCACAGTTAACAACACCTTGGTCAGTATTATCCATGAGCACAGTCAGCGAACGTGTCAGACAAAATCACACAAAATTAGGAGTAGAAACTATCAACAACAGCCATGAGCACATATGTTAAATGTAACACCCCAACTTTAAATTATTAATTATATTTAATTATTTGAGTATTTTTTATATGTGTTGCATAATTTATTTAAATTTATTCAAAATTATTTGAGTTATTTTTGTTTTTTTTTTCAGGATTTAGAGGTATTTTAGTAATTTAATTATTACTGGAAATATAGAGTATTTGTGGGTGGAGAAATAAAATTGAATTATTAGAATAATTAGAGATATTTGAAATAGTTAGTTGAATATAAAATAAAAAAGGTTATTTTATAATTATTAAGTAAATTATATTTTTATTAAATAATTATTTAGTGAAATTTTATTCAATAGAATAAAAGTGATACATTATTTAGAAAATAGAAATTTATAAAAAAAAATATTGAAATTATTTTATTAATTATTTGGATTATTTGTAATATTAGCGTTCAGAATCACTTAGAATTAATTTCTTAAAGGGGGGTGTGAGTGAGAGGGTGTAAAGACCAATTGGAATTTTAAGGTTATATTTAAACTAACGTGAGGGGACTTGGGGGTAAGGAGAAAAAACATAGAATTTGGGAAAGCGGTCGATAATGGAATTGGGGTTTTGGAACAAAGCTTTGGGAGCGACCACGAGGAACGTGGAGAAATTTGTCAAAGCTTCAAATTTCGAGGTAAGGGGGTTGTTTTACTTATAGGTGACCTTAAGAAGTCAGGATAGTGAGGGGTCATTACCCTCTTATCTTTGTATTTCATATTATACTGTCTTTGTCCTTATTGGTGACCTAATGCGTTTGGCTAAAACCCCTAAGATCATTGATTGATGTTTTACTATATAACTTTGTTGTTAGTATGAATTTATGTATGAATCTATAATTATTGTGATGCCCTTTTGGGATTTTCTGATAATTTATGAGTTGTATGATTATTGTGACATTATTGTTATGATTTTGAACTTTTGAGATTTCTGTAAATTTTGGGAATTGTATTGCTCTTTCTATTTTGGTGCAACCATATTATTTTGGTCTATTTTCCAATGCATAGAAACTAAGTATTTTAAGAAATGTCAAAAAAATAGAATTTTCTTAAAATTGGATTTATTTTAACAAATAATCGGGAAAAAATTGTGTACGGGTTATACGACGAAGTTGTACAGATGTACGATAAATTTGTATAGCGGGGTTGTACAATGGGGGTTGTAGAGGAGGACCGTGGATGACAGGAGAAGGTTTTAGAGGTTTTCGAGTTTGAGGGTCAGTTTGGCGAAATTCAAGCAATTTTGTTGTCAGTAACCTTTTTTATAAGTTGAGATAAAATTATTATTTTAGAGTTAATTTTATTATTATTTGATTTATACCGCTGGATCCTAAGGAATTCAGTAGAGTTACCACTCGTGAAAGTTGTCAGTGGGGTACTTTCGAGTACTTTTAGTACTCAAGGATCACCCTAGAGTTGTCAAGTTTTGTTGGTGAGTTGTTTAGACTTCCCTTATGAACTTTGTTGAATTATTTAAATTATTTTGGAGTTGAGAGTTTATAATATAAAATGAGATTAATTACTATGCACTGTCAATGTAAAAAGTTTTACACTGTCGATTCATCACTATCACCTGTTTGCATTACTTTATAGATTTTTAAAATAAAAGTCAAATTTGTTTCAATATCCAACGTCTATAATTAACTGATTGTGTAAAATTATTTTACACTGTGAGTGTATTTCAATTAAATCCATATAAAATATACTTTTTTGAGATGCTTTTGAGTTTATTGGCTGAGTTGAGGTAAATTATTGAGTAATAACACAATTTTACTCTATGTTTGATTATTTTGAGAAAATATATAAATATATTATGTTTTGAGTTTAGTAATTCAATGGAATTACAATGAGACTTGTTATTGGCAAATTGTGAAATTTTAAATTATAATATGATTATGTGAAATTAATTATATTTTTGGACTTGAGTAATTCGGTGGAATTACATTGAGGCATGTTATTGGTGAATTATGGTTCAAGAGTGGAACCTAGTTTTTAGTATAATTTTTGAGATTAGATGTTGATGATTGTATGATTGTTTGAGCTTATGATTTAATAATCGTGCATACATGTATATTGGAGTTAGGTAGGACTTCGGTCGAACGAGGTCAAGTTCAAAGAGGAACCATGATTGTCTCATGTCTAGATAGGGACATAGTTCAAAGAGGAACTGGAGACAGGGACAATCAGTAAGATACCTCTGATCTCAAAAACCTGGTACCACATGCAAACTTTAAGGAGAATTTGTTGCATTTGCATTATGAATTGTTTGGTTGTTGTTGTATGAAAATGATCTATGTAATTACTATTACTAGCCTACTATCTATTTACACCGCTAACATTTGTAAGGTTTACTCTCACTCCTTTGTTGTTTGTTTTGTGTGGCTTTGTAAAATATTATTCAGATACTCAGTAGGAGTAATTGTTATTGTGAGTTAGAAGATGGCTTTGCAACTCTCTTTGTTATTTATTTATCTTTTACTATTAGATGGGCATTGCTCTGATTATGTCACACCGAGGAATGACACGTTATTTTCTTAGACTTGATATTGGATTTTGTTTATTTATTTAAGTATTTCAATTGAATAAATATTTGAAGTTATGCCATGATTTGGATTCTATTGCAAGTATGTTGACTTTATCTGAAGTATGTATGTTTTGTTAGAGTAACATCCTAAAATGTGATTTTCTCTTTTATAATTAATAGTTAGGGTTTAGGATGTTACATAGCGGTATCATAGCAGGTCGGTCCGTCCAACCAGGTTTTGTGAATTTTATTTGTTTCTTAGTATGCGACATGTGTCTGAAGACTATCGATGCTCGATTATCTTTCCTAACCCCTTACCACCAGGAGCGGGTTTAAAACAACTTGGGGAGAAGATTATGCTTCTCTGAGCTGTTTCAGGTGTGGATAGTTGGTTCACCATGCCGCTGATTGCAAGAGTGCGGGTTTTTGGATAAGGCTGTGTTGTTTCCTGAACCCGATGAGAGTAAGTATTAGAGATTCATGTATGTCGGTCAAGTTGATATGTCTTTGAGGGAGAATGATCAGGTGCTTATGGGGTTCGCTTCTATGAGAGTGGAGAACAACATGGAGGTTAGTGATATGCCAGTGGTGTGTGAGTTTCCTGATGTTTTCCTTGAAGATATTTGTGATTTTCCTCCGGAACATGAAGTTGAGTTCGTCATAGCTTTAGTACTTGGTACTAGACCTGTGTCGATGGCTCCATACAGGATGTATGTGTCATAATTGAGTGAGCTGAAGAGTCATTTAGAAGATATACTTAAAAAGAAGTTTGTCATACCAAGTGTATCATAGTGGGGAGCTCTAGTGTTGTTAATAAAGAAGAAAGATGGTAGTATGAGACTATGTGTTGACTAACGACAACTGGATAAGGTTACAACTAAGAATAAGTATCTTCTTCCTAAGATTGATAACCTTAAGGATCTGTTGGTTAGGGCATGTGTGTTTAGTAAAATTGATTTGAGATCAGGCTATCATCAAATTTGAGTGAAGAATGAAGATATTTCAAATACTTTTTTTAGAACTCAATACGGTCACTATGAGTACTAAATTATGTTGTTCGGTGTGTCTAATGTCCTTGTCATTTTTATGGAGTATATGAATAGAACCTTCCACCCGCACTTGGAAAATTTGATGTGGTTTTCATAGACGATATCCTAGTGTATTCTAAATCATACGAAGATCATGCAAAACATCTTTGTATTGTACTTCGGGTTTTAAAAGAGAATAAGTTTTATGCCAAATTATATAAATGTGATTTCTGGTTGCGAGAAGTAAGCTTTCTCGTTCATATGATTAATAGGGGCGGTATAACAGTTGATCCTTCTAAGGTAGATGTAGTGCTACAGTGGGAAGCTCCGAAGACAGTTACTGAGATCAGAAGTTCCTTAGGTTTGGCTGGTTACTACTGAAGATATATCGAAAGTTTTTTGAATTTATCTCTACCTTTGACCCAATTTACTCTAAAGGGTCAAGCTTTTATGTGGGATATCTAGTGTGAAGAATATTTCAGAGAATTGAAGAAGAAGTTAAGAACAACACCAGTTTTATTATTACTACACCTAGCATAACCTTTTGTAGTGTATTATGATGCTTCCTAGATGGGTTTAGGTGGAGTACTTATCCAAAACGGACATGTGATAGCTTATGCTTCGCGACAACTAAATATTAATTAGAGGAACTACCCTACCCAAGATTTAGAGTTGGTAGCTATAGTATTTGTGCTAAAGATATGGAAGCGTTATTTATGTGGTTCTAGGTTCAAAGTATTCAGTGATCATAAGAGTTTGAGATATTTGTTTGATCAGAAAGAGCTAAATATGAGACAAAAGAGATGGTCAGAGTTTTTGAAGGACTATGACTTTGGTTTGAATTACCATCCCGATAAAGCCAATGTTGTAACAAATGTTTTGAGTAATAAGTCCTTGCACATGTCAGTATTAATGGCTAGACAATTGTATTTGATTGAGCAATTCAGAGACTTAATTTTGGTGTGCGAGGTGAATATTAATAGTGTGAGTTTTGGCATGCTGGACCTGACTAGTGGTTTTCTTAATGAGATCAGAGAGAGTCAGAAGTTGGATGTAGCATTGGTTGATCTTCTGTCGTCAATTAACCAAAGTGGAGATGAAGACTTCCGAGTTGACGAGAATGAGATCTTAAAGTTCTGGAATAGAGTTTGGGTACCTAATGTATTGGAACTTAAGAAAATGATTTTGAAGGAAAGTCACAAAAGTAGTTTGAGTATTCATCCTGAGGCTACCAAAATGTACCAAGATCTCAAGAAGATGCTTTGGTGGCTAGGGATTAAGAGAGATATTATGAAATTTGTTTATACATGTTTGACTTGTCAGAAATCGAAGATTGAGCATTAGAAGTCGTCTGAACTTATGCAACCATTGGATATTCCTAAATGGAAGCGGGACAGTATCTCAAAGGATTTTATGACTGGTTTGTCGAATACTCCTAGAGGGAGCGATGCGATATGGGTGATTATGGACAAACTGACTAAATTGGTGCATTTTATCCCGATAAAGGTCATTTTTTCATTGCAAAAGTTGACTGAGATCTATATTAGTATGATTGTGAAGCTGCATGGTATTTCGTCGAGTATTTTTCTAACAGAGACTCGAGATTCACGTCCAGGTTTTGAAAGAGTTTGCGAGAGTCTATGGGTACTAGACTGAGGTTGAGTTCTACCTATCATCCCCAGACGGATGTTCAGACTAAGAGGACTATCCAGTTTCTGGAGGAATTATTAAGGGCTAGTATCTTAAAGCAAGGAGGTGCTTGAAGGTAGAGAAAACAAGAAAGGGGGTTTGAATTGTTTTGGAAAATAAAACTTTTTAAGCGTTTAGACACACACAGAGAAAAAAAGTTGACACCGAATTTTATACTGGTTCGCTTGAAATTCAAAGCTACTTCGGTCCACCCGGCCAAGGTGATTTCACCTTCAAAAAGTACTTAATCCACTAATCTTAAAATATTACACAAACAACCGTCTAAGAGAATAATCCCTTAGCTCTCTCAAGTATTCAGACTGCACAGAGTCACTTGAGGAAGTATCTTAGATAAGATTTGTAATGCACAGTGCTTCTAACAACAAGCAAATATTACAGAAATATAAGAACAATAATTTTCACGTAAGAGCAGCAGCTCGTGAAAGAGTAAAAGAGGATGAATGAGAGATTTGTATTCTTGTGTGTCTCAAGTGTGTTTCCTTGTGAGGCATTCCATCCTTTATATAGGAGTTTGAGAGGACCGTTGGGTGATGACAGGATTTTGGTCATTGAAGAATGATTATTGTCATTACTCTCCTTGTTTCTTTCTAAGACAGTTTAGGGCGCGTCATAACTTCCTTCTAGAAATAGTTTCTTTCTAAAAACAGATTTCTTCATGGTTATGCATTCTGAGCTAGCGAATCCGCATTCAGAGTCTTGTTAGTCAATGTTCATCTTCAGAGGTTGCTTCTATCTGATTGAATCAGAGTTTCTCTTTAATCTTGACTTCTTCAGATTCAGAGTCCGGATTCATTCTTCTTTAATAGAGTTTCTGACTTCTTTTTGTTTTGCTGGTTCATGCGTTGATCAGAGTCAGAACCTTCTGATCGTGTTTCCTCTGAGTAGCATCTAATCGCTGGATTCTATATCTGATGTTTTATCTATCTGATTGTTTGATCAGAGTCCTGCACACTTAAGAAAATTTTTTGTTAGGGTGCCATTTTTGTTTCATCCTTTGTTATCATCTAAATCTTAGAGATATATTATAGAACCAACTTTGTTCTTACAATCTCCCCCTTTTTGATGATGAAAAAACAATACAGAGTAGAGGTGAAACAGTATAAAGAAAATCTCATATCAGATAAGGAAGGGGACTCCCCCTGAGTTAGATCCTTAGATAAATCAGAAGTTCTTACCGGACCTTCCTTGGTTTAGTACTTTAGCTATTTTCCTGCATATCTTTAGTCATTAGTTTAATAATTTTTATTAATGTTTGCAGTGCCTTGAGAGGTTTTAGTTATGTTTCCATCAGAGTTGTTTTAGTTCTCCCCCTTTTTGTCAGAATCAAAAAGACATAGCAAAAAAAATTGATATTGATAAAGCAGAGAAAAAGAGGAGGTACAAATAAGCAGCACAGAAGGCATAGATCAGAAAAAAAAACATCAAAAGGAAAAGCAACAAACAAATAGCCTAGGTGCCTAAGGGTTTGGGGGCGGAGGCATCCTTTGGAGCATTTGAGACAACATGTTCTGAATGTTGTTGTTGATAGAATCCTGTTGATCCAACCTAGCCCGAACCACTTGTTGTTCCTTTTGCAGTTCCTCTAGAGTCTTCAAGACCAGAGGGACGAACCCAGAGTTGGAGTGCTCCCCCTGAGTCAGAGCATCAACTTTGGCCTTGGCAGCTTCCTCTGCAGCAATACGAGCTGCTTCTTCAGCTTCGGCTTTAGCTTTTGCCTCAGCCTCAGCAGCAGCAGCTTCAGCAGCAGCCTTCTCTTCAGCTTATCTGATCCGCTATTCTTCTTCCAGGAGCGCTTTCTCTTCTGCTTCCTTCCTAGCATGTTCCTCAGCCTCTCTGGCCAAGCAATCTTGGAGCCTAATACCAGTGTCTCTGATGAAGTCGTTGCGGACTTGTTCAGAGAGGCCTTTCAGTTTGAAGGCTTCAGAGGTCATCCAACTGATCACTCTGTTCCAGTGGATCCTTACTTTAAAGGGACCATCATTGATGCCAGAATTGATAGTCAAAGACTTGATCTTCTCTACTGAAGACTCTGTAAAAACTTGTATTGCTTCTTCTAGGGTAGGGAAGGCAGTTTCTGGTTCAGTGGCAAATGTAACACCCCGATAAAATATGATAATTATTTAATTTAAGTTAATCGTATATTTATTAATTTAATTAAATAATTGGAATATTATTGGATTATTATTATTGGAATATAAAGTTGGAATCAGTAAAAAGTCCCATTTGGTAAAAAGGGTTTTTACACGTGAAAACAGAGAACACGTAATAATTAGGAGAAAAGAGAAGAAACTGAAAAAGGGAGAAGAAGAGGCTAGGGCTCAAGAGGAGAATTCACGATTGTTGAAGGTCAAAGAAGGATTTGCCGGATTAATTCAGGTAAGGGGGGTTTATCGTCGTTTAATGGGTATTATGGGTTAACATGTAATGGGTAGTAATAAACCATTGAATCGACTCTAATTAGGATGATGAATGTTGCAAATTGTGAATTTGTGGATGAATGAGATATGGGTCTATAATTGAAGAAAATTCGTAGGAATTAGATGTAATAAGGTTAGAAATTGTGAAATTGAATGGGTATGATCTGTGTTAGATAATATGAACGAATGTTGTGTAAAAATTGGACTGTGGAAGGTTGGATTTGAGAAATCTCGTAGCAGAGAAAAACCCATAGCAGATCTGGAATTTGGTTCCTGGTCATACGCGTATGACACTAGGCCATACGCGTATGAGATGGCCTGGTACGCGTATGGAGTGAGGCCATGCGCGTATGAATGAAGAAGATGATGTTCTAACGTAGTTTTGTCTCTGTTGGTACGCGTATGGGAGAAGGGGTACGCGTATCATACGCGTATGAGACAGGCTATACGCGTATGGGCAGAAGTTTGAATTTTGTCTGAGCTGTTGTTGTGCAGTTTTGGTTGTTTCAGCTGAGTGATGTAATTTAGCTGATGTATGATATATTAGGGATCATTTCCCGTTGTTTTGAGCAGTATAGGTATTAGTAGAGTGTGCTAATACTGTGAATTATTATTTGGCATAACATGATATGATTATGTGATAAACATGCTGATGATGTATGATGGTATGCATAATGTTGTGAATATATCTATTATGTATGCAATTGTGGATGGACTGTTTATGGCTTAGAGTGTGAGCATATGTCCATTGTGGATTGTTGTTGATGTTTGCATGCTAGGTGATTTAGCGTGCATAGCATGGCCTTTATGGTGGTAGCTAATTCCCATGGTGAGGAATTAGTGAGTGAGTCACTAGGTCTCAAATGAGTGGGACTAGTGAGCTTGGTAGCCGTATCTGGGTTTGATCGGTGAGGTTGAACTATGTGTTCACGAATAGTCGGTACCGCATGCATGGAGTCTCATTGCATAATGTATGTATGGCGTGTAATATGAATGGATGTATTCCAATATTATACGTGTGCTTTGTGTTTGTGTTGAGTATGACTTTGAGTTGATGTTGCCGTTGTTGAATGTGTGATCTGATTAGGGTGATGAATGTGTTAATTTACTTAGCATTACATGATATTGTATAATGCTTATTATATCGATTGAGGAACTCACTCTTACAACTATGTTTCAGGTAACGAGCAGTGATTGAGTAGAAGCTAGTGCTTGGAGTCTAGTGTAGTTCCTTAGTGGGTCATGCTCTGGTAGATGTAACATTCGGGACGGGATGTTTTACCTTGTCTTCCTTTTGGTTGTTGAACAGTTTTACATGTAATGGGATTACATGGTTTGCATGATTGATTAGATCTCTATCCGCTGCGAATTGTGCAATGTTTTATTTTGTTTAATAAATGAGCATGACAAGTTATTATGGTGAATGGTGTGAAGTGTCAAGTGTGACACCCTTAAATTGCATATCTACTCTGATTTATATTTTGTTGAATTAATTAATTATTGGGGTATTTTAGAAGGGTGTTACATTAGTGGTATCAGAGCATAGTCGGTCGAGTCGAGTCGTAATTATTCTGTTTCCCTGTATGTGATAGGTGTTGTGTAACCCTATCAGTACTTATTGTTTTAGCTTGTTGGGTTCTCAGAATAGAGATGGCTAGAAGAGGTAGAGATGATGCTGCGATTGCTGAGGCTCTGGGTATGCTAGCTGGAGTACTTGGAGGGAATCCGAATGTTATGGGAATGGGAGCTGCTCGTCAACTGAGTGAGTTCCAGAAGAACAATCCTCCAATGTTCAAGGGAGCATACGATCCAGATGGTGCTCAGAAGTGGTTAAAGGAGATCGAGAGGATCTTCCGAGTGACTGAGTGTGCCGATAACCAGAAGGTCAGGTTCCGTACGCATATGCTGTCAGAGGAAACAGATGATTGGTGGGTTGCTGCCCGCACTGAGTTGGAAGCTGTTGGGAGTGCTGAGATCACTTGGGCGGTGTTCAGAGAGAGATTCATGAGGAAGTACTTTCCAGAGGATGTCAGAGGAAAGAAAGAGATAGAGTTCTTAGAATTGAAGCAGGGCAATCGGTCTGTTACTGAGTATGCTGCTAAGTTCACAGAGTTGTCGAAGTATTACACTCCCTATGATGAGGCTACTGGGGAATTTTCAAAATGTGTGAAGTTCGAGAACGGGTTACGTCCCGAGATCAAGCAGGCCATTGGGTATCAGCGGATTAGAGTGTTTTCTGACTTGGTTGACTGTTGCAGGATTTTTGAACAGGATACTAAGGCCAGAGCGGAGAGCTATCAACAGAGGGTTGATAGGAAAGGCAAGAATCAGAATGATCGTGGGAAACCGTATGCAGCTGGCAAAGGTTTCCAGAGACAGAGTGGGATGAGGAGAACTAGTGGGGGAGACTCCAGTGCCCCTGCTAAGTGTTACAGATGTGGTCAGGCTGGACATCGTATCCATGAGTGTACCAGTACTGAGAAGAAGTGTTTCAAGTGTGGCAAAGGTGGTCACTTGGCTGCAGAGTGCCGGTTGAAAACTATGACTTGTTTCAACTGTGGAGAGGTGGGTCATATTAGCCCACAGTGTCCTAAGCCGAAGAAAGAGAACCAGTCGGGAGGCAAGGTCTTTGCTTTATCGGGTTCTTAGACTTCTGCAGATGATCGTTTGATCCGAGGTACGTGTTATATTAATGGCTTTCCTCTTGTAACTATTATTGACACAGGTGCGACTCATTCCTTTATATCTTTGGATTGTGCTGTGAAACTTAAATTAGAGATATCTGAGATGCATGGGAGTATGGTGATTGATACTCCTGCGAAGGGTTCAGTGACTACTACTTCAGTTTGTTTAAATTGCCCTTTGAGTATTTTTGGTAGAGACTTTGGGATGGACCTCGTGTGTCTTCCACTAGTGCAGATTGATGTTATCCTGGGTATGAACTGGTTGGTGTTTAACCGAGTTTATATCAACTGTTTTGATAAGACTGTGATCTTTCCTGAGATTAAGGAAGGAAAGAGTTTGTTTCTATCAGCAAGGCAGGTGAATGAGGCGGTAGCAGATGGGGCAGAGTTGTTTATGCTGTTAGCGACTTTGGAGGCTAAAGATAAACTGGTAATTTGCGATCTAGCCGTGGTGTGTGATTTTCCTGATGTGTTTCCTGAAGAAGTGCATGAATTACCGCCAGAGCGTGAAGTTGAGTTCTCGATTGATTTGGTACCTGGTACTAGGCCGATATCGATGGCTCCGTACCGTATGTCTGCTGTTGAGTTAACTGAATTGAAGAGTCAGTTGGAAGATCTGTTGGATAAGAAATTTATTCGTCCGAGTGTGTCACCGTGGGGCGCACCAGTGTTATTGGTTAAGAAGAAAGAAGGTACTATGAGGTTGTGTGTGGACTACAGGCAACTGAATAAAGTGACGATCAAGAATCGGTATCCTTTGCCGAGGATTGATGATTTGATGGATCAGTTGGTTGGTGCGAGTGTGTTCAGCAAAATAGATTTGAGATCGGGGTATCATCAGATACGTGTGAAAACTGAGGATATTCAGAAGACTGCTTTCAGAACAAGGTATGGACATTATGAGTATTCCGTAATGCCTTTTGGTGTGACTAATGCGCCTGGGGTATTTATGGATTATATGAATAGGATTTTCCATCCGTACCTAGACAAGTTTGTTGTGGTGTTTATTGACGATATTTTGGTGTATTCGAAATCTGAAGAAGAGCATGCTGAACATTTGAGAGTGGTTTTAGGAGTTCTACGAGAAAAGAAGTTATTTGCTAAATTGTCCAAGTGTGAATTTTGGTTAGAAGAGGTTAGTTTTCTTGGTCATGTGGTTTCAAGAGGTGGTGTTGCTGTTGATCCTTCTAAGATAGAAGCGGTATCCAAGTGGGAAGCTCCGAAGTTAGTTTCTGAGATAAGGAGTTTTCTTGGACTTGCAGGTTATTATAGGAAATTCATTGAGGGATTTTCTAAGTTGGCGTTACCGTTGACGATGTTGACTAGAAAGGGGCAAGCGTTTGTTTGGGACTCAAAATGTGAAGAAGGTTTCCAAGAGTTAAAGAGAAGGTTAACTACTGCTCCTATTCTGATATTACCAAGTCTGTCGGAACCATTTGAGGTTTACTGTGATGCTTCATTGTTGGGTTTGGGTGGTGTTTTGATGCAGAATAAGCAGGTTGTAGCTTATGCTTCGAGACAACTGAAGGTTCATGAGAGGAACTATCCGACACACGATTTAGAGTTGGCAGCTGTGGTATTTGTTCTGAAGTTATGGAGGCATTACTTGTACGGGTCAAGATTTGAGGTTTTCAGTGACCATAAAAGTTTAAAGTATTTGTTTGATCAGAAAGAGCTGAATATGAGACAGAGGAGATGGTTAGAGTTTCTGAAAGATTATGACTTTGGTTTGAATTACCATCCGGGTAAAGCAAACGTAGTGGCTGATGCATTAAGTCGGAAATCATTGCATATGTCTATGTTAATGGTTAAGGAATTGGATTTAATTGAGCAGTTTAGAGACTTGAGTTTGGTGTGTGAGAGTACTCACAATAGTGTTAAATTGGGAATGTTGAAGTTAACGAGTGGTATTCTGGATGAGATCAGAGAGAGTCAGAAATCCGATGTGCTTTTGGTTGATAAGTTGACTCTAGTGAATCAAGGTCAAGGTGGTGAATTCAGAGTTGATGAGAATGGTGTTTTGAAATTTGGTAATCGGGTGTGTATTCCGGATGTTACCGAACTTAAGAAGAGTATTCTTGAGGAAGGACATCGTAGTAGCCTGAGTATTCATCCTGGGGCTACGAAGATGTATCATGATTTGAAAAGGTTATTTTGGTGGCCGGGAATGAAAAGAGAAATTGCGAGTTTTGTTTATTCTTGTTTGACTTGTCAGAAGTCAAAGATTGAGCATCAGAAGCCGTCTGGGCTAATGCAACCGTTGGCTATTCCAGAGTGGAAGTGGGATAGTATCAGTATGGATTTTGTTTCTGGTTTACCGAGGACAATTAAGAATTTTGAAGCTATTTGGGTGATTGTTGACAGATTGACAAAATCGGCTCATTTCATTCCGATCAGAATGGATTATCCGTTGGAGAGATTAGCTGAGTTGTATATTGAGAAAATTGTAAGTTTGCATGGTATTCCGTCGAGTATTGTTTCGGACAGAGATCCTAGATTTACATCGAAATTCTGGGAAGGTTTGCAGAGGGCTTTGGGAACTAAGCTGAGATTGAGTTCTGCATATCATCCGCAGACTGATGGTCAGACTGAGAGGACAATTCAGTCACTGGAGGATCTTTTGAGGGCTTGTGTTTTGGAAAAGGGAGGTGCTTGGGATTGTTATTTACCTTTGATTGAGTTTACCTACAACAATAGTTTTCATTCGAGCATTGGTATGGCACCGTTTGAAGCTTTGTATGGTAGGAGATGTCGGACACCTTTATGTTGGTATGAGTCCGGTGAGAGTGCTGTGGTTGGACCGGAGATTGTTCAACAAACTACGGAAAAGATTAAGATGATTCAGGAGAAGATGAGGATTTCTCAGAGTCGTCAAAAGAGTTATCACGACAAGAGGAGGAAGTCACTTGAGTTTCAAGTGGGAGATCATGTGTTTCTTCGTGTTACTCCGATAACTGGGGTTGGTCGAGCTTTGAAGTCGAAGAAGTTGACACCTCGATTTATTGGTCCTTATCAGATTTTGGAGAGGATAGGGGAAGTAGCCTATCGTATCGCTTTACCACCGTCACTTGCGAATCTGCATGAGGTTTTTCATGTGTCTCAGTTGAGGAGATACATTCCTGATCCGTCGCATGTGGTCCAAGTAGATGATGTACAGGTGAGAGATAACCTGACTGTTGAAACATCACCTATGAGGATCGAGGATCGAGAGTTGAAGCAGTTGCGGGGTAAAG
This sequence comes from Lathyrus oleraceus, assembly GCF_024323335.1. Taxonomy (NCBI): domain Eukaryota; kingdom Viridiplantae; phylum Streptophyta; class Magnoliopsida; order Fabales; family Fabaceae; genus Lathyrus; species Lathyrus oleraceus. The sequence goes on from NC_066580.1 coordinate 461,332,713, forward strand.
AGATTGCCTTGGTAAAGGTAGCTTGGGGAGGACCAGCAGGTGGCAATGTGACTTGGGAACTTGAGAGTCAGATGAAGGAGTCTTATCCAGAGTTATTCGCTTGAGGTATGTTTTCGAGGACGAAAACTCTTTTAGTGGGGGAGAGTTGTAACACCCCGATAAAATATGATAATTATTTAATTTAAGTTAATCGTATATTTATTAATTTAATTAAATAATTGGAATATTATTGGATTATTATTATTGGAATATAAAGTTGGAATCAGTAAAAAGTCTCATTTGGTAAAAAGGGTTTTTACACGTGAAAACAGAGAACACGTAATAATTGGGAGAAAAGAGAAGAAACTGAAAAAGGGAGAAGAAGAGGCTAGGGCTCAAGAGGAGAATTCACGATTGTTGAAGGTTGTCGCATCCGCGAAAAACAACCGGCGGGCTGAAACAAAAACACAACACAGAGCCGCCACTGCGCGTTATTTATCCCAAGATAGGGAAAGGAAACGCTCAGAGAAACCTAGAAAAAGCATGGTCTCGCGACCAAAGAGAAAGGGTAAGGGAGTCGGTTACGCAAGGGGAAGGTATTAGCACCCCTCACGTCCGTCGTACTCGACGGGATCCACGTTCTAAGAGAAAGAATAGGTTGCTAAAATAAACAGACAAACATCATACACACACGCTAAGACAACACAGGTGGGGTTAAGAAGAAGAGAGCTCGATAGGACGTCGCATCCTATGCCTACGTATCTCGTCTGGAACGAGAATCAGAGCTGCCGTAGTTCGGCTCACGCACGCCAAACAAGCAAACAAACACACCGGCAAACATGGAGCCTGAAGGCCAATCACTGGACTTACATCAGCATCCGAACCTAAACGCACACAAGAAGGAAAACGTGGAGCCCGACCGCCAATCACTGGACTTACGTCGGCATCCGAACCAAAACACACACCAGAAGATAACAAGCAAACACACACAAAAAGAAAAAAAAGTGCCCGGAGAGACCTCGCACGGTCTCCTGCCTACATACCTCGTCTGGAACGAGGATCAGGGCGATGTAGTTCCCCTGAAAGGGAAAGAAATTCTAGCCAGAAACCAAGGGGAGACACACTACCAGGGAGCTGTACTCGAGCCTAGTGTTATCATGCATCATTGCCCTAAGTTCAGGTTTCTACCTACTTGCACAACAGCAAGCTAATCCTATCCAGGAAAGAAGCAAGCATACAAGCATACAAGCAAACAGAGCAAACAAATATTCACAAAGCACACACTATAACCAGTCAAGTGGGCTCAAACAATGGGTTTGACTGCCGAAGCAAGTCATCTGTACATGGGTAGTATTCGCTCTTAACCTTGCCATTGCGGGGCTAAGGTGAAGCAGATGAAAGGTGAGTGAAGATCAGACTTCACAGCTCTTATCCCTGATCAGGGAGAGCTTCAGACAAAGGAGCGTGGGTCCAGAATGGAGGGACCCTTCTACGCTCAAGACTCTGACTCGATCGTGCAACAGCACAAGATCTTGGGTTTGTGTCCCAATGCATCAACACACAGCCGTGTGAGCAGAGGGACGACTCAACAGAATAGTGGGGGATAGATTGCATATCCCTTTGATCCACCAATTGCCTCATAGAGGTCTTTACCTGCTTGGCACAAAAAGTAAACAACCACAGACATCGCCTCTTAAGGAGGACTTCAGACAGTTGCCTGGCCAAGTAACAGGCCAGGTCTTCCAGACTACATGAAGTATAGAGATTCTACCTCAACTGGTTAAAAAAACCAAGCAACAGCAAGCAAGTTCTTAAAGAACTGTAAGCGACTAAATGTACCTGAAATCAATCAAGTATCATCAGTACTCAGACAAACCAACGATAAACAGCAAATGTTAATCTATACAGACAACACAAGTTAATGCACACAAGTGCAAGCTATGAGCTCAAGCTCAAGCATCAAACCTACAACACAAAATCAATGTTAGTTTACAACATCAAACAAAACTCAATTTAATCAACTTGCACTTTTTCCTTTAAGCCTTTTTGCATTTCAACCTGAAAATCCACACCAAATGTGAGAAACTAGACCACTAGGCCAAGCCTAGGGTCCAAAGGGATAAAAAAAATCTAAACAGCAAGCAAAACCAATCCAAAATCACATTCAAACAAATAGAAAGCAAATGCAATTGGTCTCATGCTCATATCATTCACCAATATCAATTCATGCACAATATACCACAAACTAGGTCAAATACAACACCAAAAGTCCAAACAGAATGACTTCAATCAAAGGCATACCAAAACAATTCCAAAAATCCTCAAATAATTCACACCTAAACAGGACACAATCAACAAGTAGCATGTCAATTTTCAGCTCAATTGGACAAAAGAAAGTAGGTCAATGAAAATCAAGAAGTCCAGACACATTTATACAAGCCCATACATGATATCCAAACAAGCATCCACTTCAATAATTCATAAAACAGTGACAACACATTAGAAATGAATGGGATCAAAAGTATAATGTCCTACAATGTGTCTACAATCAACATATCAAATTTCATCTTCATCCAGTACCATATGAGAATTTCACAAGCAAAATGCCAACATGTGTCACATAAATTCACAAAATGAGCATACAGAGAAGAAAATTATCAATCAATTAGAAAATGACATCAAAAATTCCAGCAAAAATCACATGTTATCTTGACATATCAATGATCATTCATGCAAAAGATTGGCTCAAATCAACATCCCTAAGCATTTTAAATAAAATCAGAAAGTTGACCTAGCTTGGTGTGACACAAATTGTCACACCTCTATTCAAAAAATCATATCTAATCAACCAGGTATCCAAAATTCACAAACTCTACTTGAAAATCACCATCAACATGTCCAGAATAAACACAAACATTTTCATCCATTTATTTGCAAGTATGAGCATTTCATGATGGTTTTGGCAAAACATACAAAAATGTGACACATGAACAAGATCAATAGGTCAATCAAATTTCCACACGTGCAAAAATCTCACAAAAATCATCATAAAATTCTACACATCCTCATGAGCATGGCACAAAAAATCTCACTAAAATTGGATGAAAAATGAAGCCTATAGGAATTTTTGAAGTTCATGTAACAAAAATGAAATTGAAATGAAAAACAAAATGAAATAATAATATAATTAAAGCAAGAATGGCACAAGCGTAATATTAATGTCCTTGGCCAAAACGGCGCCGTATCAAAAAGAAACGCTGGCGTGCGCTCATTGGATGAAAGCCGCGGGAAACAGATATTCAAACAAGGCCACGAAATTGAAAGATCAAACGCGAATTCCATCACGTTCTTGAGCCAAAACACAAGCAGATTTCCAGAAATTGCAGAAAAATGAAGAACAACGAAATGCAACCAAAATCCACAAGCATATAGTCGTTGGAACCGTCTTTCCACAAGGATACTGAATATGTAACTCAAACTTCCTAATTCCTACTGCATAATCGGGATTGAGCAAAAACATAAACACACACCAATCTTCAAAACACGATTTCTTTCTCTATAGTTCACCAAATCAAAAACTAAACCTAGCATGTTGATCTACATTGAACACACTACAAAACGCATATCTCAATTCAAAGAATAGTGAGATTCGAATTTTGGTACCTTGAATGGAGCAGTGATGAAATCTTGTGTTTCCTCGTGCCAACGTCCAAAACAGATTGAGATTGAGGTTGAGCAAAGTGAATGCAACTTGTAGCTTGATCCAAAACAGCTCCACGTGTGAGAAATTTCAATTCACCATTGTTATGCTTACTTTGAACAGTTGAGATTCAGCAAGGTTATGGCACCAATTTAGCAAAATAGTTGGAGAGGAAGATGTAAGGAAGATGAATCAAAAAGAATTTCGAAAAATGATTGAGAATTGATGAAGATTGGACCAAAAGAAGCTTGATGAAGATTGAAGAGTTTGAGAGAATTTGATGAAATTCTGTTATGGATCTTGAGAATTGTGACTGTGATTATCATTTCTGTTATGATTAGAGCTTTATACTCCACTTTAATCACTTTGCTAATCACCAATTAACCAAATGAAATGTAATTAGCATAATGTGGTTTTTTCAATGCAAGGGCAAAATTGGTATTTCACATAAGGGCTCATGACAGCTGTATGACAGCTCATACATCTCCTAAATATCATTTGTGATGTGTTGGCTTTGATCCCATGTTGATTGGCATTGTATTTTTCATTTTCACTATGTCATGCCAAATTTTGCATTTTAAGTGCAAGTTCCAAAATGGCCTAGCCAAATATTGCACCTTGAAAACTTATGACAGTCCAAACCATTTCTATTTGGCATATGTGATGTGTTGCAAAAACTCCCATTCCAAAATTCCCATTATTTCTCAAGTTGGACCATTTTGCCCTTGGATTTTAATTGTACACTTGAAAATTGACCTTTTGCATTGACCATTTTTGAAGAATTTTGATTATGCACCATGAAAGTACATGTTAAATGGAGTTTGCTCATAAAAAGATCACTCATTTTGGACACTCCATGTGAAAGTTATGCCCCTTTGATTATAGGTCTTTTTTGGAATTGAATGGACCATAACTTGCCAACCATATATGGGAATTTCAAGTTCTTGGACTTTTTGGAAAGGTAAGAACAAGATCTACAACTTTCATGTTGAACAAATTTTCATTTGAAGCTTCCTTGGACATGTAATTTTGTGGTCAAAAACTTTCCATTTTTGGAAACTTCCATTACAAGTCACTTTCTATTTTTGGCAATTTTTGTTCTGACTTTATTTTCTCCATTCTTGAGCTTTGCAATGTCAAATAACACTTGTTCCAACATGAATGAAGTGTATACAACTCTCTCCCATCTCCAAATCCATAAAATCAAGCACAGTTGACCACAGTTGACTTTTCAACTGATAGATGAATCTGGCAATGCACTGATCAATCTGAGCCCCAATTCTCTGATGAAATGGCTCAAGGATGAAACCCTAGCCTCAATAAGCTCCATAAAATCATATGATGATCCCCATATCCATTGTAGACCCCATCTCCTAGCCATGCCCTGATTGGCCCAATGCAACTGATTAGGGTTGACCAGTGGTCAAAACCCTAATCTCAAGGTATATGATCAATCACTTGAACCTCTTGGATGATATCAAGACCATGATAATAATGATGTATCAACTCAACCAAGATGAAGACCAATCTCCTTGAGAAACCCTAATTCATAACCCAATCCTCAGATGGCTAATGATCAGTCAATAAAACCCTAGGCTTGCATCTCCACCTCTTATCTTCTGACCAAGACTTAGGAGGATGACTTGCACAATGTAACCACATGATATGCAATATGCAATGCCTAATGACCTAAAAATGATATGCAATATGTTAAACTAGTCCCAAGAGAGGAGGGCAAATTTTGAGGTGTTACAAAGGTCAAAGAAGGATTTGCCGGATTAATTCAGGTAAGGGGGGTTTATCGTCGTTTAATGGGTATTATGGGTTAACATGTAATGGGTAGTAATAAACCATTGAATCGACTCTAATTAGGATGATGAATGTTGCAAATTGTGAATTTGTGGATGAATGAGATATGGGTCTATAATTGAAGAAAATTCGTAGGAATTAGATGTAATAAGGTTAGAAATTGTGAAATTGAATGGGTATGATCTGTGTTAGATAATATGAACGAATGTTGTGTAAAAATTGGACTGTGGAAGGTTGGATTTGAGAAATCTCGTAGCAGAGAAAAACCCATAGCAGATCTGGAATTTGGTTCCTGGTCATACGCGTATGACACTAGGCCATACGCGTATGAGATGGCCTGGTACGCGTATGGAGTGAGGCCATACGCGTATGAATGAAGAAGATGATGTTCTAACATAGTTTTGTCTTTGTTGGTACGCGTATGGGAGAAGGGGTACGCGTATCATACGCGTATGAGACAGGCTATACGCGTATGGGCAGAAGTTTGAATTTTGTCTGAGCTGTTGTTGTGCAGTTTTGGTTGTTTCAGCTGAGTGATGTAATTTAGCTGATGTATGATATATTAGGGATCATTTCCCGTTGTTTTGAGCAGTATAGGTATTAGTAGAGTGTGCTAATACTGTGAATTATTATTTGGCATGACATGATATGATTCTGTGATAAACATGCTGATGATGTATGATGGTATGCATAATGTTGTGAATATATCTATTATGTATGCAATTGTGGATGGACTGTTTATGGCTTAGAGTGTGAGCATATGTCCATTGTGGATTGTTGTTGATGTTTGCATGCTAGGTGATTTAGCGTGCATAGCATGGCCTTTATGGTGGTAGCTAATTCCCATGGTGAGGAATTAGTGAGTGAGTCACTAGGTCTCAAATGAGTGGGACTAGTGAGCTTCGTAGCCGTATCTGGGTTTGATCGGTGAGGTTGAACTATGTGTTCACGAATAGTCGGTACCGCATGCATGGAGTCTCATTGCATAATGTATGTATGGCGTGTAATATGAATGGATGTATTCCAATATTATATGTGTGCTTTGTGTTTGTGTTGAGTATGATTTTGAGTTGATGTTGTCGTTGCTGAATGTGTGATCTGATTAGGGTGATGAATGTGTTAATTTACTTAGCATTACATGATATTTTATAATGCTTATTATATCGATTGAGGAACTCACCCTTACAACTATGTTTCAGGTAACGAGCAGTGATTGAGTAGAAGCTAGTGCTTGGAGTCTAGTGTAGTTCCTTAGTGGGTCATGCTCTGGTAGATGTAACATTCGGGACGGGATGTTTTACCTTGTCTTCCTTTTGGTTGTTGAACAGTTTTACATGTAATGGGATTACATGGTTTGCATGATTGATTAGATCTCTATCCGCTGCAAATTGTGCAATGTTTTATTTTGTTTAATAAATGAGCATGACAAGTTATTATGGTGAATGGTGTGAAGTGTCAAGTGTGACACCCTTAAATTGCATATCTACTCTGATTTATATTTTGTTGAATTAATTAATTATTGGGGTATTTTAGAAGGGTGTTACAACAAAGGCTGGGGAGGATGGAGAAGGTGAGTTTGGGACACCGAGATTTACAGTGGGAGTGATGGAGGCAACGGAAGTTGGTGGTGTAGGAATGACAGAGGGGGACGGTGTTGTTTGTGGATTTGGTTCAGATGGTGAGTGGATTGGTTGTTGTGCGGGTGGTGGTGTTTGAGGTTGTTCAGATGTAGTTGGATTTTGTTCAGGGGGTGGGGTAGTGACTATCATCATTCTCGACGGGCAAATTTTCAGAGATTTTTGTATTTAATCCTCTTCTACCTCGAATACCCGAAAATCCATCTCAATTCACGCATTCGAGTTTAAAATGATTAAATAGGGGCAACTATCATACCCCAAAATTTTCCCTCCCCTTTTCATTTTTCATCAAATCTATGACTTAAGATTCATCTGCACTCATTCATGTGCATCATTCGTTCATGTTAACACCTCTTAATATGCATCATGGATTCAAAGTTGGTGGATCACAAAAACTTGGTTTTGCTTGAGTTTTATGACATTTGCTCATCATTGGGGGAAAACCCTAATTTCTTGATCTCTGGGACATGGATTCAAGGGGACCACAACTTGGCATTCATCATGACATCAAAACCCCAATTATTGGCTTTGTCCCTATGTGATCTTGTGATTGACTCTTGAGCATTGCATTGATCATGAAACCCTAATGAGAGATGCTTGGTACTTGGATGCCCATGTGAATTGACTTCTAGCCATGGAATTGACTAAAACCCTAGCTCATTGGGAAGAGGTTCTTGACCATATTTTCATACATATTGTCATGCATCATCAACCATTAAATTTGCCTTTGTGCATAAGATTCATTCATTTAATCTATATGTCCACTTGTTTAGGATTTCATCTGGATCAAGGTCATTATTTCCATCCATATGGTGTTTCCTTGGTCATTAATCTTTGGTCTTTGGCCCATTCAAGTTCAATCAAGTCCTCATTCATGGCACATCCAAGTTGGTTATGGTCTTAAGTGCTTATGCTTGGGTTATTGTCCACAACTTTGTTTTTATACAATATCATTCAAATAGTCATTTTAATCAATACCAAGTCCATTCAAATATCATTTTCATTCACATATTCATTCATTTCCTTACAGATTATCCATGTACATACCAAAATCACAAAATTGGCCAAATTTGTTATAATTGACTTTTGGTCAACAGTTGACTTTTTGGTCAACAAGTTCACCAAAATCAATTGACCATCCCTTGACCCCTTAAAATCTATTTCCATTCATTCTACCATAGGTCATCACTAAGGTCCTTGTTTCATTAGTTTTTTCATGCCTAAGGGACTAGGCACCGTTTTTTGGTCCATTTTTAGGTCATACCACCATTTGGACCAAGAAACCAGGTTCATGACCAGGTAATTTTCTTGGTCAGACCATCAAACCAACCTACATAAGCCACTTTCCATGTTTGAGAAAATTTTCCATTTTTTAAAAAATTCATTACATGCCATCACATTCCATTCCTTAAGCTACATTTTTCCACATTCAATCCAATAAACTTTCCAAATTAATTCCATTTCATACAAAATCAAATTCCAAACATTCTTTACATAATCCCATTCATGATTAACAAATCAATATACAATACCATTCAACCATTCAGTGTGCAATACCACATTCCCTAACATTCATTCGTTACATTCAATTCATTACAATCTCATTCACAATTCAATATCGTCCATAAACTTATATTCCAATCCAACAATTCCCAAGTCAGAAGCACTTCAAATCAAGCTCATCCACCTTGCTTAAATATTTTGCTGACAAATGAAGTCGTGCACATCAAGGCATTAACCTGCAGAGTTCAACACAAGTACTTCAAAGTACTAACACAACATTCTGCCAAATCCGTGTAACAAACCACAAATAAGTAACCAACACCCTGCATATACAAGTGAAACTCCTTCACTCAAAACGCATAGCCTTCCATTTAACACTGCCCTACAAGATTCACACAATACACAGACCCTGCATAATTCATGATAACCCGATGAGTAACACGGATCAAATGGAATTCCATCATAAGATAACAAGGATGTACCACAGAGAACCAAAACTCACTAACTAAATTGAATCTCAAAACTAACTCAAAACATAATTTCTCATTTTTGCAACAAACTTTAATTTCAAGTGAATTTCAAGAGAATTTCGTTTACATCTCATAATAGAAATTCAAATGTTATAAATCAGTCCAGTCATCACTCATTCGAGGTTCACACACTCACTTCCAAGCGGTAACCACGGCTTGAATCGCGCTGATCGCGTAACCTTTCCATCTCTGCCCGACGAAAAAACTCCTCCAGTATCGCACTAATGGGGAAATACCTTTGATCAAATCATGAGGCCAAACTCCTCGGAGTAACACCTCTACTTCTGGTAAAACCACCTCTCAAACGGTAACCACGGCTTGAGACTAGCTTGTGCTTGCAATATGATGCATGATTGATTTTTTCTGCGTAATGCTCCATAATTATGGAAATGCTACGCGCTTTATTATTTTTCTATGCAACATGCTATGCTATTTTTTTCATGATGAATGTATAAAAAGTATCCCCTTCAAGGGATTCTGCTGGGGAGCACGAGACACTCTGCTGAGGAACTCGTCAATACTCCAATCTCCACCCCGCTGGGGAATAATACTGCTGCTGGGACAAGGCAACCCTTGCTGGGGAAGAACCTCCTTTGCACTTTGTGGGGATACAACAATCTTTGACTTGCTGGGGATATCAATCCCGAACCTGCTTTGGGGAAACCCCACAGATACCTAACGACTTCACTGGGGAAATGCTCACCGATACTCTGCTGGGAAACAGCCACCTCCAGGCCTGGCAACTGGGGAAGCATCGATCTAACACCTGCTGGGGATAACCATCCTGACCCTGCTAGGGAAGCGAATGCCACTCCGCTGGGGATTACCCATGCAATCCATAGATAGAATCAACTCAGCTGGGGATGCAGATATCAGTCCGCTACGGAAACTCATCCAATCCACTGGTAGGATGAACACTGCTGGAGATATATTTCATTGAAACCCGCTCCACTCGGGGAATAGCAACCTTCAGGCCTAGTTGCTGAGGAAACACCGTTTAAATCTGCCGAGGATAACCATCCTGACTCGGCTAGGGAATCCACAGACCTTGGATCTGCTGGGAATTGGTCCTCTCAGCTCTTCTTGGGGACCTCGCTGGGGAAATGAGAAAAGTTGGTACAGAACACCCATCGACCCGTCGAACCATGGTATCCACCTCCCAATCTCGTATCAGCTTTCCACTTTTGAGAATTCCCAGACTCGTCTGGACCTTTTCTGCCCCATCATCTTGTATTCCCAATCGCTCCGTGCTCGACGAAGAACGAGCTTCTGGGATTTATACATAATTTCAATTTTTCGACTTTGAAGAGTCTTCTTGATTAAATCCAAAGGTCGTCGTACGCCTCAACGCCTCTTCGCCACTTCTCTACCCATTCACTCATCCCTGATTGGACCCTGCGGGGAATCTCTGCAGACTTTCCAATCTTCCGATTTTGAAGAGTCTTCTTGATTATCATCAAGGATCGTCGTACGTCTCAACGCCTCTTCGCCACTTCTCTACCCATTCACTCATCCCTGATTAGACCCTGCGGGGAATCTCTACAGACTTTCCAATCTTCCGATTTTGAAGAGTCTTCTTGATTATCATCAAGGATCGTCGTACGTCTCAACGTCTTCTCCATCGTCCCTCATCCCTGATTGGACTCCATGGGGATTTGTCTTCAACAGCTTCTTCATCACAACCTGCAAGTGAGTGAAAAAATATCTAACAACACCTGCAAAACAGATCGTCAGATAAAACCGTGCCCCAGGCGTGTCAAGATTTCAACACTTGGGTCACTCAATCCTTCCGAATAAGATTTCAAGCTTTCGATCTTATAAACATGCATTGGAAGGAACCTGTATGTCTTAAAATGCAAGATTCTTTATCAAAATAATCGGATATTTTTGCAATCAAAGCGGTAATGAAAACAAAAAACAAAATTATTTGACTGAATATGCATTTTATTGATTGTAAAAGTGTGGCTCAAATTGAGCAATACAAAGGAAGCAATTCTTGAAAAGAGGTAATCGCGCACAAAAGGAAAAATCTATCCTAATGGCAATGTGAAACCCGTGATCTCCTCGAGTTCCAACTCGGTTACACCCCATATGTCCTCAGACTCTCCGTGTTTTCTGCCTTCTGTACAAGACGATTCCGATTGATCCCCACCGGGTATTATCCATGATGCTTTAACCAAAGCGAACGATCATGCTAGACGCAGTTGTTCGTTTCAATCCCTCTTTTGCCTGGACCGCCCTTTCGGGTTTTCAGTCCACCGGGATACCCTTTTTTGCCCAAGCCGCCTTTTCAGGTTTTCGACTTGCCGGGTGTACGTTTTTCATTTTATCCCTAATTTTTGCCCGAACCTTTCTTTCTGTTTTTTGGTTCGCCGGGATGCCCATTTTTGCCTGGACTATTTTATTCTTTTTGTCCAGCGGGTCTCTTTACACGAAGTATTTTTTAACTGCGTCCGCATTCACAGGGGATGGAAAATCCTCGCCATCCATAGTCGTTAGCAACAAGGCTTCACCAGAGAAAACCTTCTTGACCACGAATGGACCTTCATAATTGGGTGTCCATTTGCCCCTTCGATCGTTTTGAGGAGGAAGGATCCTTTTCAGCACCATATCACCCACGTGATATACCCGAGGTCGTACTTTCTTGTCAAAAGCACGCTTCATCCTTTGCTGGTACAACTGCCCATGACAAATGGCTGCCAGCCTCTTTTCCTCTATCAGGCTTAACTCTTCGTACCGGGTCCTTACCCATTCAGCCTCTTGCAACTTGACATCCATCAGGACTCTCAAAGAGGGAATCTGAACTTCAACAGGTAATACAGCCTCCATTCCATATACCAATGAGAAAGGAGTTGCCCCAGTAGATGTACGCACCGACGTTCGATACCCATGTAACGCAAACGGCAACATCTCATGCCAGTCTTTATAGGTTACCACCATTTTCTGCACAATCTTCTTTATATTCTTATTGGCTGCCTCAACCGCCCCATTCATCTTCGGACGATAAGGAGAAGAATTGTGATGCTCAATCTTGAATTCCCGGCACAATTCTGCCATCATCTTATTGTTCAAATTAGAACCATTATCAGTAATGATTCTCTCGGGAACCCCATATCGGCAAATGATGTCTCTCTTGAGAAATCTGGCAACGACTTGCTTCGTCACATTCGTATAAGAGGCTGCTTCAACCCACTTGGTGAAGTAGTCGATAGCCACTAATATGAACCTGTGCCCATTCGAAGTTGTAGGCTCAATCTTTCCGATCATATCAATGCCCCACATAGCAAACGGCCATGGAGACGACATTAAACTCAACGGATTTGGAGGCACGTGCACCTTATCAGCATAAATCTGGCATTTATGACACTTCCGCACGAAATTAAAGCATTGGGCCTCCATTGTCATCCAATAATAACCTGCTCTCAACAGCTTCTTTACCATTGCATTCCCACTGGCATGGGTACCGAACGATCCTTCATGAACCTCTTTCATCAACTGGCTTGCTTCTCTATCATCAACACATCTGAGCAAGACCCAATCAAAATTCCGCTTGTACAGAACCCCATCCTTATTCAGATAAAACACCATGGCCAACCTCCGCAGAGTCTTTCGGTCCTTCTTAGATGCTCCCTCAGGATACTCTTGAGTCTCCAGATAGCGCTTGATATCATAATACCACGGCTTCTCATCATCAAATGTTGTACCAACAGCAAACACATAAGCCGGTCTATCCAGACGACCTACTTCCACACTGGGGAACTGATTCCACCACTGCACCTTAATCAAGGCAGCCAGAGTAGCCAAAGCATCTGCCAAAGGATTCTCCTCTCTGGGCACATGATGCAACTTCACCTTGGTGAAAAACGTCAACAATCTCCTCGTATAATCTCGATACGGCACTAAATGAGATTGATGCGTATACCATTTTCCGTTAACTTGATTTACAACCAGAGCTGAATCTCCATATATGACAAGATTCTTGATCCTCAAATCAATCGCCTCTTCAATCCCCAATATACACGCTTCATATTCAGCCACGTTGTTGGTGCACTCAAATGTTAGCCGGGCAGCAAAAGGAATGTGGGATCCTTTCGGCGTAACCAAAACAGCACCAACACCGCTTCCATTCACGTTAACGGCCCCATCAAACATCAGAATCCATTCGGATTCAGGGTCAGGCCCCTCCTCCGGGATTGGTTCCTCGCAATCTTTCGATTTGAGAAACATGATGTCCTCATCAGGGAATTCAAACTTCATCGGTTGATAATCATCAATGGGTTGCTGAGCGAGGTAATCAGACAATACACTCCCCTTGATTGCTTTCTGAGAGGTATACTGAATATCATATTCCGTCAAAATCATTTGCCACCTCGCAACCCGTCCGGTCAATGCTGGCTTCTCAAAAATGTACTTGATTGGATCCATCTTGGAAATCAATAAAGTGGTATGAACCAGCATATACTGTCTCAGTCGGCGAGCAGCCTATGCCAAAGTACATCAAGTTTTCTCGAGCAGTGAATGTATTGTTTCACAGTCGGTAAACTTTTTGCTAAGGTAGTATATGGCATGCTCTTTTCGACCAGACTCGTCATGCTTCCCCAATACACACCCCATAGACCCCTCGAGGACTGTCAGGTACAGAATTAACGGTCTTCCCTCCACAGGAGGCATCAGAATCGGAGGCTCCTGCAAATACTCTTTTATTTTTTCAAATGCCACTTGGCAATCATTATTCCACCTGACCGTTTGATCTTTTTTCAACAACTTGAATATCGGTTCACACGTGGCTGTTAGATGAGATATGAACCGTGAAATATAGTTCAATCTACCTAAGAAACCACGAACCTCCTTCTCTGTCCTTGGTTCAGGCATTTCTCTTATTGCTTTTACTTTTGCAGGATCAACCTCGATTCCTTTCTCGCTTACAATGAACCCCAACAATTTACCGGACCGCACTCCGAAAGTGCACTTGTTCGGATTCAACCTCAGTCTGAACTGTCTCAGCCGGTCGAACAACTTGGCCAGATCTACCAAATGCCCCTCTTCTGTTTGGGACTTTGCTATCATGTCATCAACATAACATTCAATTTCATGATGAATCATATCATGAAACAAAGTCACCATGGCTCTCTGATAAGTAGCCCCGGCATTCTTGAGACCGAACGGCATCACCTTGTAACAAAAAGTGCCCCATGGTGTAATGAACGTTGTTTTCTCCATATCATCTGGCGACATTTTGATTTGATTATAGCCAGAAAAGCCATCCATGAAGGAAAACACCGAGAATTGAGCTGTATTATCTACCAACACATCAATGTGAGGCAACGGAAAATCGTCTTTCGGACTAGCTCTGTTCAGATCTCGGTAGTCCACACACATTCTCACCTTCCCATCTTTCTTCGGGACTGGCACAATGTTCGCAACCCATGGCGGATAATTAGTGACAGCAAGGAAACCAGCATCCCACTGCTTCTGCACTTCCTCTTTAATTTTCATCGCCATGTCAGGTCGAGTTCTACGCAACTTCTGCTTCACTGGAGGACAATCTGTTCTCAACGGTAGCTTGTGTACAACAATATCGGTATCCAACCCTGGCATATCTTGATAAGACCAGGCAAAGATGTCAACATACTCTTTCAATAACACTACCAATCTGCTCTTAACACTTTCCTCCAAAGCAGCCCCGATTTTCACTTCTCTCTTGACCTCTTCGGTACCCAGATTCACCACCTCAATCGGCTCTTCGTGCGGCTGAATCACCTTCTCCTCTTGTTTCAACAATCTGGCTAATTCCCCTGACAGTTCACAATCTTCTTCGTCTTCTTCTTCAGCAAGATAGATTGGATTATCGAAGTCATACAAGGGTGTAACAGGATTGTTATCAATGAGATCCGGAGAAGAATCGCATCTGCATGAATGTTGATTCATGCATTGCTTTAGAACCGGTGTGACAAATAAAAAAGAAAAATGAAAAACATTGCCATTTTTATTTATTTTTATTTTTTTTATTTTTAAATTGCAAAAATAAATGAAAAACAGGGAACACCGCTTTTTTGACTGAAAAACATCCATTTATTAATGATGCAAAAATGTTGCAAATTATGAACATGAGGTGGCCCTTACAATGAACCATTACGTTTCGGGCAAAACGTATGGCTTTCATGCAAATAAAACTGAAAACAGGAAAATATTACTCTTCCAGCAGAGTGACCCGGATGATCTTTTCAGCCTTCCAGTTCTGGATTTCCATCCCTGGTGCGCACGGCTTTATCCACCGGTCCATGTCACAGTCGCTATCAGCGTCATCACTCATCATGCAGATGTGATCCGGATCCAGCATTCCGGCACTTGTGAATGTGACTGACGCACGACGTCCTCTGCCCTGTCCTGAGCCTCGGCCCGGCTGGTACCCCACTCCAAAGTGATCCTTCTTCGCAGGGACATCCATCATTCTTCCCCAACCAGGAGCCTCTCCATTCTTCACCACCTCAGCGGCCTGCTTGTATGAAGCAATGGACGGTTTCTCTTCCTCCTTGGCAAATAGAGCATTCTCCACCTTAACGGTTTCAAATGCTTGGCTTGGCGTTTCCCAGATCTCACCATCCATCTCAACATATTTGAATGAGGACAAGTGGCTGACAAAGATGTCCTCCTCTCCGCACACAGTGACGACTTGGCCCTCCCAGATGTACTTCAGCTTTTGGTGCAAAGTCGAGGTTACTGCCCCAGCAGCATGAATCCATGGACGACCCAACAGGCAATTGTATGCCGGCTGAATATCCATGACATAGAAAGTTGACTTGAACACCTCTGATCCAATCTTCACTGGCAGCTCAACCTCTCCAAATACGGCCCGCTTTGACCCATCAAAAGCCCGCACTATCAAATCAGTCGGAGTCAAAATCAGCCCATCACAGTTTAGCTTCGCCAGAGCCTTCTTTGGCAAAACATTCAAAGAGGAGCCGGTATCAACCAGCACATGCGAAAGCACGGCTCCTTTACATTCCATAGCAATGTGTAGTGTCCGATTATGATTCCTCCCATCCACAGTTAGATCCATGTCTGTAAAACCCAACCCATGGCTGGCATGCACGTTCGACACGACCGTTTCCAACTGATTGATTGTAATCTCTTGAGGAACATAGGCTTTCTTCAATATTTTCAGTAAAGCCTCCCTGTGCCCCTCGGAGCTCAACAGTAATGATAAAATCGAGATTTTGGAAGGAGTCTGCTGTAGATGATCAACCAGCCTGTACTCAGACTTCTTGATGATTCTTAAAAATTCTTCTGCATCATCATCAAGTTTTCCATCCGACCCCGCAGGCGCCGGTGTCACAACTGGAGTACTATTATCAACCACAGCCTTTCCTTTCGCCCTGGCTAAAGCCTCGGCCTTTTCTTTTTTCTCTTTTTCTCCTTCTCCTCCCCTCAGGGCCTCCGGAGCAAATAATCTGCCACTGCGAGTGAAACCGCTGATACCGGCATTATCCACCTTTGACACGGTGGTTTCACTAGCAGTTTGTTCCTCCCACTTTTCACCATTACAATACACTTCCCCACCATAGTGCCAAGGCACGACATCATCTTTGTCATATGGAATCGGTCCAGGTACCGTGATGGTAACTGGAGCCGCTTCAGCTAGATCGAACAAATCCACCGGATCAAAATAGATTGTTATGGTGGAGACCTCCTCCTTTCCCTTACCAGCCTTCTTCTCAACTACAATATCCCCATTGTCCATCAGACCCTGGACAGTCTTCCTCAGAAGTTCGCACCCATTAACAGAACCAGTGCACTCAGCACAATCATCTTCACAGCCCGGTTGAATCCCATTTTTCAACAACAGCCCCTTGACCTCAGCCAACGGAGTCCTTAATTGATCAACATCATACAACCCAACTCTATCCTCTTCAGAAATAGCATTCACCCCCCTCTGACCATGCGCGGGCATGGGATTATCATTAACGTTGGGAGATGGTGCAAAGTTGATCGCCTTTGAATCCACCAGGTCTTGAACTGTGTGCTTAAAAGCTTTACAGTTCTCAATGTCATGTCCGGGAGCACCCGAATGGAATTCACATTTGGCATTTTCATCATAACTGGTTGGCCTTTGATCAGGTCTCAAAGGTGCCAGAGTCCTTGTCTGTACCAACCCCAGATCCATCAGCTTTTTGAACAGGAAAGAATAAGTCACCGGAGGCCTATCAAACTGTCTGTCCACTGCTCTTCCCTTCATCTGATAACCAGCCCTTTGAGGCCTCTGCTGGAAGGGTTGTCTCTGTTGTTGAGGTTGCTGCTGTTGCGGTGCAGGATGATGTTCAGCAGGAATAGTTACCGCAACGGTGTGCTGGAAGTAACGATCCCTACTGGGTCCCCGTTGAGCATACACGGCGCTGGTATCGCCCTCTTTCTTCCTCTGGCCACCATTACCAAACGGCTTTTTCGATCCTGAAGAAGAGGCGCTACCCTGAATCTTACCAAGCTTCAACCAGCTCTCAATTCTTTCTCCTGCCACAACAATATCAAAAAAATTGGTCACCGGACAACCAACCATTCTTTCAGCAAATGCCCCCTGCAGGGTTCCCATGAACAGATCCGACATTTCTCGGTCAACAAGAGGAGGTTGCACTCTGGCAGCCAACTCTCTCCACCGTTGGGCATACTCCTTAAATCCTTCATTATTCTTTTGAGACATACCCTGCAGTTGGGTACGACTCGGAGCCATGTCAGCGTTGAACTGATATTGCTTGAAGAACGCGTCCCCAAGATCCTGCCAATTTTTAATATCCGAGGACTTTAGCTTAGTGTACCATTCCAAGGAGCCTCCAGACAGGCTGTCCTGGAAGAAGTACATCCACAGCTTCTGATCCATGGTGTACGCAGAGATCTTGCGGACAAAAGCTTGAAGATGGGTCTCTGGACAAGAACTTCCGTTGTAACGGTCAAACGTGGGCGCTTTAAACTTTTGCGGGATCACAATCCCCTCAACAAGCCCCATATTAGACATGTTCACCACCCCAGGAGTGGCATAGCTTTCCAGCACTTTAATCTTCTCAGCCAACAGCTGAATCTCCTTGCTTTGAGGCTGGACCCCATATTGACCCCAGGGCTCATTATGCATTGAAAACTGGTTTGCTTCCCTGTCTTCCTCTCTGTCCTCATCAAACCCGTAGAATGGAGGCAACAGACCGTCCTTCATATTCGGCCCCAGACCGGGCCCAGGCTGACCACCAGCACCAAAACCAGCAGCATTGTTCACAACACCAACAGTTGTCCTCTTTCCGCCATCTCTAGACCCCAGCCCCTGGTTGGAGACACCATCCGGGTTTATACCACTGTTTGCTGCTGAAGCCCGCTCGAGCTTTTCAACCTTGTCTGCTAGAGCTTTCTGACCAACCGCAAAGCCTTGCATAATGTTGATCAGCTCATTCATCTTGTCTTTCAGCTCGAGGAGATCAGTACTTGGGAGATCCATGAGTCTGGGAGTATTGCGCCTGGTAAAGTATCTGTGAGGTCGGGTTGAGTGCAAAGGTACAACTCTACGAGCGCGAGCAATGATTCCTGCAAAACAGCAAACAGGTTAATATGCATGAATGCAACGTCTATTCATATAAGGAACATTCTGTCCTTTGATTCTGGTTTCATCGAGACAGATAATATTTCACCAATAACATTTTGACATCCAGATGTCTCTCAACCAGATTCTCAATCCATAATACTCCCCATATGGCTAGACGTAGGTTTGGTGCAGATGAATGCAAAATGAGAATGATGCAGATGAATGAATGCAATGGATTGCCATCCTCCAAATCTTCTGATCATCTGTACTCTGAGTTACAACCCTGATTTCTGAACCGATCACAACCATCTGAGGGAACACATAACCACAAATCCAACTCAAGGGTTCCGAAATAAACGGAACTGAAAGATACACCATCATCATCATCATCATCACCAAACAATCTCTGAGCAGATACCCATAATCATCTGAATCGGCCCGGGGAATCCTGAAATAAACGGATCCCCACTGATAAGTAACTTGAACAGCACTCCGGCGTCTCAGAAATAAATGGCCATAAATCCGACTTATAAATAGGACTCTGATCCACGGAACAAAAAATCACCATCTGAGTCACCATCTGAACATGCATCTGAAAGAATCACCCTCCCCTCACAGGTAAATTCTAATCAGGTCATCCTAAGGCGGATAATAGTCTCGACAATCGGGCAGAGATACTCAATGGGTTTGCCCTTTCGGGTGTGCCATTGTAGCTCTCCTGAGATCGTCTAAACCAAAGATCCGGGAAATGATCGGTCACCAGAGTCAACAGTTCAGATGAAGTAACTCAACCAAAGTGGAATACCCACAGAGGCAAGCACTATCAAATGAACCTCGTCCGGCTTGTGGTACATCATGCTGCCAGCCACATATTGACTTAACATGAAAGAGGCAACATGATACCACACTAATCCTAGGTGTATACTCGGGCCTGGGTTTTAGCCCCACTCAAAACACCCACCCCAAAACAGAGGAACCACCTGCACAGAGGACGGCAACATGATAGTATGATGCATGCAAATATTTATGCAAATATAGACACTGTTAGAATAATAAATGCAATAAATAAAGCAAGACAAGCAACCTAAACTATCCTAGAACGCTAGGAAGAACTCGCTTAGGGAAGATGGACCAGCACAGGTCAACATCCTACATATCCCCAGCAGAGTCGCCAGCTGTCGCATCCGCGAAAAACAACCGGCGGGCTGAAACAAAAACACAACACAGAGCCGCCACTGCGCGTTATTTATCCCAAGATAGGGAAAGGAAACGCTCAGAGAAACCTGGAAAAAGCATGGTCTCGCGACCAAAGAGAAAGGGTAAGGGAGTCGGTTACGCAAGGGGAAGGTATTAGCACCCCTCACGTCCGTCGTACTCGACGGGATCCACGTTCTAAGAGAAAGAATAGGTTGCTAAAATAAACAGACAAACATCATACACACACGCTAAGACAACACAGGTGGGGTTAAGAAGAAGAGAGCTCGATAGGACGTCGCATCCTATGCCTACGTATCTCGTCTGGAACGAGAATCAGAGCTGCCGTAGTTCGGCTCACGCACGCCAAACAAGCAAACAAACACACCGGCAAACATGGAGCCTGAAGGCCAATCACTGGACTTACATCAGCATCCGAACCTAAACGCACACAAGAAGGCAAACGTGGAGCCCGACCGCCAATCACTGGACTTACGTCGGCATCCGAACCAAAACACACACCAGAAGATAACAAGCAAACACACACAAAAAGAAAAAAAAGTGCCCGGAGAGACCTCGCACGGTCTCCTGCCTACATACCAGGGAGCTGTACTCGAGCCTAGTGTTATCATGCATCATTGCCCTAAGTTCAGGTTTCTACCTACTTGCACAACAACAAGCTAATCCTATCCAGGAAAGAAGCAAGCATACAAGCATACAAGCAAACAGAGCAAACAAATATTCACAAAGCACACACTATAACCAGTCAAGTGGGCTCAAACAATGGGTTTGACTGCCGAAGCAAGTCATCTGTACATGGGTAGTATTCGCTCTTAACCTTGCCATTGCGGGGCTAAGGTGAAGCAGATGAAAGGTGAGTGAAGATCAGACTTCACAGCTCTTATCCCTGATCAGGGAGAGCTTCAGACAAAGGAGCATGGGTCCAGAATGGAGGGACCCTTCTACGCTCAAGACTCTGACTCGATCGTGCAACAGCACAAGATCTTGGGTTTGTGTCCCAATGCATCAACACACAGCCGTGTGAGCAGAGGGACGACTCAACAGAATAGTGGGGGATAGATTGCATATCCCTTTGATCCACCAATTGCCTCATAGAGGTCTTTACCTGCTTGGCACAAAAAGTAAACAACCACAGACATCGCCTCTTAAGGAGGACTTCAGACAGTTGCCTGGCCAAGTAACAGGCCAGGTCTTCCAGACTACATGAAGTATAGAGATTCTACCTCAACTGGTTAAAAAAACCAAGCAACAGCAAGCAAGTTCTTAAAGAACTGTAAGCGACTAAATGTACCTGAAATCAATCAAGTATCATCAGTACTCAGACAAACCAACGATAAACAGCAAATGTTAATCTATACAGACAACACAAGTTAATGCACACAAGTGCAAGCTATGAGCTCAAGCTCAAGCATCAAACCTACAACACAAAATCAATGTTAGTTTACAACATCAAACAAAACTCAATTTAATCAACTTGCACTTTTTCCTTTAAGCCTTTTTGCATTTCAACCTGAAAATCCACACCAAATGTGAGAAACTAGACCACTAGGCCAAGCCTAGGGTCCAAAGGGATAAAAAAAATCTAAACAGCAAGCAAAACCAATCCAAAATCACATTCAAACAAATAGAAAGCAAATGCAATTGGTCTCATGCTCATATCATTCACCAATATCAATTCATGCACAATATACCACAAACTAGGTCAAATACAACACCAAAAGTCCAAACAGAATGACTTCAATCAAAGGCATACCAAAACAATTCCAAAAATCCTCAAATAATTCACACCTAAACAGGACACAATCAACAAGTAGCATGTCAATTTTCAGCTCAATTGGACAAAAGAAAGTAGGTCAATGAAAATCAAGAAGTCCAGACACATTTATACAAGCCCATACATGATATCCAAACAAGCATCCACTTCAATAATTCATAAAACAGTGACAACACATTAGAAATGAATGGGATCAAAAGTATAATGTCCTACAATGTGTCTACAATCAACATATCAAATTTCATCTTCATCCAGTACCATATGAGAATTTCACAAGCAAAATGCCAACATGTGTCACATAAATTCACAAAATGAGCATACAGAGAAGAAAATTATCAATCAATTAGAAAATGACATCAAAAATTCCAGCAAAAATCACATGTTATCTTGACATATCAATGATCATTCATGCAAAAGATTGGCTCAAATCAACATCCCTAAGCATTTTAAATAAAATCAGAAAGTTGACCTAGCTTGGTGTGACACAAATTGTCACACCTCTATTCAAAAAATCATATCTAATCAACCAGGTATCCAAAATTCACAAACTCTACTTGAAAATCACCATCAACATGTCCAGAATAAACACAAACATTTTCATCCATTTATTTGCAAGTATGAGCATTTCATGATGGTTTTGGCAAAACATACAAAAATGTGACACATGAACAAGATCAATAGGTCAATCAAATTTCCACACGTGCAAAAATCTCACAAAAATCATCATAAAATTCTACACATCCTCATGAGCATGGCACAAAAAATCTCACTAAAATTGGATGAAAAATGAAGCCTATAGGAATTTTTGAAGTTCATGTAACAAAAATGAAATTGAAATGAAAAACAAAATGAAATAATAATATAATTAAAGCAAGAATGGCACAAGCGTAATATTAATGTCCTTGGCCAAAACGGCGCCGTATCAAAAAGAAACGCTGGCGTGCGCTCATTGGATGAAAGCCGCGGGAAACAGATATTCAAACAAGGCCACGAAATTGAAAGATCAAACGCGAATTCCATCACGTTCTTGAGCCAAAACACAAGCAGATTTCCAGAAATTGCAGAAAAATGAAGAACAACGAAATGCAACCAAAATCCACAAGCATATAGTCGTTGGAACCGTCTTTCCACAAGGATACTGAATATGTAACTCAAACTTCCTAATTCCTACTGCATAATCGGGATTGAGCAAAAACATAAACACACACCAATCTTCAAAACACGATTTCTTTCTCTATAGTTCACCAAATCAAAAACTAAACCTAGCATGTTGATCTACATTGAACACACTACAAAACGCATATCTCAATTCAAAGAATAGTGAGATTCGAATTTTGGTACCTTGAATGGAGCAGTGATGAAATCTTGTGTTTCCTCGTGCCAACGTCCAAAACAGATTGAGATTGAGGTTGAGCAAAGTGAATGCAACTTGTAGCTTGATCCAAAACAGCTCCACGTGTGAGAAATTTCAATTCACCATTGTTATGCTTACTTTGAACAGTTGAGATTCAGCAAGGTTATGGCACCAATTTAGCAAAATAGTTGGAGAGGAAGATGTAAGGAAGATGAATCAAAAAGAATTTCGAAAAATGATTGAGAATTGATGAAGATTGGACCAAAAGAAGCTTGATGAAGATTGAAGAGTTTGAGAGAATTTGATGAAATTCTGTTATGGATCTTGAGAATTGTGACTGTGATTATCATTTCTGTTATGATTAGAGCTTTATACTCCACTTTAATCACTTTGCTAATCACCAATTAACCAAATGAAATGTAATTAGCATAATGTGGTTTTTTCAATGCAAGGGCAAAATTGGTATTTCACATAAGGGCTCATGACAGCTGTATGACAGCTCATACATCTCCTAAATATCATTTGTGATGTGTTGGCTTTGATCCCATGTTGATTGGCATTGTATTTTTCATTTTCACTATGTCATGCCAAATTTTGCATTTTAAGTGCAAGTTCCAAAATGGCCTAGCCAAATATTGCACCTTGAAAACTTATGACAGTCCAAACCATTTCTATTTGGCATATGTGATGTGTTGCAAAAACTCCCATTCCAAAATTCCCATTATTTCTCAAGTTGGACCATTTTGCCCTTGGATTTTAATTGTACACTTGAAAATTGACCTTTTGCATTGACCATTTTTGAAGAATTTTGATTATGCACCATGAAAGTACATGTTAAATGGAGTTTGCTCATAAAAAGATCACTCATTTTGGACACTCCATGTGAAAGTTATGCCCCTTTGATTATAGGTCTTTTTTGGAATTGAATGGACCATAACTTGCCAACCATATATGGGAATTTCAAGTTCTTGGACTTTTTGGAAAGGTAAGAACAAGATCTACAACTTTCATGTTGAACAAATTTTCATTTGAAGCTTCCTTGGACATGTAATTTTGTGGTCAAAAACTTTCCATTTTTGGAAACTTCCATTACAAGTCACTTTCTATTTTTGGCAATTTTTGTTCTGACTTTATTTTCTCCATTCTTGAGCTTTGCAATGTCAAATAACACTTGTTCTAACATGAATGAAGTGTATACAACTCTCTCCCATCTCCAAATCCATAAAATCAAGCACAGTTGACCACAGTTGACTTTTCAACTGATAGATGAATCTGGCAATGCACTGATCAATCTGAGCCCCAATTCTCTGATGAAATGGCTCAAGGATGAAACCCTAGCCTCAATAAGCTCCATAAAATCATATGATGATCCCCATATCCATTGTAGACCCCATCTCCTAGCCATGCCCTGATTGGCCCAATGCAACTGATTAGGGTTGACCAGTGGTCAAAACCCTAATCTCAAGGTATATGATCAATCACTTGAACCTCTTGGATGATATCAAGACCATGATAATAATGATGTATCAACTCAACCAAGATGAAGACCAATCTCCTTGAGAAACCCTAATTCATAGCCCAATCCTCAGATGGCTAATGATCAGTCAATAAAACCCTAGGCTTGCATCTCCACCTCTTATCTTCTGACCAAGACTTAGGAGGATGACTTGCACAATGTAACCACATGATATGCAATATGCAATGCCTAATGACCTAAAAATGATATGCAATATGTTAAACTAGTCCCAAGAGAGGAGGGCAAATTTTGAGGTGTTACAAAGGTCAAAGAAGGATTTGCCGGATTAATTCAGGTAAGGGGGGTTTATCGTCGTTTAATGGGTATTATGGGTTAACATGTAATGGGTAGTAATAAACCATTGAATCGACTCTAATTAGGATGATGAATGTTGCAAATTGTGAATTTGTGGATGAATGAGATATGGGTCTATAATTGAAGAAAATTCGTAGGAATTAGATGTAATAAGGTTAGAAATTGTGAAATTGAATGGGTATGATCTGTGTTAGATAATATGAACGAATGTTGTGTAAAAATTGGACTGTGGAAGGTTGGATTTGAGAAATCTCGTAGCAGAGAAAAACCCATAGCAGATCTGGAATTTGGTTCCTGGTCATACGCGTATGACACTAGGCCATACGCGTATGAGATGGCCTGGTACGCGTATGGAGTGAGGCCATACGCGTATGAATGAAGAAGATGATGTTCTAACATAGTTTTGTCTTTGTTGGTACGCGTATGGGAGAAGGGGTACGCGTATCATACGCGTATGAGACAGGCTATACGCGTATGGGCAGAAGTTTGAATTTTGTCTGAGCTGTTGTTGTGCAGTTTTGGTTGTTTCAGCTGAGTGATGTAATTTAGCTGATGTATGATATATTAGGGATCATTTCCCGTTGTTTTGAGCAGTATAGGTATTAGTAGAGTGTGCTAATACTGTGAATTATTATTTGGCATGACATGATATGATTCTGTGATAAACATGCTGATGATGTATGATGGTATGCATAATGTTGTGAATATATCTATTATGTATGCAATTGTGGATGGACTGTTTATGGCTTAGAGTGTGAGCATATGTCCATTGTGGATTGTTGTTGATGTTTGCATGCTAGGTGATTTAGCGTGCATAGCATGGCCTTTATGGTGGTAGCTAATTCCCATGGTGAGGAATTAGTGAGTGAGTCACTAGGTCTCAAATGAGTGGGACTAGTGAGCTTCGTAGCCGTATCTGGGTTTGATCGGTGAGGTTGAACTATGTGTTCACGAATAGTCGGTACCGCATGCATGGAGTCTCATTGCATAATGTATGTATGGCGTGTAATATGAATGGATGTATTCCAATATTATATGTGTGCTTTGTGTTTGTGTTGAGTATGATTTTGAGTTGATGTTGCCGTTGCTGAATGTGTGATCTGATTAGGGTGATGAATGTGTTAATTTACTTAGCATTACATGATATTTTATAATGCTTATTATATCGATTGAGGAACTCACCCTTACAACTATGTTTCAGGTAACGAGCAGTGATTGAGTAGAAGCTAGTGCTTGGAGTCTAGTGTAGTTCCTTAGTGGGTCATGCTCTGGTAGATGTAACATTCGGGACGGGATGTTTTACCTTGTCTTCCTTTTGGTTGTTGAACAGTTTTACATGTAATGGGATTACATGGTTTGCATGATTGATTAGATCTCTATCCGCTGCAAATTGTGCAATGTTTTATTTTGTTTAATAAATGAGCATGACAAGTTATTATGGTGAATGGTGTGAAGTGTCAAGTGTGACACCCTTAAATTGCATATCTACTCTGATTTATATTTTGTTGAATTAATTAATTATTGGGGTATTTTAGAAGGGTGTTACAACAAAGGCTGGGGAGGATGGAGAAGGTGAGTTTGGGACACCGAGATTTACAGTGGGAGTGATGGAGGCAACGGAAGTTGGTGGTGTAGGAATGACAGAGGGGGACGGTGTTGTTTGTGGATTTGGTTCAGATGGTGAGTGGATTGGTTGTTGTGCGGGTGGTGGTGTTTGAGGTTGTTCAGATGTAGTTGGATTTTGTTCAGGGGGTGGGGTAGTGACTATCATCATTCTCGACGGGCAAATTTTCAGAGATTTTTGTATTTAATCCTCTTCTACCTCGAATACCCGAAAATCCATCTCAATTCGCGCATTCGAGTTTAAAATGATTAAATAGGGGCAACTATCATACCCCAAAATTTTCCCTCCCCTTTTCATTTTTCATCAAATCTATGACTTAAGATTCATCTGCACTCATTCATGTGCATCATTCGTTCATGTTAACACCTCTTAATATGCATCATGGATTCAAAGTTGGTGGATCACAAAAACTTGGTTTTGCTTGAGTTTTATGACATTTGCTCATCATTGGGGGAAAACCCTAATTTCTTGATCTCTGGGACATGGATTCAAGGGGACCACAACTTGGCATTCATCATGACATCAAAACCCCAATTATTGGCTTTGTCCCTATGTGATCTTGTGATTGACTCTTGAGCATTGCATTGATCATGAAACCCTAATGAGAGATGCTTGGTACTTGGATGCCCATGTGAATTGACTTCTAGCCATGGAATTGACTAAAACCCTAGCTCATTGGGAAGAGGTTCTTGACCATATTTTCATACATATTGTCATGCATCATCAACCATTAAATTTGCCTTTGTGCATAAGATTCATTCATTTAATCTATATGTCCACTTGTTTAGGATTTCATCTAGATCAAGGTCATTATTTCCATCCATATGGTGTTTCCTTGGTCATTAATCTTTGGTCTTTGGCCCATTCAAGTTCAATCAAGTCCTCATTCATGGCACATCCAAGTTGGTTATGGTCTTAAGTGTTTATGCTTGGGTTATTGTCCACAACTTTGTTTTTATACAATATCATTCAAATAGTCATTTTAATCAATACCAAGTCCATTCAAATATCATTTTCATTCACATATTCATTCATTTCCTTACAGATTATCCATGTACATACCAAAATCACAAAATTGGCCAAATTTGTTATAATTGACTTTTGGTCAACAGTTGACTTTTTGGTCAACAAGTTCACCAAAATCAATTGACCATCCCTTGACCCCTTAAAATCTATTTCCATTCATTCTACCATAGGTCATCACTAAGGTCCTTGTTTCATTAGTTTTTTCATGCCTAAGGGACTAGGCACCGTTTTTTGGTCCATTTTTAGGTCATACCACCATTTGGACCAAGAAACCAGGTTCATGACCAGGTAATTTTCTTGGTCAGACCATCAAACCAACCTACATAAGCCACTTTCCATGTTTGAGAAAATTTTCCATTTTTTAAAAAATTCATTACATGCCATCACATTCCATTCCTTAAGCTACATTTTTCCACATTCAATCCAATAAACTTTCCAAATTAATTCCATTTCATACAAAATCAAATTCCAAACATTCTTTACATAATCCCATTCATGATTAACAAATCAATATACAATACCATTCAACCATTCAGTGTGCAATACCACATTCCCTAACATTCATTCGTTACATTCAATTCATTACAATCTCATTCACAATTCAATATCGTCCATAAACTTATATTCCAATCCAACAATTCCCAAGTCAGAAGCACTTCAAATCAAGCTCATCCACCTTGCTTAAATATTTTGCTGACAAATGAAGTCGTGCACATCAAGGCATTAACCTGCAGAGTTCAACACAAGTACTTCAAAGTACTAACACAACATTCTGCCAAATCCGTGTAACAAACCACAAATAAGTAACCAACACCCTGCATATACAAGTGAAACTCCTTCACTCAAAACGCATAGCCTTCCATTTAACACTGCCCTACAAGATTCACACAATACACAGACCCTGCATAATTCATGATAACCCGATGAGTAACACGGATCAAATGGAATTCCATCATAAGATAACAAGGATGTACCACAGAGAACCAAAACTCACTAACTAAATTGAATCTCAAAACTAACTCAAAACATAATTTCTCATTTTTGCAACAAACTTTAATTTCAAGTGAATTTCAAGAGAATTTCGTTTACATCTCATAATAGAAATTCAAATGTTATAAATCAGTCCAGTCATCACTCATTCGAGGTTCACACACTCACTTCCAAAATTTCCAAAATTCAACATCCTCCTTAGATTGATTCAACTCTGTTAGGAGTTTCAATACCTTCTCTTGAAGAGCAACCCACTCACAGGGAATTATTTCACATTTACTCTTCCACTATTCCCTTTCTTTGACAAAATTCGGCATCCTCCTTAGATTGATTCAACTCTGTTAGGAGTTTAAGTACCTTCTCTTGAAGAGCAACCCACTCACAAGGAATTGGTTCACATTTACTCTTCCATTATTACCTTTCTTTGACGGGGTCAACGGGCACGAGCACATAACCTTGACCAGTCGTGGCCATGATCACCAAAGAAGCCCCATAGAATAAATGTTACCTCGTTTTGGTTATTATGCGGAAGTATGGTTATTGAGGTAAAAAAATTGAAAATTTTGAATATTTAAAAAAAAATCAAATTGTGTGATATGATAGAAAAAATTCTGAACATTATCTCTAGGGTATACAAATGTAAAAAAAATTTAAAAATCTTTTAAGGGTGTAGTGAAGTTTTTAGGTTTTTACTCAACTACCCCACATTTTTAAAAAAAATTCCAAAATAAACCAGTTTTCAAAAAAAATCCCAATATACCCCAGTTTCAAAAAATAAAAGACATAAGGCATAGGCGCCTACCCTTAAATTGTAAGTGGGGGCGCCAATTGGATTGGCTACAGCACATGGTGCTGCCAATCCAATTGGCGCCCATGTGTAAGTTGGAAGAGGAGGCGCCAATTGGTCTGGCGCCTCAGTGCAATGTGCAATTTTTTTTATAAATAAAGGTGTTGTGGGATTCATCTTTCCACATCTCATTTTGCCATATTGCAAACATGTTTGGTGTTCGTCTCCGTTATGGAAAAGTGGTATATTCGAGAGACAAGCCTCCGTTGTTGATGCTCTTCTGGAACATCTGTAGTTTCGATCAACTGAATAGGGAGCTGACTCGTTGGTTAGATGGAAAAATACCAGAAGGGGAAAAATTAGAAGCATTGAGAGATTCGATAGTATATTTGGTTGGGTGCGAGTAAAAACTGATAAGGATGCTAGGGAAATGATGTTTGGATGAGATGACATCAGTTTGATTGTTGTAATCAGTTAGAAATGTTGTTTTTAAATAATATGGTTAAGTATTTTCATCTGTATTCGATTTTTGGTTTTTGTGTTGTTTATTTGGACTTCTTCTATTTTAAGTGTGCTTATGTTGTAGTGATGTTTGTTGTTAACCTTGTTGTAACAAAAAGTTAATGATATACAAAAATCCAAGGTTATAAAAATTGAAAGGAGGTACTAAATTATGATGCAGATGTTGCTCCTATATTGGGACATTTGTTCTTATTATGTCTGGGTTGACGACATATACTACATAATCTTATCAATTTATCAATCATATTTATTTCTGTTCTAATAGGGTGTTGTTTGGCCATCCTTTTTTCTTTCGTCGCATCTCATCGTTGTGCCAAACTATGTCACCTTCATATGGAGGCTAGTATTCTTCCATTGGTAGAACTGAGAAGCTTTTTTATACACATTCATGACGCTAATGGCCTTGTAAACATCAGATACATGGTTGTAAGCGTCCTGGAGATTATGTGTGCATGCCGCAATGACATGGGAGCAAGGAATACAGAATGCCTGGAACTTTCCACAGTTGCACCAACTTCTGTTTAATTTGACAGCATAGGATAAATTTTGCTTTCCCTCATTGTGGTCCATTATTTCTTGTACACTGAAATTTTGCCTATGACGGTCAAAGATTGTAACCGTGTGTGTGCTAGCTTTGATACTTTCCTCTTTCATCACTTTCATACAACATTCACTGAATATTTGACTTGGTACATATCAGTTGGATTTAAGTTCATCGCCGAGGATATGTACCTATACGACCCACGCCAGACAACTTACACACCAAAAGGCTCAACATCTAACCTCCAACAACATTGTCAGAGCGGATACTCACAACCCCTTATCCATCAAAATTCTTGATCCACAAACACACAAACCTACAACCCTAACATGCCAAACACCCAACCACAATACCAAGAGCATATCGCATACCATCACCAACAACTAGATCATCATCAAAACATCCAACATCGATATGCACCCAACACACCACCCTATCATAGCAGCCTTAGCCAAAACACTAAAGATCATTTAACACCAACCGTCCCTCCTCCTACTATAGCCAAGAAGCCCAAACATCTCAAAACTAAAACCTTCAACAACCATATGTCTACCAAACACCCCAACAATCATTTCAGCCTTTCCTCGACACATCGTTCACACCAATGTCTCCCTTCAATCGTCCTGGCCGCCCTCCAACAACTCTAATACAGACCAACTACTCTGGCATGGGTCATGAACTCAGCTATGGCGGTACCCCTTCGATGCATACACAAGACTACGTTGATTTGTCTGACTATCTCAGACAATCTCCTGCAGTTGGTGGTGATGTTCTTGGGCCCTCAGATACTTAAACACCTGGGGTGAATCATCAACGTGAGTTAGGGCCACGAGTTCGGGTAGCTAGGGGATGTGGGACCGAAGGTCGGTTAGGTGATCCCGGTCATCGTCATTAGTCTTTTTTGTATAAACGGGTATTAATATTAATATGAATTGATCCAATTTCGACTTTATCTACCATGTATAATATTTTTCAAAAAAAAATTACGAAACACACACAGGTGTTAGATCAATTGGCGCCTCCTTTAAAACTTAACACACATACGCCAATTGGATTGACAACACAAGATGGACTAGCCAATCCAATTGTCGCCTTCTCTCTAAGTTTAAGAGCAGACGCGGATTTATCCCGCGCCTCATTTTTAAAATGGAGTATTTTGAAAAATAATCTAAAAAATATGTTATTTTGTGATTTTTTTAAAAAATTTGAATTATGTGGGTAAAAATTCCTACGATATAAAAAAATTTAAAAAATCTTTTAAGGATGTAGTGAAATTTTTAGGTTTTTTTTTTCATCCGAAAAGATAAGAAAAGTTAAAGTGGAAAATAGAGAAAGGGGAAGGGGTTATCAGTTAGGTGGATGATTAGAGGCATTTAAAATCACCGTTTCTCCCAGTCGCATCCTCGGCGTCTTTACTCAAAACCGTCACGTATGGTAACACGCAAGAGATTCTACAATACTCTCCATCGTAACCTACTCACTGCACCACTCCTTTCATCACCGTCCGATTCATCAAAAACATCTTGACAACATACATCACAGCCTCTTATCATGGACATTACCACATAGGATAGAACAGATAGAGTAGAGGCACGGTTGATGGAAACATTGATGAATAACAGCTGTAAACAATTAAGGTTCCCATCTTTGGCGCTTACAACATGTGACTTCTGGTTCTTGTCTCTCTCCTCTTTTCCCTCACACAACAAAACAAAAACATCATACTTTTCTTTTCTCACTCTTCTTCTTCTTCTCATCATGGCTTTCTCTACTCCTCTCAAACTCATTCTAACCATTCTACTATCTCTCACTCTTTTCACCATCATCAACATTCACGTTGATGCACAGATCGAAGAAACAACCTTGAACCTTAGTTCTGATGTTCTAGAATGGCCGACAACAATGTCATCACTCTACAATGAACTAGCTGAAGACAATGAAGAAGACATAGACAGTGATTTCAGTCGAAGATCTTTGTTCTGGAGTAGAGTGAAATACTATATCTCTTACGGTGCTCTAGCTGCTAACAGAATCCCTTGTCCTCCTCGTTCTGGTAGATCTTATTACACTCACAAGTGTTATGAAGCTAGAGGACCTGTTCATCCTTATACTAGAGGTTGTTCTGCTATCACGCGATGCAGAAGATGAAATCATGAGGTTTTGTTTTTTATTTCTATTCTCAGATCGAGAATTAATTGAAATTTCAAGTTAGGTAAAGTTTGTGTTAGCTTTATTGTTAAGTTAATTAAAGCATTATTAGCAGCATATTGTGTGCTATGTGTTTGAACACTGAGTGGATTTCAAACTGTCATTTATTTTTTTGTGTATGATGGGTTCTTCTTTTATGGATTTAATTTGTAGTACTATATGCACTGCAGAAATGGATGTGTTATGTGTATGTATTTTGTGTTGCGTCATGGCCATTTCTTTATATGTTTGTATAAATATTGCTTCCACAATGATTCAATTCAATCGATCATTTTATATAGATCAAGAAAAAATAATAAATAAAAGGGAAGAAATATATTGAAAAAATGAAAGAAACATTAATTAAAAAGTAGAGTTAAAAAATGTGCATCATTTATTTTAGGACCGACTAAATTGGAGCATATAAAAATGGAACAAATTTAAATTTTAACTAGTTAATTAGGGTGAGAATGGATTGGACTAGCTTTGCTTAAAAAAGCATACTTAAATAAAGTAAAGCTCCGGAATGATCTATTATCCTTAAAAGAAATTATTTAGGATATTATTTGTTTCACCCTTAATGTTAGTTGATCATGCTGAAAAGTCATAAAAATTATTGAATTTCAAAAATATTTCAGCCTACGCATTCAAATTACACATCCTTAATGTGATATTGAATGAGTCATTATGTTTGTTTAAAAATATTTTTGAAGATGCATCTTTGTAATAATTCTTAATTTAAATTTAGTGTTTTACGCTCAATAAATTTTATGAAGATGCATCTTCAGACGAGTTTTAATTGAAATGACTCGCGCCAGATCACTCCCCTTTCCTTCCGTTTCCTTCTTCATTTGATATAATTTCACTAACCCTTTAACTTTAGAGCTTGTGAGAAACATTCAACAAGGCTATTTTCAAGCTTTAACACTACTTCAATTGCATTGCACCCAATCCTAGTGTTTACTGTAAAATTTAGTAAACAAAGACAAATTTTATTTCACTTAAGAGATTAAATTCGAAAAAATCCCAGGATAGATTGTGCAAAAATTATGAGTTTGAAATGCATTTTAAGTTAAAGTTGAAAATGAAAAGAGCTTGAAAAGAACTTTTAATGCAGTAAATGACAAACTTAAGGAATTAAATTCATAAAATGGAATACAAATAGATACATTTTCAAAGTCACTATTTTCTCGTTAAACACTTGGATACTCCGAGTTTATAAAATTTGTTGAATTTATGGACCCCAAAACTATAAACTAACACCGTTTATATACTAGTCCTAACATAACCATCTACAACGGTCGACTCAGCAAAATTGATCACGTCTTCGACTTCATGCATCCTTAGTCTTTGACAGGTCTCCACATGTTCCCAAATAATCGTATGATCTTATCCAACTTTCTTTGATAAAAATACGAAACACGTCAACTAGTAACCCCAAATTTCACTAAGTCTTCTTCTTCGACCAAGGTCTTCTATGGACTTCTCGACCAACTTCACAACCTCCTCTGACAGGGAATTCCCCCCAAAAGGTTAAGTGGTTTCCTGGTCGAAAATAACCGCTTCGGCTATAAGTAAAACCTTAAATTTTCCTGTTATGCCCCAACTTTTCCCCAAGCATTTACATCAGTTCATTAAAAGTTGATATTCAATCAACTTTCAGTTCGTTTTAAATTTTAAAAAATTATTTAATTGCATTTCAGGCATTTTCATTGCATCATGCATCTTTCTAAGTCGACCTAATGTCAACCAGAACAAATTTTCAGATCTACAGACAAATCGGTTGAACTGGTTCTCAAATGTACGTAAAGTTAACTAACGAAAAAATTCAAAGTCGAGCTTGAAGGCGTCAGTTTTATTGATCTACGATTTGCGTAGTTCAACTTGTCATACTGGTTTTATTTTTTTTAACTCCTTTTGCGGTCACATTTTACTCATCCTGAGCCTTTTCAACCGAACATTTTTCAGCCTACGCATTCAAATTACACATCCTTAATGTGATATTGAATTAGTCATTATGTTTTGTTTAAAAATATTTTTGAAGATGCATCTTTGTAATAATTCTTAATTTAAATTTAGTGTTTTACGCTCAATAAATTTTATGAAGATGCATCTTCAGACGAGTTTTAATTGAAATGACTCGCGCCAGATCACTCCCCTTTCCTTCCGTTTCCTTCTTCATTTGATATAATTTCACTAACCCTTTAACTTTAGAGCTTGTGAGAAACATTCAACAAGGCTATTTTCAAGCTTTAACACTACTTCAATTGCATTGCACCCAATCCTAGTGTTTACTGTAAAATTTAGTAAACAAAGACAAATTTTATTTCACTTAAGAGATTAAATTCGAAAAAATCCCAGGATAGATTGTGCAAAAATTATGAGTTTGAAATGCATTTTACGTTAAAGTTGAAAATGAAAAGAGCTTGAAAAGAACTTTTAATGCAGTAAATGACAAACTTAAGGAATTAAATTCATAAAATGGAATACAAATAGATACATTTTCAAAGTCACTATTTTCTCGTTAAACACTTGGATACTCCGAGTTTATAAAATTTGTTGAATTTATGGACCCCAAAACTATAAACTAACACCGTTTATATACTAGTCCTAACATAACCATCTACAACGGTCGACTCAGCAAAATTGATCACGTCTTCGACTTCATGCATCCTTAGTCTTTGACAGGTCTCCACATGTTCCCAAATAATCGTATGATCTTATCCAACTTTCTTTGATAAAAATACGAAACACGTCAACTAGTAACCCCAAATTTCACTAAGTCTTCTTCTTCGACCAAGGTCTTCTATGGACTTCTCGACCAACTTCACACTACGCCAAAAATGACTTTTAACAGCGCATCTTAGACAGCGCTTTTAAAAGAAAGCGCTGTCTAAGGTTAAAATTAAAAACAAAC
Organism: Lathyrus oleraceus; assembly: GCF_024323335.1. Lineage (NCBI taxonomy): Eukaryota > Viridiplantae > Streptophyta > Magnoliopsida > Fabales > Fabaceae > Lathyrus > Lathyrus oleraceus. The sequence goes on from NC_066580.1 coordinate 461,368,198, forward strand.
ACAGAAAATGTTCCAAGAAAATAATAAAAGCGCTGTCTAATGGGGGGTCTTAGACAGCGCTTTCTAAAAGCGCTGTCTAAGACCCCCCCTTAGACAGCGCTTTTAGAAAGCGCTTATAAATATAGACTTTAGACAGCGCTTTTGGTAAAGCGCTGTCTAAAGTCTTTAAATTAAAAAAAAAAATTAAAACCAAAAGCGCTGTCTAAGGGGGGTTTAGAAAGCGCTTTTGGAAAGCGCTGTCTTAGGCATACCTTAGAAAGCGCTTTACACAAAAGCGCTGTCTAAGGTCTTATTAAAATAAAATTTCAGACCACAAAAGCGCTTTCGTTCTCTGTTCTTTTGTTTTCCCTCTTCTTCACTCACCTCAAAAACTTACGCCATTTCCACAAAAGCGCTTTTGTTTTCCTTCTTCTCAACTCACACAATAACCCTACCTTCTCACTCTCGGCGGCCGTGCTCACGTATTTCTCTCTGGAAACAAACCCTAAATAACTTTGGTACCGGCGGTGCTCACGTATTTCTTCTCACTATACCGGCAGCGAAACAAACCCTTCCTTCTCACTGTACCGGCGGTGCTCACGTACTTCTCACCATAACCACACCTTGGTAAGTCTCTTTCTCAAACCCTAAATAACTTTGGTACCAAATGCATGTTGAAGTAGAGGTAATGACTACATTGTATTCATTCTTGCATATGTGAATGTTTATGGTTTGTGAGTGATATTTGATTTTATATAATGTGTTATAGATGAACATTATGTGTGAAAACTCTTGCCCCATTTTATATTTTTCTGTATTTTTCTGTATCACCAATGTTGGTTCTGTTGAAAACTCAGTCATATTTTTCTGTATCACCAATGTTGGTTCTGTATTATGTGTGAAAACTCAGTTATATAAAATGACCCAAATTATGAGATTATGAAGTTTATTCTGTTGCCTTAGGGTTGAATGTTGGTTTTGAAGTTGAATCAGTTAGTGTTTAGGGAATTAAAGTGTTAGTTTGAAATGTTAGTTAAGTTAGTAAGTTAGTGAAAAGTAGTTAGTTGGTTATTGATAATATGATTGTTAGTTGAGTTGATTCGATAGTTAGCTATGAAACTGTTAATTATGTGTCAGAGACTGTTAGAGATTAATTAGAACAGTTTTGTTAGTAGGACTGTTATGAAATTTGAAATGTGATTCAGTTAGTTATTTAGGAAAGTTGGTTAGTCATGTTTGAATTGGCAAATAAAATTAGTAAGTTAGTTAATATTGAATGGACAAGGTTTATTAGTGTATTTTGAAATCAGTTATTGAAATGCTAATAGGAGTTAAAGTAGTAGTTAGTGTATCAATTTACTAACTCATGCTAGTCTGAAAAGAACAAGCTACAAAGTTTGGTGACAGGTGAATACTAGTTAGGATGTTAAATGGATTTTGGTGAATGTATTTTGAAATCAATTTGAATGTTCATTGAAACTACTATGGAATAATAGTTTTGACCAGTTGAATGTTCAAAGATACTACCTTAGTTATGTATTTTCGTCTAGATTAATTGTTTACTTTAATAAGTAGGAAAACCATGGATAAAACATGGATCTGTGCCGATCGAATGACCAAAGAGTACGAGAGTGGGGTTTTGGAATTCGTTAAGTATGCTGTTCAACACGCTGAAAACCCCAGACGAATGCATTGTCCTTGCTTGCGTTGTTGTTATATTGGTAAGGTTGACGCACATGGATTGAAATCGCATTTGCTGAGGCATGGAATTGATCAAAGTTATCAGTGTTGGATATTTCATGGTGAGAAAATTAACGAGAATGTTGAATCGAGTGGAAAAAGTAGTACGACCTATGCTTCATACGACAAAGACACGGAAACATACGATTGTGATCGAGTTGAAGAGATTGTAGAAGCACTGGAAGAAGATCTTCATGATTGTCCTGAAATGTTTGAGAGGATGGTAAGCGATGCAGAGAAACCGTTGTACAAAGGTTGCACTAAATTCTCAAGACTTTCTGCGGTATTAAAGTTGTACAACTTAAAGGCGGGCAATGGATGGTCGGATAAAAGTTTCACAGAGTTGTTGGCCCTTATGAGAGAAATGCTACCGGATGATAATGTTCTTCCTAATCGAACCTATGAGGCAAAAAAAATGTTGTGCTCTATTGGCATGAGCTATGATAAGATACATGCTTGTCCTAACGATTGCATTTTGTTTCGTAACGAATATGCAATGTTAACTGAGTGCCCTAAATGCGGTTTGTCTCGATATAAGAAAAGATTATCTCCCGCAAAAGTCTTATGGTATTTTCCGATAATTCCGAGATTTAGGCGCATGTTTCGTAGTGAAACCGATGCAAGACATCTTACTTGGCATGCAGATGAAAGAATTATTGATGGAATGTATCGGCATCCGGCTGATTCACCACAGTGGTCGAAGATTGATAATGATTATCCTGAGTTTGGATCAGAAGCAAGAAACCTTCGATTGGCATTATCTACTGATGGAATGAACCCACATGGTCTTCAAAGTATCTCACATACCACATGGCCTGTGATTCTTATGATTTATAACCTACCTCTGTGGCTATGTATGAAGCGTAAGTACATGATGTTATCTATGTTAATCTCTGGGCCTAAACAACCAGGGAATGACATAGACGTATACTTGACACCTCTGATCGAAGATTTAAAGATTTTGTGGGAGAACGGTGTGGAGGTTTATGATGGATATAGGAAAGAAAGTTTCAATTTGAGGGCGATGTTGTTTGGCACAATTAATGATTTTCCAGCATACGGGAATCTATCTGGGTATAGCATTAAAGGTCAACGTGCGTGTCCTGTTTGTGAAGACGGAACCGATACGATTCGATTGGAACTTTGCCAGAAGAATGTGTTTCTCGGTCATCGTAGATTCTTACATTCTAAACATCACTACCGTGGGTGGAGAAAAGCATTCAATGGAGACACCGAACATCGTAGAGCTCCACCCGCATTGTCAGGTGAACAAGTTTTTGAAAAGGTGAAAGATGTGCGTACTGAGTTTGGCAAGCCTTTTGCACATAAGATTGTGAAAGGTGGGTGGCAAGCCTTTTTCATGTAGTGTCCTCAACAACGTAATCAAATAGATTGCGGGTATTTCGTGTTGAGGTTTATGCGAGATACTCTTGCTTTGGGCCGATTAGTGATTCCCACCGATGTATGTATTTCTAACTTATGAGTTATTTTTATATTTACACATATCTCATATAATTAAATAGTTGGAATTAATTCAAAATATGTTATATTATTATGTAGTACTTTGAGGAATTCAAGTGTGCATTTTATACAAAGGATCAAGTGGACGAAATCAAAGAGGAGTGGTGTCAATTCATGATAGAGCTCAAAGTTTTTTCATAAATTTGTGTAATTAATGTGTACATTTGTAGTTTATGTAATGACTTGTAAATGTGTACATAAATTTGTATATATTTTGATACATTTAAGGCAAAATTGGTTTGAATTGGTATATATATATATATATTTGTTAGCCAAAAATTGGTAGAAAAAAGGCCAAAATGGCATGTATAAAATGTGATAACTGTCTGTCAAAATCTGGTTGAAAACAGGTAGAAATTATGGTTTATAAACCTGGAAAAAATGTGGTTTAAAACAAAAGCTTCAAAAATTTTCGTATACATTAGACAGCGCTTTTGTAAAAAGCGCTGTCTAAAGGGGGGATTAGAAAGCGCTTTAGGCAAAAGCGCTGTCTAAGGGGGGGGGGGGGCTTAGACAGCGCTTTTTGAAAAGCGCTGTCTAAGCGCCCCCCCCTTAGACAGCGCTTTTGCCTTAAGCGCTGTCTAAGGTATACCTAAAAAAATTAAAATAGGGGGGGCTTAGACAGCGCTTTGGCCAAAAGCGCTGTCTAAGGTATACCTAAAAAAATTAAAATAGGAGGGTCTTAGAAAGCGCTTTTGGCCAAAGCGCTGTCTAAGGGGGGGGCTTAGACAGCGCTTTTAAGATTTAAAAAAGCGCTGTCTAAACCTTTAGCAGCGGAGGTTTAGACAGCGCTTTAAAGCGCTGTCTAAGGCCAAAAAAAGCGCTGTCTAAGGTCTTGTTTGGCGTAGTGTCACAACCTCCTCTGACAGGGAATTCCCCCCAAAAGGTTAAGTGGTTTCCTGGTCGAAAATAACCGCTTCGGCTATAAGTAAAACCTTAAATTTTCCTGTTATGCCCCAACTTTTCCCCAAGCATTTACATCAGTTCATTAAAAGTTGATATTCAATCAACTTTCAGTTCGTTTTAAATTTTAAAAAATTATTTAATTGCATTTCAGGCATTTTCATTGCATCATGCATCTTTCTAAGTCGACCTAATGTCAACCAGAACAAATTTTCAGATCTACAGACAAATCGGTTGAACTGGTTCTCAAATGTACGTAAAGTTAACTAACGAAAAAATTCAAAGTCGAGCTTGAAGGCGTCAGTTTTATTGATCTACGATTTGCGTAGTTCAACTTGTCATACTGGTTTTATTTTTTTTAACTCCTTTTGCGGTCACATTTTACTCATCCTGAGCCTTTTCAACCGAACATTTTTCAGCCTACGCATTCAAATTACACATCCTTAATGTGATATTGAATTAGTCATTATGTTTTGTTTAAAAATATTTTTGAAGATGCATCTTTGTAATAATTCTTAATTTAAATTTAGTGTTTTACGCTCAATAAATTTTATGAAGATGCATCTTCAGACGAGTTTTAATTGAAATGACTCGCGCCAGATCACTCCCCTTTCCTTCCGTTTCCTTCTTCATTTGATATAATTTCACTAACCCTTTAACTTTAGAGCTTGTGAGAAACATTCAACAAGGCTATTTTCAAGCTTCAACACTACTTCAATTGCATTGCACCCAATCCTAGTGTTTACTGTAAAATTTAGTAAACAAAGACAAATTTTATTTCACTTAAGAGATTAAATTCGAAAAAATCCCAGGATAGATTGTGCAAAAATTATGAGTTTGAAATGCATTTGACGTTAAAGTTGAAAATGAAAAGAGCTTGAAAAGAACTTTTAATGCAGTAAATGACAAACTTAAGGAATTAAATTCATAAAATGGAATACAAAAAGATACATTTTCAAAGTCATTATTTTCTCGTTAAACACTTGGATACTCCGAGTTTATAAAATTTGTTGAATTTATGGACCCCAAAACTATAAGCTAACACCGTTTATATACTAGTCCTAACATAACCATCTACAACGGTCGACTCAGCAAAATTGATCACGTCTTCGACTTCATGCATCCTTAGTCTTTGACAGGTCTCCACATGTTCCCAAATAATCGTATGATCTTATCCAACTTTCTTTGATAAAAATACGAAACACGTCAACTAGTAACCCCAAATTTCATTAAGTCTTCTTCTTCGACCAAGGTCTTCTATGGACTTCTCGACCAACTTCACAACCTCCTCTGACAGGGAATTCCCCCCAAAAGGTTAAGTGGTTTCCTGGTCGAAAATAACCGCTTCGGCTATAAGTAAAACCTTAAATTTTCACTGTTATGCCTCAACTTTTCCCCAAGCATTCACATCAGTTCATTAAAAGTTGATATTCAATCAACTTTCAGTTCGTTTTAAATTTTAAAAAATTATTTAATTGCATTTCAGGCATTTTCATTGCATCATGCATCTTTCTAAGTCGACCTAATGTCAACCAGAACAAATTTTCAGATCTACAGACAAATCGGTTGAACTGGTTCTCAAATGTACGTAAAGTTAACTAACGAAAAAATTCAAAGTCGAGCTTGAAGGCGTCAGTTTTATTGATCTACGATTTGCGTAGTTCAACTTATCATACTGGTTTTTTTTTTACTCCTTTTGCGGTCACATTTTGCTCATCCTGAGCCTTTTCAACCGAATATTTTTCACTTCAAAATTTGATCAAAACCTATCTGTTTTACGAAATTATATTTTGCGCAGATCATTTTGGTGCATTCATTTTATTTTTCCGGATATTTTTCTGTATGATTCTTATTCATTTTAATCATTTTATTTTTGTTTTTTTTGTCAAAATAATTGGTGGAATTAATTAGAATTAATTATATTGTTAGTTTGATTATAAGTTGTGTTGTTTGTATTTAATTTAATTACCAAAAACTTATTTTCATAATTATAAATATAATAAAAAAAAGAGAAGTAATTGAAGGGAGTAAGAATTGGCCTCTCTGTGATTTTTTTCATTCACACCACAAGACTCGTATCACCCTTATTTTCGGTCAACAAGAAATGGGGGTTTGAATTGTTTTCACAGTAATTAAAAACTTTTGCAACACCACACACAAAAAATAAATACTAACAACATACAAATTTTATCCTGTTTCGCTTGAAATTCAAAGCTACTCCAGTCCACCCGACCAAGTGATTTCGCCTTCAATAAGGACTTAATCCACTAATCTCGACAGATTACAAAAATATGTCTAAGAGTTTTAGCAATCTCTTAGCCCTCTCAAGTTTACAGATCTAAACAAGTCACTTGAGGAATTACAACCAATTTCAAGAAATTTCAAGGTAGAGAATTTCTTTAAAGAACTTAGTATCAAAAATACGTCTTGTCGATCTAAAATTCACACTAGAAATATGTTGCCATACCCAGACATTCAATGGATTGTGAAGTTTTATTGTCGTTCACCCTCGATTGACAACAAATGAAAGATAAAGTTCATCAAATTTGAGGTGAATACGAATGAAGATTTAATTGTTATGTGGAGTATTACCGTTATAAAACAAAATGTCCGATCGAGGTGGATGTGAAGGCCACGAGATCGATCGAAGATATTCTAAACATGTTGAAACATCCTCAATGATCACTTGATGATGAAATATAATGTTAGATTTATGTTAACAATATTATGTGTAATGTTACATTTTTAATGTATGTCATAGCAATAATTGATGTTAATTATGTTATTTTTTTTGCATTTGTTTCTGGTTTGACTAACACATCAATTTCAAGAAATAAAGTTATGGATTTTTTATGATGATTTCTAGAGATGCATTTTCGTATTCATTTTTGGCATGAGGTGCAGAATGAGATGTGGAAGGAGGTGCGTCCGAAAATGTATATTCGAAATCTATGAACATTTTTTATTTTTCACAAAGGTGCGTGAGCACCACTAAGAGTGCGAAAAGTAATGTCTTCGAGGAAAGTAGTTTGTGGGTTTCATAACTGCTGTTATATTTTTTTCCACTTATTTTATTTGACAAAAAATAGAACTGCCCAATAAAATTACCCTTAAAGTCCATGATGTACTACTTGGCGAGAGTTTTTCTGTCACCCTAAATTTAACCTGGCACCCTCCTCCCAAATTTCGATAATACCCATATTATCATTGACAAAATTTTAGTAAAAAAGTGTGCACGAAAAATCCGATATAACAAGTTAAAATCTAGTATAAATTGAAAAATCTAGTAATTTATTTTAAAATTCTGGTATGCATTTTACCATTTATTAAAAATGAATTTAGCATACCGATTTTCTTGATAAATTCGTATGTTTGGTAATTTTTTGGATTTTTGAAAAAATTGGTAGTTCATATTCAATAGGCAAAAAAATCAACCCTATCATATTTTTAAAAAAAATCGGTATGTTTTGTGGTTTTCCAACATATTTGAAAAAACCCGATAAAAATCATATTTTTTTCAAAAATCTATGATTTTATACCAGATTTTTTGGAAAATCCGATGTAAAAAATATGATTTTACACTGTCTTTTTAAATCTAGTATAAAATCATAGATTTCTGAAGAAAAAAACATGATTTTAGTATGCTTTTTTTTACACATATCTTCTTAAAAATCCAAAAATATATGGATTTTTGGAAAAAGAATGATTTCACACCTACTTTAAAAAAAATAGGTGTAAAAAGTATGCTTCTTTTTACACGTGTCTTTTAAAAACTCGTAGACTCCAAAAAATGTTAGGTAAAAACTCGTGTAATTTCTCAAAAAGCTGGTAAAATCTCAAAAATTTCCCAATAATATGATAACACGAATTTATTTTTAAAAAATGTTGAAAACACTACTTCAAAGGAATGCATAATAGATTTCCTACTTCTTATGCATTATTTTGTAGGTATCACATAACAAAGAATGTGAGAAGTCGGGTTAAATCCGCGGTAGGGACGAAACATATGAAGTCCGAAGATAGAAAAATGGTGAAGGCGGGTGTGATTGTGGAAAAAATAATGGATGCATAGAATCGTATATTAAATTCTTCCACTAAAGAATTATATGTCAATTTTGTTATGCATTTCAGGAAAGTGTGTGAAAAATATCCTGATTTGTTGAAATATATTGAAAGCACAATTCTTGACCGGGTGAAGGGAAAAATTGTTTGTGCTTGGACTGATTAGGTTAGACGCCTTAGAAATACAACAACTAACCGAGTTGAGTCTGCCCATGCTACATTGAAGAATTGGTTGGGAAGTAGTAAGGTTGATTTGTGTAGAGATTAGGACTCTGTGAACCAAATGATTAACATAATAAGATACAAACATCATTTGGTCGGAACATCACAGTTTTGGAACATAGATTTTAAGGAAACAATCTTTATTCTCAGTTGGTCGGCAACATATCTCGAGCGGGTTTGAATTATACTTTTCACAAGGCTAAATGAGTTGATAATGTAGGCTCCGATAGCACAAAGTATGGATGCACAATTGTGAAAACACATGGTCTTCCATGTTCTTGTGTTATAGCAAAGAAGGTGAAACTTTGTATCCTGATAAGAACATATGAGGTTTGCACTCACTGGAATAGGCTTAAGTTTGATGATGATTATGGTGTCATGGAAGACGGTAAATAAAATATCTCTATCTTGACCGAATGGGAAGTGATACAAGAGAGATTTTTTAAAGTCGATGACAACATGAAACTCTACATCAAATAACAATTGAGAAAGATTGCTTATCCATAAACCACCGACTTGAAACCACCCTTTCAACCAGTAAAAACAAAAGTTTTTCTGTACCGAGTGACAATTCAACTATACGGTCTCCTTCGTATTTTGAACATGTTGACAAAGCTTTTCCGTACTCACCAAATTCAAAATCTTAAAAAAGTGTTTTCAAAGGAGATTGCATTAGCAAACCACATTCTACACCGCCTCCACCAAAGATTCCATTTATTGACGAGATGTCGGTTTTTATGCACAAATACATCGAGCAGATCTTCAATGTTAAAGGGGGCAGTAATTACGGTTATCGAGCTATTTCGACTTTACTTGTCTGCCATCTACTTATCCAAGAGTTAAGGACTCATAAAGAATCATACACACGACTGTATGAAAAGAAAAAAAAAACTTCAATGAAGTATATGAGTCTCTTGTTCCTTGCCTTAGTCGACCGACACCGGAGGCAAAATGGATGTGCTTCTTTGAAATAGATCACCTCATAGCACACGTGTATGATAGAGTGTGTGTTGATCTTACACAATACAGTTTTTCGGAAACCTTTTTCCCACTGCATACTGCCCCACCTCAAAATCCAAATGATCGTATTATGTGTATTGGGTGGCTTTCAAAATCACAGCATTTTGTTCAGGTTTACTTGAAACCGAGATGTCATATACCACTTACATCACCGGAGTGGACGACTCATTCAACAACAAAAGTTGAGACTTTGTCAGACATTTTTGTGGAAAGGATGCAAGAGTTCAATAAATTGAGCAACATTGTAAGAGAATTAAATACACAAAAGTCAAAGGGGGTACCACCTATAGATTTAGCTGGCGAAAAATGTTTTGATTCGTTTTAATTTCTTGTTTAGCCAGACAAATAAGTGTGTGTAATTGTGTCTCAATATTAATGAAGTGTAATATATTCAATTTCTTAATATTTTAATATATTTTTTTTATCTTTCCCGTAACATTTGTTCAATTGTCAAATAAAGTCTTCAATTAAGTTTTGTTTTCAAAGGTTTTGTTTTCTGCCTATTCAGGAAAAGTTCTGGAGATGTATCTTCAGAATAAGATAATATGGTGCGGAATTGGAGATATATCTTCGGACTCAGTATGCTAGATTTTAAATGGTCTGCATTTGTCTACAACTTATATACATTAAGGTGTTCTTGTTTTTTATTTCACACAATTTGATAATGTCTCAAATGTCACAAATAAATATTATATGGTATGTCGCAAATGTCTCCTACTCTAGTGCGACTCTCGAGCGAAAGTTTACGCTCAATGAGTACACCTCTCTTACAGATATTAAATATGAAATTCATAATCTCCTACCTTACGGAGACAATCGAAAAATTGCGAAGCTTGGGTACCATTCATCGTCGACGGAGGGAAGATTGATTCAACAAATTTGAGCTCAAGACAGATGCAGATGTAATGACTATGTGAAATACATATTTCTATTTCGAAACAAAAGTTCCACTCGGTTTGGAAGCGACAATTTCAAGACCGGTTGAAGGTATTGTGAAGATATTGAAGCGTCAACCTGGATATTCAAGTGTAATGTTGCATTTTATGTTGAAATTGTAACGCCCCATAATGCTTTCAAGATTACCGACTAACCCACAAACCAACATGGGTCTTTTCAGCATGCTTTGTCCTCACTCACATGCTTTCTGAGAAACTTCTCAGAATGTCACACATTCAAATACTACTCCAAGTTAAGCATGTTTAACTATGGAGTTCTTATTTGTTAGGTTGCCAAAAAGAAGATGCATCTTGTTGGTATAAGTAGTATTAATCAATCATTATAAGCCTTCCTGCAACCATGCAGTCCCATACTTGTACAACCTCGGGATCCCTCTCATTCTAATGTGAATTCGGGTGACCATCCCCCGCTCTCTTCGGCCTCGGTGTTACAACCAATCACCGTCCTCTTCGACCTCGGGTGTTACAGAAATCATCTATGTAATGCTTATTTTATGTTATGAATGTTATATTTATTTTGTAAAATTACAAGTTTTTGGTTTCTGCCTCTTTTACTATTGTGCTACATTACGTAAATGCATATACGTAGATATATCGAAGATGCATCTCCAATATTGAAGGTGTCACTAGAATGACCTACGTTGTGTGTGTATTGGATGCGTCCGGAGATGCATATCCGGAATTTAAAAGACATTTTAGTATTTTCGTGTGATGCGTAAGTAACATATAGGATGCATTAAAAAATTACTCAAAAAAATTCTCCAATTTGACAAATTTTTTGGGCCCATGAAACTACTCTTAAAGCCCATGATGTACTATTTGGCAATCCTCGGTAACACATGGGCCCAAACCCTATAAAAGAAGCAATCATTGATCAACAACAATTCACTTACACTCACTCTCAAACGCTACCTTGTCAAGCTGCATCTTCCTATTCAAACCTCAAATCTCCACCGATTCCGATTCCATCTCACACCATTACTAATTTCACCATTTCCATCATGGATTATCAGGTCAGCATCAGTATTCATTTTTCACCGCTCCTTACTATAGAAACTTTCACCATTTTTTGTTTCCTCATTCAAACATCTCCACGAAATCACAATGTAATTTAATACTTACTTTTTTAGGAAAGAAAGAAACTATATATTTTAATCAGATTCTCTAATTCAAGTTTATCTTAAGTTTTTTAAATACTCATTATTAATATTTTTTATTTATTTAAGCAGGGTTAGGTGATGTACCTAAAGAAGAGAGTAGTTGTTGTGTGACAGTTGTTGTGTTAGTCAATGTAACGTGCGTTTGTTCCTTAATCTTTTCTTAACAAGTGCTTTTCTCTTCCTTAACTAAGTGTTTTTCTCTTAACAGTCACAAACTTTTTATCTTCACCAAACAAAAAAACAATGAAGGTAAGAGGATAATGCTATTCCTCTTCTAATTCTAATCATCCTTTATTAGATTATTGTCGTTTAAATTCATAGGATGTTTTGTTTTCTGCAGAGGTTACTTAGGGACATTCGCATTCATAGTTTACAAACTCATATCTTTGTGTTAATCGCTTTGTGTCTCTTCACCTATTCATCCAGCTCCAAGGTAATTTTCAGTTTTGAATAATCAATTTTTTAAAAATTTCTAATATTTGCAAGCAATCTTTTTTTTTTTGTTTGTTTGGTTTTTCTGACCGAGTACGAGGTAACAGATCGGAGAAACTTGTGGTACATGTGATGTTGGTCTTACATGTCAAACATGTCCTGCGAATGGGAATACAAGACCCAGATGTAGCAGAATACAAACTTTAAACCCAACTACCAAAGTTAGTTTCTTTTCCCAGATTATAGTTGAAAAAATTTCTATAGTTTTTGTTTTGTTCTGTTTCAATATATTTTTTGAAATTTTTTCGGTTATTTATTTTTATAATAACATTATGAAGGTGAAAGGTTTACCGTTTAATCGGTATTCATGGTTAACGTCGCATAATTCGTTTGCTTTAGCTGGGGCAAGATCGGCCACAGGATCCATTATCATTGCTCCTATGAACCAGGATGACACGATTGCTGATCAACTTAAAGTAAGATTCGATCATCATAACTATGTTTAGAATCATATATATGATTGATTAAACTCTTGTTTGTTTGTTTTCCATTTCAGAATGGTGTTCGAGGGTTTATGTTAGATATGTATGATTTTCAAAATGCCATATGGTTGTGTCATTCTACTCAAAACCAATGTTTCAACTTCACCTCCTTTGTAAGTGTGTGACTCTGCAATCGGATTAACTACTACTCACTCTAACAAAATATACGCAAAAGAGATCCAAAAATCAAGTGTTTTTTATCTAAGTTTTGGATTCTTTTGTATATATTGTCACATAAGAAGTACTTTGTTAATCATTAATAACATAACATAGCACAAACTTTGGTGCATTTGGTTCATTTAGTAACATCCATGTGTCAATCTATGATCTGCAGCAACCAGCAATAAATGCGCTTAAAGACATGCATTCGTTTCTAGACACAAATCCATCTGAAATAATCACCATCTTCATCGAGGATTATGTCAAATCTCCTTCAGGCCTAACTAAGCTCTTCCAAGCTTCCGGAATAAACAAGTACATGTTTCCTCTTGCTCGGATGCCTACAAAGGGTGAAGATTGGCCTACCGTTGATGACATGATCCAGAAGAATCAACGCTTCATCGCATTCACCTCGAAAGCTTCCAAGGAAAAATCTGAAGGCATTGCTTTCCAGTGGAAATATGTAGTAGAAAACCATTGTGAGTAATTGCATTGCACTTCTCGTTGTCACGCGTATGTGACATAGTGTAAGTAAGTGGACTGTGTTTTCTTAATAGTGATTGTATATATGTGTGTGAAAATTTTAGACGGAGATGAAGGCATGCATGAGGGTTCTTGTTCGAACCGTGGAGAGTCACCACCAATTGACTTAAAATCTAGGTCATTGGTTCTGGTTAACTTTTTTCGTTCTACTCCGAATCGTTCTCAATCCTGTGCCGATAATTCAGCTCCATTACTTAACATGATAAAGACTTGCCAAAAAGCAGCCGGCAACAGATGGCCAAATTTCATCGCTGTTGATTACTATCAGGTAGATATATATTTGCTGAAATTTCGATTAACTCATTAATCACAAAGTTGTTAATTAATAACGCTAAACTTAGCCAAATAGTTTATAATAATTCAATAATGATGATAATGGTGTTATAGAGAAATGATGGAGGAGGAGCAGCAGAAGCTGTTGATGAAGCAAATGGTCATCTCACTTGTGGATGTGACAACATCAACTATTGCAAGGTTTGATTTCTACCAATTATATAATACTGATTGGAATATGGAAACATTCGATTCTACTACAAAACTTTATAGCATTGTGTGTTTAACTGTGTATTACTATAGGTTCTGGCAAATGGTACGTTTGGTGCATGTGATGTTCCTCAAATTTCTCCACCTCCACCTGCTGCAGAAGCTGCACCAGATAGAAACCAACAATCCCCCAAAAATAATCAGACAAGCAGTGCATATATTGGTAGAGCAGCAACGATGACGCGACGAGTTGTGTTAATTTTGGTTGCCACAACTCTCTTGGCATTTTTATAAATTTTTTACTAGTTTGGCAGTGTTAATAATCATGTGAAAATATGTATTTATGTACCAGTATTGTTGTACACATTGAGTCATTTGATTCTGAGTATTTTTGTATAGAATCTGATTTGACTTAGTTTGCTTTCGTATGTTTTTTTATTAGTAAGCTTTTGTATGTTTTAATCAAAAGTCTATTATCGGACTAATCCATGTTCAGATGTGCTTCCTTATTCCCATTACCATACTGAGGTTGAGTTAATTAAAGCAGAATTGGTAGTTACCTCTTTGTAAGGGGAGTCTTCAGCTTCAAGCATTTGTACTGCATGTCCCATTTTAGGCCGATTTTGTGCATTAGGGGGAATCTTCCACACTCCCTCTGGGATTTCTGTTACCATCAGCTAAATTCACCTCTACTTGTACTTTCAAGAATAATGACTAATAAGTAGTTGAAGGTAGTGTCTGGTCAAGTAGTGAAAGTTTGAGTTTTGAAAGTGTGTTCCTCATAAAGATTTGAGTGAGGTTCGAATTCCGATAGGTGCAAAGGGGATTTCTTAATGCACCTTATAAATTACTTTGGCACCATGTGAAAATAGGAAATGATCTCCAGAATTTGTCCATAGATACGTCTACGTAACATTGTGAAATAGAAAGAGAAGCAGAAACCATAAAGTTGTAAATAAAATTACCGCTTCTAACTCAATCAGAACTTTTGTTTCGAAACAGAAAAATATATTCTAGATAGTCCTTACATCTGCATTTGTCTTGAGCTCATAGTTGTTGAACTCAATCTTGCCTTCGTTATTAATTGACGATGAACGGTACTCGAGCTTCACAATTTTCCGATTAACTCAGTAAGATAGGAGATTATGTCCTTCGTATTGCAAATCTACAAAAGAGGTGTACTCATTGATCTTAAACTTTCGTCCGGGTGTCGCGTTGGAGAAGGAGACATTTGCGACATTTCAAATTATGTTTATTTGTGACATTTACGACATTTTCTATTTGTATAAAATAAAAAACAAGAACCTAAATTTATAGAAGTTGTAGCCAAATGTGGACCTAAAAAATCCTATCATTTATCAATATTGGTTTTGGAGATACATTTTCTGTACCACCTTATTATCTGATTCCCGAGATATATCTCCGGAACCTCTCATAAACCAGACAAAATATTTTTCAGACTACAAAGAAGCTTAATGTGAGCAATGGGGTTTGATATAAATGATCTTTATCTGAAATTACAACTTCTTTTGCTCCATTTGATGTGATGAAACACAAAAACGGAGATTTGGAGTGAAAATGTTGATTGAGAATGAAAGCGTGTTTGGAAAGGGTTTTGAGTGGAAAACAAGTATGGGTTGTGATCATGTAGGTTGTTGTTTTATCAATTTATTCCGGAGATGCATCTCCAGAAATATCTAACATGCAAAGATGACGGAAATTTCAAAATCCCGCCACAAACCTCTGTAGATGCCGGAATATCCATTTGACGGCTCAAATATCAATATATCTGTTGAAAATACCCGGAGATGCATCTACAGAATAACTTTTTATTTTAATATGGAGTGTCACTCATTTGGTGCGTCATAAAAGTGGTGCATGGTGCGCTCGGAGATGTATCTCCGAAATTTAAGGGACATTTTTTTATTTTTCATAAGGCGTTTTTCCATCCTATATGGTGGGATAAGAAATTCTCGATGCAAATTGCTATTGGATTCATTCATGTAATCACTTCGATGATAAGGACACCGAAACTATATACATTACTTTGTTTTTTTTTTGTTTGTTTTTGCTTTGTTTTTTTACTCTTTTGCCATCTTGGAAATAAAGTTCATTTGAATTTCTCAAGTTTGAAGATTATAAAATATTTTTCTTGCTTATTTCATTGAAAACTCATGTATATTAAAGTCGTTATAATCTCTTAATTAATAAAATTGATTTTTTTAAAATAAATACAAATGAATATATTAAATAAAAAAAGATATTTGCTAAATATGAAAGGTGTTTATGTATTTTAATACACTCTTGTATTCAAAATTTGAGGTTGTCGGATGTTGAGACTAAATCGAAATCATCAGAGTTGTTGTGGAAGGTTTTTAGTAAAGATGTCGACTATTTGGTATCATGAGGAGACATGTATCACATGAACTTGGCCACGAATAACTTTCTCACGCACAAAGTGAATATCCATCTCAATGTGCTTAGTGCGCTGATGTTAAATTAGATTTCCTGAGACACATATGACACTTACATTATGATAATGGACTAATGTGACCTTAAAGACAGAGCATGTAGTTCCAAAATAATATTCCTAAATCAACATGACTCAAATATTACATTAGCGACTCCACGATATTCAGCTTTAACATGGAACAAGATAACGTAGGTTATCGTTTAGCAGACTGGGAGATGAGGTTGTCCCTAAGATATAAACAATACCTAGATGTTGACCTTCTGGTGTGTGGACATCCACCATAGTCAACATTAGTATATGTGATGAGTTTATCTATTGAGGAAGGATATGGATGTATACTGAAATCCAGAGCACCCTGATTATACCGAATAATGCACTTCAAGGCAGACATATGTTGTGTTTTCGGATCATGCATAAAAACACACTTGTTGCACAATATAAGTGATACCGGGTATAGTAAAAGTCAAGTATTGAAGTGCTCCAACAAGACTATGACACTCAATGGAATCATGATATGGATTTACAAAAGATCTAGCTAGTTTAGCTTTTATTTCCACTGGTGTAGTATATGGTTTTCAAGAAGACATACTCGTGCGCTCAATAATTTCCTAAAAAAAAACAATTGTGACATAAAAAGATCTCATGTGTGTCTGGTAACAGATATACCGAGAAAGTAACCAAGATGGCCTAAATCCTTCATAGAAAATTAGCTGAGTTTAGTCATGATGAATTAGCAAAAAAAAAGTTGAGGAGGCAACTAGAATGATGTCCTCCACATAGAGAAATATATATCGAAGATGTTGTGAGAGAAACCCAAGATAGAAACATAGTCAAAAAACACCTACTACCAACCACATGGTGTTTGTTTAAGTTCATATAGTGACTTCCTAGGCAAGCATACATAATCAGAATGTTGAAGATTGCATAAATGAATGATGCATGTAGACAATTTTATCTATATTACCATGCAAAAATGCACTATCGACATTTAATTGATGAAGGCACCATGATTTTGATCAAGCAACACTGAATATCGTCTAAATATTGGCTAGTTTAACTACATGACTGAAAGTATCACCATAATGATACCATTTTGTTGACTGACACCATCATCTACAAGTTGAGCTTTATATCTCTCAAAAGACCTATTGGATTTATTTTTATGTCTAAAAATCCTCAAACTTTGAATAATATTAGCATTGGGCAGACGGGGCACTAAGTCCCACGTCTAAATTTCAGTGAGAGTATCATATTTATCTTTCATGGCCATAAATTAAAAAGTTTGTGAGGCTTAAAATTTCATGTTGTGCTTGGATGGTCATTTAAGGTGAGAGAGGTGGTTGATGCAATGAAATGATTGGGTCATCTGTTTGTGATGAGGCCAACTGTGAGGATGAGATAAGATTTTGTGTATGTGATGGAATTTATCGGGAGGTAGGGGTTGTATTAGTAAGATTTAAGGATGAGGTAATTATGGTCGATGGGGTAGCATTTTGAGTAGGGGTTTGGTTTGTTGTTGTGGTGTTCTGATGAGAATAGATTGGATCAAAGTTAAGAAAGAGTGTGTTACTTATATCTAAACATTCATAATTAGAGGTTGAATGAGCATTTAAGATAGAAAACGAAAATGCATTTTTATCAAAGGTGACATGCCTAGATATAATTATTTTATGACTCGACAACTCATAACTTTATAACCTCTATGATTTGAAGGATAACTCAAAAATACACATGGTGTTGAACGAGATTATAATTTAGTTTTAGAGGTAGATCGAATGAGAGGGTAACAAAGACAACCAAATAATTTAAAGTGAGAGTATGACATGTCTTTTTAGTAGAAAACTTTTAGTGGGAGTTTGTAGGGCAAACTTTTTGTTGGGGAGGATGTTGAGGAGGTAAGTGGACATTTATAGTGTATGATGTTAAAAATGAGATGGGACAGAGATATGATCTAGAAGGGTGCAAATGATATTATTAATGATATAATTTTTTCTTTATGCTTTTTCATTTTGAGGAGAGATATGAGGATAAGAAAATCAAAATGTCATTCTATTTAGTTTGCAAATTTTATGAAAATTGTGCATTGTCATACTCTTTTTCAATATCATATTGAAAATATTTGATTTCACTTTTAAATTATGTTTTAATATGAGCGTGAAGCTGAAGAAAATGGAATACACTTGATATTTATTTGTCATTGGCAAAGTCCATAAAAATTTTGTGAAATCAATAACTATTAAATCATAATAACGATTTCCATCTAAATATAGAATAAGTGACGTCCAAATATCACTATGGGCAATATCAAAAGACAACTAAATATAAGAAAACAATTCATAAAATGGTAATTTTATTTGTTCTCCAAGAAGACAAGACTGACAAAAAAAATTCTTTTGAAACTTATTACAATAACCAAATAGTGTGGAATTCGTCTAATGAATGGTGGGTGATGTGCAATGTCGATGTGAGCTTCAATAATCAGAAAGAGACTATTAATAAGGGTTGGTGGGTTAGAGATTGTCTTGGTAGATTCATCTTTGGAGACATATTATGGGACGTTGGTCTTTTATCGACTATAGAAGTTGAAGTCATAGCTATAAAAGAAGCCGTTTAAACAGTCATCCAGTTGCAACTGGATTACGTGATCTTTGAAAATGACTCTCAAACAGTGGTTCAAGCTATTCATATCAACTATGGGGATAGCTCGAAACTTAATATTATCGTCTTGTCTCTTAAGAGTCTTTTATAATATATTCTCAATTTTGAGGTAAAGTTTTTCAAACGTCAAGCAAATTCAGTTGCCAATTTTTTAATTAAATCGCTCAATTCTTAAACTAGACATAGTTTGTTTAATTTAATTCTTCCATATATTGAACGACAGTTGCTAATTGAAATATATTAAGTTTGTTTGGATAAAAAAAATGACACGCACGAAAAGAAAATTATTAATATAAAAAAAAAATGTAACAAATGCATTGATATATATGATGATTAAACTTAGAAGAGAAATATCATTATCCTTTTTTTTAGTATGAGAGAGTTATTTCATGAACGCTATTAATTGTTGATGTTAATTTTGAGGAATGAAATTTTTGTTTTGTAATACTTAAGAAAAAAACATTTGGTAAAAGAATGAGAAATATAGGTAGATAAATTAGAGGCAGGTAGATTATTGAACAAATAATAAAACCATTCATCAATTAAGAAAAGATTAAGGGACAACGACGTTACACAATAATTCCTCTCTTTATTATTCACATTCATAATTCCTATTTTAAATAAAAATTATTTATAAGTGTCCTTATAAATATTTTTTATTTTTTGTCGGGTGATGTCTATAAAGGGGAGAGAAGTTGTTTTGTGATGTCAATATAACATATGTGTTTGTCTTTTTTTAGTTAATGAATGGTTTTATTATTTGTTCTCTAATCTATCTACCTAAAAGTTTCTCATTCCTTCACTAAATATTTTTCTTTTAATGGTATACAAACTTTTTACTTTCATAAAACAAAAACCTCATTCTTCAAAATTAACATCAAGAGAAAATAGAGAGCGCAAGACGCGACTCTCTCATATAAAAAAAATAGAATGAAGGTAAGAGCATAATGTTATTCCTCTTCTAATTCTATTAATCATATACTATTGCATTTATTAAATTATCTTTATACATTAATCATTATCTTTGTGTGTCTGTTTAAATTCATACAATGTTTTGTTTTCTGCAGAGGTTACATGGCGACATTCGCATCCATAATTTACAAACTCATATTTTTGTGTTAATCGCTATGTGTCTCTTCACCTATTCATCCAGCTCCAAGGTAATTTTAAATTATGAATTTAATTATTTATTTTTATTTCTAATATTTGCATGCAATCTTGTTTTTTATTGTCTTTGGTTTTTCTGACCAAGTACGAGGTAACAGATCGGAGAAACTTGTGGAACATGTGATGCTGGTCTTACATGTCAAACATGTCCTGCAAATGGAAATACAAGACCCAGATGTAGCAGAATACAAACTTTAAACCCAATTACCAAAGTTAGTTTTTTTTCATAAAATTATAATTGAAATTTTTTATAAACTTTTTGTTTTGTTCTATTTCAATATTTTCTTGTGAAATTTTTTGGATTATTTATTTTTATAATAATATTATGAAGGTGAAAGGTTTACCGTTTAATCGATATTCATGGTTAACGACGCATAATTCGTTTGCTTTAGCGGGGGCAAGATCGTCCACGGGGTCCTTTATCATTGCGCCTATGAACCAAGACGACAAAATCGGTGATCAACTTAAAGTAAGATTTGATTCTTCTTTTCATATTTCTTTTTTGTTATAATAGATTATAGTATAGTAACATATGAATGTGCATTGGTTAAATCTTTGTGTTTTTTTTCACTTACCTGTATATTTTGTATTTACAGAATGGTGTACGAGGATTCATGTTAGATATGTATGATTTTCAAAACAATGTATGGTTGTGTCATTCTACTCGAAACAAATGTTTCAACTTCACTTCCTTTGTAAGTGTGTGACTCTACTATAAGGAATGCTTTGTTAATCACTAATGACATAACATAAACTAAGGTCAATCTATGATCTGCAGATACCTGCAGTAGACGCGCTTAATGAAATTCGCGCGTTTTTAGACTCAAATCCTTCTGAAATAGTCACGATTTTCATTGAGGATTATGTCGCAGCTCCTTCGGGCATAACTAAGGTCTTCCAAGGTTCGGGAATTAACAAGTACATGTTCCCACTTGCTCTGATGCCCACGAAGGGTGAAGATTGGCCTACTGTCGATGACATGATTCAGAAGAATCATCGCTTCATCGCTTTCACCTCGAAAAAATCTAAGGAAGAATCTGAAGGCATTCCTTTCCTGTGGAAATACGTCGTAGAAAACCAATGTGAGTAATTGCATTGCACGAATGTGTGACCGTGTGAATAAGTTAATTATCTTTTATTAGTAGTGTAATATGAATTGTGTGTGTGTGTGTGAAAATTTTAGATGGAAGTGAAGGTATGCAAGAGGGTATTTGTTCGAGTCGACCAGAATCGCCACCACTTGATCTAAAGTCTAGGTCACTGGTTCTGGTTAATTTTTTTCATTCTACACCGAATCGTTCTCAATCATGTGCCGATAATTCGGCTCCATTGCTTAACATGATCAGGACTTGCCATAAAGCAGCCGGCAACCGATGGCCAAATTTCATCGCCGTTGATTATTATCTGGTAATTATATATTTGTTTAAATTTTAAATCATTAATCATAAAAGGCGAGTTTATAATAACTCATTAATGATGATAATGGTGTTATAGAGAAATGATGGAGGAGGAGCAGCAGAAGCTGTTGATGAAGCAAATGGTCATCTCACTTGTGGATGCGACAACATTAACTATTGCAAGGTTTGGTTAAACTATATCATATGTTGCATATTAGTTGGAAACTTTACCTTAATGTGTATTAATATATGTTTAGGTAAATGGTACATTTGGTGAATGTGATGTTCCTCAAATTTCTCCACCTCCGCCTGCTGCAGAAGCTGCACCAGATGGAAACCAACAGTCCCCTAAGAATAATCAGACAAGCAGTGCATATATTGGTAGAACAGCAACAATGATACAACCAGTCATGTTAGTTTTGGTTGCCACAACTTTCTTGGCATTGTTATAAAATGTCACTGGTTTCGGTGTATTGTAAGCATTGAGTCATTTGATTCTTTGTAATAGTATAAAATCATATTCTTTTAAAAACATTTTTAAAATATCAAAGAGATATCAAAATATAGACGTAATCCTCCAAAACCCAACTCGGAAACAGACTTTGGTGAACTTCCAAATTTGAGCTGGTGCAAGTCATGCCAAAACCTGTTTTCAGGTGATGGAAGTGAGATCTGGTGAACTTCCAAATTTGAGCTGGTGCAAGTCATGCC
This sequence comes from Lathyrus oleraceus, assembly GCF_024323335.1. NCBI lineage: Eukaryota > Viridiplantae > Streptophyta > Magnoliopsida > Fabales > Fabaceae > Lathyrus > Lathyrus oleraceus. Next base: position 461,390,326 of record NC_066580.1, read on the forward strand.
AAAACCTGTTTTCAGGTGATGGAAGTGAGATCTAGTGAATATATGAATCAATTGTGGGGCTTCTTTTTCTCATGAGACAAAATATAGTGGTCGCGCATGAGATGCCTTATAAAGATGAATTGAGTTATGAAACTTTCATTACACAGCTGTCAGGGTTTCTCTGAATAACAACGTAAATTCTCCCCCACTTATTTACACATGGGGGACTATTGGACCACTGCATTGATGTGAAGATAGTCTGTCATATAATGCCAACTATGTAACATGAATGTGTTGTTGTGTGTCTTACTTGTATGCATCATAGGAGTAACTTTCAACCAAGAAAAAGCCGCACGGTGTAAGTGCGTGTGCGTGTGTTTAGGGTAGGGTGGATTACAGTGATTCTGACAACTGACAAATTCACTGTAATACTAAAAACATGCATAAGACTTGAAGGAAAATCAAAATAGTTTTATTGGATGAATTGAACCGTGTGACTATAATTTACACGACCGGCCTATAGCTAAAATACAATCATCCCCTTAAAAAATGACATGGGAGATAGAAAGTGAAGAAATCTCGATGCAAGGTTATGGCAGTGGCAGTGTCCGCTGAGGTATAGAACGTGCCAACAATCTAAAGCAAAAGGCACATTAAGGCCCCCCATGAATGAAAATCCTGTTTGCGTTTTGCAATGACAGGTTGTAAAGGGAGGATAGGATGAGTAGTTGCAGCACAGGTTTTTCTCGTTGTCATTGAAGAGACAGATATGCAAATTTATTGCTTCTGTATTTCATGATTTGAACTTGTCTCGCTTATAGATTTCTCGTTTTCATGTACACCGTCGTCAACAGATACAGAAGCCTCCTCTTTCAATCTATTGTCTATTCTGGCAATAGGTGACTGTCCTGCTGCCTCTCTTCTAGCACGGCGATCCTATATCATTATAGTTGTTGAAATATTTCGGATTGATGTCGCAGTTAATAAAAGTAACAAACCACATGCTATGCTTTCTTATTCATTAGATAATACCATAATTGAAGCATAAATTATAGTTACCTCTTTGTAAGGGGAATCTTCAGCTTCAAGCATGTGTATTACATGTCCCATTTTAGGCCGCTTTTGTGCATTAGGGTCGGTGCATCGTAAGGCTACAAGAAGAACTCGCTTTAGTGCTCTCGAAGTTGGTTTCTCAGGAAGCTTTGGATCCAACACTCCCTCGGGATTTCTGTTACCAACCATCTTCTTCAGCCACTCAACTAAATTCACCTGAAATTTTCTAGTTGTCAGATTCGAGAATTAAGCGTAATAAACCGTCAATAACATGAAGGTTGGTTGACAAATCACAATCGTAAAAGAAATAAACCGAACCTCTTCTGCAGGACGACTATATTCAACTGGATTCCTGCCTGTAATCACTTCCATAATAAGAATCCCAAAACTATATACATCACTTCGTTCATTCAACATTCCAGTACTTGCATACTCAGGAGCTACGTATCTGCGAAAATAAAAATCCATAATTTATATATAGTCCTTCTAGCATAGAATAGAACAAAATCTAGCCTGAGAAAAATGTACAAACCCAAATGTTCCCATGACACGGGTCGTAATATAGCTGCTATCAGGGCTAAGAAGCTTGGCAAGACCGAAGTCAGAAACCTTTGAATTCCACTGCTTACTAAGCAAAATGTTGCTCGATTTAATATCCCTATGAACAACTTTCGGTTCTAGCCCCTCATGAAGATAAGTCAACCTGTCAAAAAACAATATCAAAAAAACCATTTCTCACCATTAAATTTCAAAATTGAAGAACACAATAGACAACAAAAAAAATTCAAACAATGTCGTTTTTGTTGCTTAGTATCTCACCCTTTCGCCGTTCCAAGAATAATATTCATTCGAATTTCCCATGTTAGAGGACTACTCGGCCCAACATCCCCATGTAACCATTGCTCCAAGTTACCATTATCAACAAACTCATACACTAGCATTCTATAACGAGGATAAAAAAACACGCTCATCAGTAACTATCATAACAACCAGAAAAAAAAATCAAAAACATGTAAATCAAATCAAACAAAAGAACACTAGTATATACTACCTATGAGCACCTTCAGCACAATAACCAAGCAACCTCACTAAATTCTTATGGCGAACCCGTCCTATAGCTTCGACTTCCACCTTGAACTCTCTCTCAGCTTGTCCCCTAATAAAATCACAAACAAAGCATAGTTAAGTTGAATATAAACAAAATGATGATTTAAAAAGAGAGATAGTATGAAAGAAAAAGAACCTGTTATTAAGCAAATTTTTAACAGCAATTTGAGTGTTATCTTTCAAAATACCATGATAAACAATTCCATAACCACCTTCCCCAATAACATTATCGGGAGCAAAAGCATTGGTAGCATCTTCTAATTCTCTAAGAGTATACCAATGACCCCAACCGAGATGAGAAACTTGAGGTATCGCGGTAGGAGTTTGATCCAACGGTCGAGATTCTCCACTGTTTTCATGAGAATTATTACTAGCTCGAGAAGAAGTACGTTGTTCAGGGTAAGAGATTCTATGGTTTTTCCCTATCTCAAGCTGGATTCTCTTGTAACTCAAGGGAGTTTCTTCTTCGAGGTGGTTTTGTTGTTGATGTTCGGTGGATGAGAGTGGGTCGGGTTCAGGAAACGGGTCGGGCTGTGGATTGTTGGACGGAAGAACGTCGAGTTTGATTTCTTTGATCTCTTTGGAGATGTTTGGGATAGAAGTTTTTAACGTGTTGGAGTTTTTGTTGTTGTTGCGTTTGTAAGCGAGCCAGACGGAGATGAGGAAGAGGAGGAGGACGATGGCGACGCCGACAGAGACGCCGAGGACGACCCAAAGACGGAGGCCGAAGATGGAGGTTTGGTCGGAGAGTTGGTCGGTCATGGTGTCGGTGGTGGGAGGGTTGAGCATTGGTGTTGGAGAGTAGAGAGAGAGAGAGATGAATGGATGAGAGATGAGAGAAGAAGAAGAAGGAGAAGAAGGGGATGGCAGCTGGCATGGTGGGGCCGTAATGAATTGCAGTGTGTTTTGCTGTCTGTTTGGAAGGGAGTGAGTGGGAAATACTGTTGGTGTGGTTTGAGTTTCACTAGTTTAGTCAAACAAAAAAGAGATGGTAATGTAAGTGACTGCATCTTTATACTTAAATTCCGTTTTGGAAAAGTAAAGTAAAGCTGCTTTAGTATACTGACAAAATTATGCTCTCCCTCCATTTTATTTTTATTTATTTTTATAAATCAATTTTTTTAAAAATATTTTTATTAAAATATAGATTTTTTTAAGATACCAATATAGTATTAACAATATCAAAGAATCTCTTAAATAACTGCGGCTTGTGATGGGATTTTTTAGAGATTATTAGTGATTTTATAGATGTTTTCTCTCATTTGTTAGGTGTCTTGAACTTTTTTATTTTTGAATTCTCAAAAGCTATGTTCATTGAGTTCATCGATGAAAAAGATTGGAAGCATATTTTGTTAGAATTTAGTTAGAACTGAACTCTATTGTTGTTGCTAAGATTTCAACCCTTCATTTTAAGTGTTTTGTCAAATTCGTACGAGATTTGTCTTAACATAACAACTCATATGTATTTTGTTATCTCACATATTTATAGAGAAGTGAACACTTGTACTGTCTCCTTTGTTAATCTAAGACTTAATATTTTTTATTCTATCTACTTTGCCTCTGTTTTTTAAGAACAGATTTTGTAAAGAATATGTTAGATTTGTCCTTCTTTAAGTTTTCTTCAAGTTTACTTGTCGTTGAGATGGTTTTGGTTTTTATCTTGCTCTCATTTTTGTTCCCCTTTTTTCTTTTATTGAATTTTTCTACCTGACTAAAAAAAATAAGTTATTTTAATTAATAAATAATTGACTTTTGACTGACATACATATGGGGATTTAAGTTTTGTTGTGTTCTAGGTAAGAATATTTTTATTAGGTACTCCCTTCGTCTTATAATAGATATTATTTTTTCTATTTTTATTTGTTTTGAATTACTTATCTCTTTAAAATATTAATGTGATATTTATTATTTCTTTTCATTAACTTACTTTTATTTATTACTATCTTCGTTTTTTATTATAATGGAAAAATATTGTGTACCACAATATAAGTCGCTTTATAATATCAATGAATCATTAATGTTATTTTTTATATTATATCCTTAGATATTTATTATTCTCTATTTTCAATTATGTCAATTTATCTTTCAAATACTATTAATGAAGGATAATTTTGTAAAAATCTTAATAATTTTTCTTTTTTATACCACAATTATTATATTTCTTAATACGTGTAAAATGTCAAAAACGACTTATAATAAAAAAAACAGATGAAATATATTTTAATTCATATAACCACTTCACTGTTTATTATTAAAAGGAATAAACACAATTAATCATTATCTTAAAGAATGTAAAAAAAAAATCAAAGAAGTGAGACGAAAGGAATAATAGGTTAATACTACTTTTATAAGTGATCTTTGAATTTTAATGATGTTTTCATTTTATATTTTTAGATATTTATTTCTCCTTTTTTTATTCTTTAAGTTTATATATCATTAATTAATATAAAAGATAATTTTGAAAAATAACTCTTACTTTTCTTTTTGTCATAAAAAAATTAACTAATTTTCTAGTATGTTTGAAAAACTCAAAATAATCTATAATAAAAAAATAGAGTGAGTGGTATTAATTTGTCTTTGAATATGATTTTATGTTTTAATCACGTTTAACTAGTGAAGTTTAGTGGAGTTGGTTTTTGTAAAAGTGTAGGTGAGTGTTGTAAACTAAAAAGTGATGAGTTCAATGGAGACTTTTAGAATGAAGCTATATACAATTAATTTAAGAGGGTTTGATCGCATTATCTATATACAATTAATTTGTACTAGTAGCATTATTTTAACGAATGCCAATCATTTATTGTTTAGTATGAATTAGACATATTACTATAGAGATTTTTTTGATTTTTTTTTAAATATTATTTTTTAAATTTTAAATACTAAAATAACTTATTTTTCAAATTAATTATCGAAATAATCACCTTTTATCACTGATGCGCCAATTGAATTGGCGCATCTAACTAGCATTCAAAGGAGGCGCACAAGTCACTGGCGCATGCATGCATTGCAAATGAGCTTAGGCGATAATGGTCTAGGCGCATGCATGCCTTATGCATACATTACATCAGTGTATGCGCTAATGCATGTGGCGTATGCACTTTCCATTTTTTTTTTATATTTTATATTTATGATTAATTAAATTAAATACTTAAATTAAAAATTATATTATATTATAAAGTAAAAATACATAAAATGACCAAGAATACATAAAACTGACAAGAAAGTCAATGACCTGTCTGATTGAAACGCTCTCATGTTCCACATCTAGGTGTGTTAGCCTGTCTTCGAGGTCTCTCACGATTTCTTTAAGGTGTTTGGGGTATTTGAGTGCTGACATGATGCAATGGTGGCTAGTGTGAATGTCTGGTGGAAGGTCCAACGGTATTTGATAGATTTGTCATCATTTGTCCCTAATAGTTGAGGGGGTTGTCGCCAACGGCGCTTCCGCAATTGAGTTTCGTGCACATGTTGTCGTAGTTGGATCGCTGTGGTTGGTGGATTGTGGACGGTATGTTGCCCGAATTTGAACATTGAATCATTTTGAAAATGAAGCAATGGTTCATGTGGCATACTAAAGTCAAACAATGGTTGGGTGTTGTGGCGATGAGATATTTGGGTGTTCATTGGTGGGGGGGCTACGATGGCATGACGCTGAATCGTATGAATCATATGGGGTATAGACTGTTGTGGTGCCTGCGTATGGTTGTTGGTGGTTAGGGTTTGATTCCTGTTTTGAGTTTGGATGTGTGGCATGAATTGGTTGCGAGGTTGGGTATTTGGTGGTTTGGTGTATATGGTAGGGTGATGGTGTGAGGTTGGTCGTTGCGTTTGGGTGGGTTGACATTGTTCTTGGGAGGGGATTTGTTGTTGGGCGTTTGATGACGAAGCTCGTTGGCATGGATCAATCAAATATCTTAGCTCAAACACAAATTATGGCATTGTAGCCGATCTAAACCATGCCATATAATGTTAAGTTGGTCTAGCACCATGTATGACTGGTTCGTTTAAGATGTGTTACTGTCGATTCCTCCAATGATGACACATCTCTTTTGTGAAGTCTCTCCAGTCAGAATAATCTCATTGGCCATCGACTATTTGTTAATGTCAATCTCCACAACACGTCGGAGGTTCTGGAATTTATTGTTGCATGCCGAATTGCAGTTTTACATGGTCACTTAGGTGCATCTCGACAGTAGTGAACCGGATAATTGGTGTTTTTGTTGTCCAAACTTCAGATAAATTGTACAAGAATATGACATGATTAGATGATATGTAATTGGATAAATTTTTTAACATAAAATATAGAGTTGTGTAGTAGTATAACATCGTTTGGTCCAATATGGTCTAAAAGATTGTGATAGACTACTACAGCGTGTTTCAGACACCTGTTGTAGTTCATCCCTTTAACTGACCACCTAGATTGAAAAGATTAGAAAAATATTATTTACAGTTAGTTGTAGTATAAAGTCTAATAAATTAGATGGTAAAAATTTAAACTTACTTTGTTGCAAAGGGGAATACGAATGACTTCTCGTTGACCGGGACGAGTGACGGTAGTCTTGACCAACCTCATGCTTATAGCAAATAGGCGCAAGAATAAAGCATACAAGTATTTTTTTTTTGGCATTTTTATACAACGAATTATATAGATGGGACAAAACAATTGAATCTCAACTATATGTGCTTACCTTATTTATGTTTCGTAACAACGACAAATACATAATATTTACCGTATTACCAGTACTTTCAGGAAATAAAAAATTACCAAATAGAATCATAATATAACACTGAGCTTTAATTACCTTTTCATACTCGGTAGATTCTTCGTTTAATGTTATACTTGCATAATATTGTTTAAGATATTTTAAATTAATACCTTGACCCCTAGCTTGACCAGAAGTCTCTCCCGTAGTTGTGTCTTCACACAAAGTGGCACCCAATAATTCATAGCATATAGAGTTATATTGGTTAACTCTAGCATTTACGTCCTTGCCATCGATACGTAGACCTAACAACATGTAGGCATCCTCAAGTGTGACAATACACTCACTGAAAAGAAAGGTGAAATGTGTAGGTCTCGGGTCTCCATCTCTCTAATAAAGCAAGAATAAATTTGTAGTCAACCGAGTATGAGACTATGTTGAGTAGATTACCAAAACCGCAATAAGAATAAGAATAAGTAATAACATACAAACGTCGCAATATTATCGATTGTCCCTCGATGTTCATCACCCATAGTCAATAAAGAGATAATGTTGCAGAGAGATTGACTGTTATAGAGAGATTGAGTGTTGCAGTGAGGTTGAGTGTTGCAAAGGTTGAGTATTACAGGTATTGAGTGTTACAAATATTGAGTGTTACAAATATTGAGTGTTGTGAGTTGTTTCAATATTTATATATGAGATAGGTTGGCAAGTTACAGCATGCGATGTATAAGTGTAGGCGCCATTGGGAATGGCGCATGCCTTTTACTTTTGCATGCATGGTAGTAGGCGCCAAAGGTATGGGCACATGCCTTATGTTTAAGCATGCATGGGAGTAGGTGCCAATGAAGAGGGCGCAGGGGTTACTTTATGCGCCATTGATAAGGGCATTTGCCTTGTCTTGTTATGGCATAAGCATTTTTGCAGAGAATTATACATGCGTATACCTCTGCTTACTAGGGCAGAAGAATCCTGCAAGCGTCATTGGTAAGGGTGATTGCCTTGTCTTATCTCTGCATGGAATCTTGTAGATTCTTTACATGATCAGTACATTTGCCTTGTCTTCTGCTTCCTACACCATCTACCCTATTTAACTGCATGTTAATATGTGATCAATGCACTCACCATAAAACACTAAACTTACATTTTAAAAGAATGTCTTCATCACCACATTACATGATCAGTGCTCATCCCGATGGTGAAATATTTGAGCATCACATATTCGGTTTTTCTTTTTGCAACATATAATTAACTCAGCTTACAATAAATCGACGATCAAATTTTTCACATTTGAAACAAAGAATAGAAAAGAAATTGCAGTGTAGTCAAGTGGGACAAATCTTCTATAAAAATCTGGTGTTCTTTGCAGACAACCAAGTAAAGTTTTATTAGTTGAAGATTCGAGATAATGATGATGTTCAACATATGTTTCTCATTCATGAACAATCTGGGTACAATGATATAGAGTTATATATATTAACACAACAACATCAAGTATCTCAGTTCGTTGATCTGGCACAAGTGTTTTGTGAAACTGATGACGACGAACAAGATGAAGTCAATGTTGTTGACGAGGAAAAAGAAGAGTTATTGGTTGACACAATGTTGAATGATAAAGAAGAAGAAGAGTCATTACCAACTAGTCATGTATATTATCCACCTCAACACATGACAAGCTTAAATTTGAGTGCAGATGAACCTTCGTCGGATATATTTTACAATCCTTATGTGCAAATTCAAGGATCATTGAAAGAAGGAGACACATTTCGCATAAAAGAAGACTGTGTCAGAGCCATTAAAAAGTATCACATGGAAGTATCAGTTGATTATAGGGTTGATCGAACTAATACAACGAGGTATAAGATTTATTATCAAAATGCGCTCTGCTTGTTCCGGTTGTCAGTATCTTATTGGAAGAGGAGTGATTCTCGGGAGATTGGTTATATGGGTCCAGTTCACACATGCTTAATCATGAACCCAATGCAAGACCATCGCAAACTCAGCTCTCAGTTAATATGCGATGAAATTTTGTTTGTCATTAGCGACAATCCTTTGTTAAAGGTGAGTACAATAATCTCGCACATTATAACATAATACAACTATACTTCATCATACAGGAAGGCTTGAATATTTATGACTAAGGCGGTTGAAAAATGTTTGGCAATTGGGATGAGTCTTACAAACAACTTCTAAAATACTTGGTGGCTCTTAAACATTATGCTCTAGGAACTATTGTTAATTTGGAAACGTTTCTGGCGTATACCCCAGACGAGACTTGTGTTATTGGTAATGAAATATTTCATCGACTCTTCTGGGCATATCAATCATGCATCAAAGGTTTTGCTTTTTGTAAACCTATTATACAAATTGATGGTACATGGTTGTACGGGAAATATAAAGGAACGCTACTGATGGCAGTGGCACAAGATAGCAACAACAACATTTTTCCAATCACATTTGCCCTAGTTGAATGGGAGAATGCTGAGGGATGGAGTTTTTTTCTAAAAAATCTCAGATTGCACGTTTCTCCTCAGCCTAACTTATGTTTGATCTCAGACAGACACCCTTCAATAGTGAGTGCCTACAAAAACATTGATAATGGTTGACAGGATCCTCCATCGACGCATGTATACTGCATTAGACATTTCGCTCAAAATTTCATGCGGGAGATCAAAGACAAAATGTTACGAAAGAAGGTTGTTAACGTATGGTATGCATTAACAGAACCTTCTTTCAAACACTACCACGAAGACATCAGATTGTCAAATGCATATGCAGTAAGGTAGATTGACAATATTCCATTGGAGAAGTGGACTAGGGCATACGATAACGGTCAATGTTGGGGCCACATGATAACAAATCTTATGGAATCAATGAACTTTGTCTTCAAAGGCATCTAAAACCTACCTATAACCGTTTTAGTGCAAGCAACCTATTTCAGGCTAGGGGCGTTGTTTGAGATCAGACGTTCCAAATGGAGTTCAGTGATACAATCTTGGCAGTTGTTTAGTGATGCTTCAATGAAATTCACTAGAGAGGAAGCTGCCAAAGCTAACACACATGTGGTCACGGTTTTTGACCGTACTAAAGGTTGGTACAGTGTTGCTGAGTCCATGGATCACAATAAAGGCATGTCGAGGGGACACTATAGAGTGGAACTAGATAGAGGTTGGTGCGACTGTGGAAAGTTCCAAGCCTTTCATATGCCTTGCTCTCATGTCATAGCGGCATGTTCAAAGATTCGATGGGATTCATTCTACTTACTATCTAACGTTTACAAAGTCATACGCATTTCCAATGTTTACATAATTAGCTTTTTAGTGGTAGAAAAAAAGGATTATTAGTCTGCATATCAATGGGGCATTCTCTGGCATAATGAAATAATGCGAAGAAAGAAAAAGGGTATCCCAAATAGCATATGTATTCGAACCAAAATGGATACGACAAACAAAATGGTTAGATTATGTAGTTCATGTCGCCAATACGGTCATAATCGTACTAATTGTCTCAGTGTTGGAACAAGCACAACAAGATAATTTTAATTGTAACTTTTTTGCTTTATATTAAAAACAAGATTTATTTCATATGATAACTTTGTGAGGAAATACCATCACAAACAAATACAACACATAAGCAACACACCAACAACAACGCAACAAACTACAACAAATAAAATACCATTACTAACAAATACAACACATAAACAACATAACTATGCGATTACAACAACATAACTATGCGATTATAGCCATCAAAACAATTTTGAACATAATATACATCATCTTGTGAACGTCTCTGTTAGTCTTAATATTTACTCATACACGAACTTCTCCATTTTGGTTGAACGTGGACTCAAGCCATTGAATTCTTCTGATCATTTCATCCTCTGTGATTTCTCCATCAAACCAACGGTTCAACGTCCTATTAAGACGTTCGAACATTTCTATATTTCAAAGTCGGATATTTATCGAAGGTTGTACAACTGAAAAGATTAAATTGACATTTCTCTTGTGAATATATGAGTATTTAGACATGGTTAAAGAAAAGAAAATTGAAGGAGATTGAAGAAAAATGGAAGGAGAGTAAGAAGTTGTGTGAAAAAACATGGGAGATACGCAGTGTATTTATAGATCAGCACATACATGCATGCGTCATTATCCTAGGCGCCACACACACATGACACATGCATGCGCCAATGCATGTGGCGCCTTCGCATGCATGCGCCAATGACTTGGACGCCTCCTTTGAATGCTAATAACTGACGCATCAATAATGAAATATGGTTATTTCGGTAATCAATTTAAAAAATAGATTATTTTAATATTTAAATTGAAAAATATGGTTATTTTAAATTAAAAAAAATAGATTATTCTCTTAAATTGGAGAAAATTATAATGGATGATAAAAAAAAATAATAATGGTGGTTGGAATAGGTGTGACTTGTGAAAACAAATACAAATTCAGAAAAAACTCATTTGTTGTTTTATCAATCAATTTTCCCCTCTTCTATTCTTCAATTATTTTTCTATAATAGTTGCTTTCTTCTATAATCAATTTTGTCCTCTTCTATTCTTTTCTTTTTCTCTTTGAATTTTTACTTAAATTCAAAATAAAAATTCATATTTCTATCGTCAATAAAAATGAGTAAAAGATTCTTTTATATCAATAAAAAAAAGTAAAATATCTATTGTAAATAAAATAACTCATTAATGGATGAACTCACATTTAAAATTGGAGAAGAAATTTATAAGAAGAAGTGAGAAATTGATAAGAAAGGTTGAATTTAGGGAATTTAGTTAACTTTTAAGTTGCATTCATAAATTTGGGTTTTAACAAGAACAAATATAATTGAAGAGAGGAAAGATAAATTTAGGGGTTTTGTTTAGAGGCTATATAAGAGAATGGAGAAAACACAATGAAGAGGAGAGGATAAAAGATGAATTTGTAAGTGATGATTTGTCTTCTGAAATATTCTTGCATTTAAATTGGCAGCATTGTTATTCCTACACTATTTTCTACATCCAATATTTATACTGTATATACTGTTTACCGTATTTATACGATGAAAGTATATTTTTAAAATAAAAAATAATATATTAATGAACAGTACATGAACAGTACACTTGAACAATGTCTATAAACAGTGTGTGTGAACAGTTACTTAAAGTAGTAAAAAAGTTGGTTAATTAAATGTAAAATGTTGGTTAATGAAATGACAAAGTTGGCTAATAAATGTCCAAATATTAAAAATAATTTTTAATAAGAAATTAAAGTTGGTTAATGAAAAGTAAAAAGTTGGTTAATTAAATGTAAAATGTTGGTTAATGAAATGACAAAGTCGGCTAATAAATATCCAAATATTAAAAAAAAATTAATAAGAAATTAAAGTTGGTTAATGAAAAGTAAAAAGTTGGCTAATGAAACTATGAAATTGATTAATGAACGTTCAGATATTAAAAATAATTTTGAATAATCATAAAAGTTGGTTAATGTAAATTATGAAATGGTTAAAAAAGTTATAAAATTGGTTAATAAATGTTCAGATAATAAAATAAAAATTTTAAAATATATATATATCTTTTAAAAATAATATATTATTATAATATTTTACTGTTGACCGTATTGATGAAAAGAAAAATATGGTGTAGGTGTACAAGGCTATGTATGAATATCATTTTTCTTAAATTGGAGTTACTTCTTATCTTCTAACTTTAAATTAGAGACATTTTAAAACCTATTTTTAATTTTAAATTTAGTTTAATATAATAGATATACTAAAATAAATAAGACAATTATGATATAATTAATTTAATTTATACATGATCAATAATTGTCACTAGTTAAAAAATAATTACGCCGTATGAGGAAAAAGTAGTAGCTAAGGTAATACAAACCACTGCATAAAAAAATAATAAATCTTTTGTGAAGGACAACTATTAGGTGAGATAAAGTTATTGAAGGCTTTAGAAATATAATCTGGAAAAATATCTAAATTAGATTTAATAAATTGAAACCATCAGATAAATTAATTGGGAAAGTTTAATGAAATGTTTTTATTAAGCCAAATAAATCAAGTGTGATTAAATGGTTCAATTGCTAGGAAATTAGACCAGACTTCCATGTAATGCAGATAATTGTATATTTGAAGAGAGTAAGACCATGAAAATGATTTTCTTTCAGCGGGAGGTTGCTTCCAATCTAATGGAGATAAAATTTTAATAATTTTAAATTTGAAGAACTTAATTATTTTTTTATCATTCTCATCATATTAATGAGTAAGAGAAATAGAATAAGTATCAGCCAAAATAAATTCATAATATTCTCGAATTTTTTACTAAGTCTTTTAATAAAAAGAAAAGGGGTAATGCTAACTTGTATCCCTAGGGCACAGGTTAAGAAACCCATTTATAGAAAATTTATATTAGAAAAAATAATTAAAAGATTAATTTTATATTTTTATTAAAATCAATACACAATTTCTAAAATAACATTTTTTCATTTGATTCTTAACTTATGCCATAGGGACACAAGTTAACTTTACCCAACGAAAAATCAAGGAAGTAAAATTCTTGAAATAACTTGTAATAATGATGCATATGAAAGAGAGTGCATATGCTTCAAAAGGAGAATTGATTCTTATATATTTTTGGTAATAAAAGAAGATTTTGTAGAAGATGGAGAGTGTAAAAAGCTAACTTTGAAGTGAGTTTACTTTGAGATGATGGGAAAGTAGTAACTTTTAAGTAAAAGATAATGGAGACAAAAAAAGTACAGGCATAATCACAAGTCTGAGGAAGAAGATAATAGAGAAGTAACTTTTATATGTATAAAGGTGATTATAAAACTATAGATTTATTATTTGATGATAATGGAGGTCCATAATTATCTATAGGATCACTCTGTTTCTTTCTCATTTTTACCTTGTAAAAAATCTCAAGTTAAAAAATCTTGTATGTAATTTTTAATTCATTCAATATGTTCTATTTCAAAATCAAAACGGGATAACAAAGATTGTCATCTAGCAATAATATGTTTTAAAACCAAATTTTTAACATCCTTCTTTAAAACAATCTTAACGACTTTGCAATCTATTTTTAATAAAAATGATTTTGAAAACAAATCATCTTGAAACTGTGTAATGGATAAAACAATGGCTAGCATCTCTTTTTTAATAGTGCTATAATTTAATTGGGCTGGAAACCAAGCTTCAGAGTAATATCTAACAACTTGTTCTTTATTTATGCTCGGAAGTAATTGTTTTAATATACCATCAAACCCTAGGTCTGAAGCATCTGTTTCAACAATAAGATTAGTCTTTGAATTAGGGATTCCTATGCAAGGTAATCTCTTAACTATTTGCTTTAATTGGGTGTTATGGAATCCTCACAAGGTGAAGTCCTTTCTAAGTCTCTTAAATAAAGGAAGACAAATAGTTATAAGATTAGGAATAAAGTCTAACACATAATTAAGACAACCTAAAAAACTTTGTAATTGAAGTTTATTTTTTAATTTGTAGGAGAATTTACTAAAAAAGAACCTACTAATAGGGGTGTATATGCCTTTACTTCAAAATCCACAAATTTTACTTTACTTTGAAATAAGTTTAATTTTTTCCGGATAAAACTAAATCATTATCTTTAATTATTTCATAGAGTTGATTGAGGTGTTGTAAATATTGATTAATATAGTATGATAAAATTTTAATATCATCTAAGAAGACCATAGTAAAGTGGGAGTAATTATTAAAAATATAATTCATTATATTTTGAAATTCTGAGGGGGCATTTTTAAGTCTTAAGGGCAAAATATTATATTCTTAGTGTCCAAAGGGTACTATAAAAGAGGTTTCATATTTATCAGTTTCTTCTAATTGAATTTGATAATATCCATATTTAAGATCAAATTTAGAAAATATACTTTTATGGTGTAATGTGTTAATTAAATATTTTTATTAGGTATAGAATAATTAATCCACTGTAAAGCTTTGTTTAAAGGTTTATAATTTATCACTAATCGGGAACTACCTCTTTCTAATTTAGCAATATTAACAACATAAAACGCATAACAGCTCCAGGGAGACTTACTCGGTCTAATCAAACATTTTTCTAAATAATCTTGTATTTCTTTTTTTACAATAATCTAAATTTTGTCTATTCATCTGTATATGTGTGACTTTAGTCAAAATATCTTTTTCTTTAAATTCACACTCATAAGGTAAAGAAACAGTGTGTATCTTCCTTTTCCATAAGGCATTAGATTGTTCTGAATAAAGATCTTTAGTAAACAATGTGTATCTTTCTTTTATTATTAATAAGGTTAATAAAAGATATATCTTTACTTTAGACAAAGTTAATATCTCTAATCTTAGGTTGGTCTAAAAATTCAAACTTAATTTCACGTCCTAATGCATTAGTAGTTATAGTTAGGTTATCAATGATAAAGGGATAGAGTAAAGTTAGGAAAAGGGTTCCTAGAATAATAACATTTTGAATATTTTTAACTAAAAGAAAATAAGTTTTATAACATATCTGATCTTTTAATCTGGACAGAGTTTTATAACATATTTGTTTTTAGATTTTAGTGTTGGACAATTTATAAGACACGTGTAATATGTTACCATTGATTTCTTGTAAGGATTATTATTTTTAATTTTTTTGTAATATTGGATTGGGATTAATCCCTCTTGAATGTGGTTTAAATATGGCCCTGAGTCTATTAAAGTAACTAGTTCAATTTTTTTATCTTTAATAATGAGATTTATTTTACTATACTATTTGTGAGATATCACATTTTCCATTTTATTGATATAGGGATCTTCATTGAATGAAACAATAATTTCTCCATTAGTTTCCTTATATTTTTTCCTAGAAGAAGCTAACATACGTTGATTTTGAATAACCGTGTGACCTTATAATTCTAAAAGTTTAAGTTCAATCTCATCATTATGGGATTTTAGAGTTTGAATTTCATTTTATAAACTCTTAATTTATTCTTGTAAGTCATTAATAGAAACAATTATCTCAATTGATTTTTTAAATAAGTTCATAACATCTTTAAATTCTACTTTGTTAACATGTTTTTTACAAATATCGTTCTCGTCAATAATATTTTTGATTTGTCTCATGAAAGCATTCTTATTTTCAAATTCTTCCATCTTATCTAATATTCCTATTAGGATATTAGCTTGATGGTTAGTGAGAACATTAATTATTTTATTATAACTGTTACAATTACAAAAGTCTATTCCTAACCATTCATCACAATCAAAATATGACTCTTCAAAATTATTAATCGGATGAATTTCTTCATAACAAGATTATCCATAAGATAAAGGTCTATCTTCTTATTCCGAATTTAGCAATATATTTTTAATGTAGATATCAAACTTTCCTTTAACTCTTCTGAAATTTCTAAATTTTATAATTGATTAATTTTCTCTTTAATCTTACACGTATTAGCATAATGATCAAACAACCATATTTGTAATATTTGGCATCTTTGTCCTTATGTTTGATTTAGCATAGAGTTTTTTTGTAAGGTTTCTTACCATAATTTTTCTTACAATGGACTTTGTAAAATTCAGAGTTATTATCTTTGTAAGGTTATTTCTTATGGTAATAGAAGTTTTTCCTACTTTTACTAGCATCTTTTTTTATTCTTGAGGTTACTGGGAGCTCTTAAAGGAGTAGTTCCATATTGTTCATAAAATGAACGCATTTCGTGCATATTACTCATTTTTCATTTTTAATATTATTTTGAAGTTTGTAATTAGTACATATTTGTATACCAGTTTCAATAACATAATTGGATAAATCTCCCACAGTTAAGGACTGATAAGGAATAATCCCGTTGAAATTTATTTAATATTTTTTTTAACATTCTCAACAAATAATATGCGTAAACCAATAATAAACATTTATTTCCAATAATCAACATCAGCACTAACCTAAAGCAGAGTTTCGAAAGAAACATATCTCTATACCACTTATAATCAAACATGGTTTGATAGTAAATATTTAGTAATTGGTCTGTTTCTTTTTGTTGGAGCTTTATAGGTTCTCCTACAAAGAACTTGGTAATAGCGTACAAGAGAATGTTGGTGTAAGTCCTAGAGGCCAATACTTTTGGTACTTGTATCAAGTTATTTATTAATAATAAAAGATTTTTTCTTTATTATGTTTGTTTAATAAAGTCCCTATAATAGCTAGTCCGTTTAATGTATCAAGTGTGACTTAATCATGAGATCTCATTAAACATAAGGACATTATTCTTAAAGTATCCGTAGTCGAGCTTTGTTGTGAAGTGGGATAACATTAAAACATTAAGACTATTATGTATATAGACTGATGATCACATCTCATGGATCATGGATAAGGAGTTATCAAGTCTTAAACATAAGTATGAATATTGAGAATAATATTTATACTGGATTGACCCGCTATGAGAATACTATATAGAATGTTATGCTATGTGTCATAAGTTATTCTCATGGTGATAATGGTGTATACCATCCTTTGACCTGAAACCACTATGTACCCTAGATGTAGAGTCGAGTGCCTTATTGCTGATCAAACATTTTCCGTAACTGGATGACCATAAAGACAGTTGATGAGTACTCCACGAAGCATGCTGAGGAACATGAGTGACCTAGATGGAATTTGCCCATCCTGCGTAACAGGATAAATGTCTACAGGCCCAATATTGAACTGGACAAGGATGAAACGGTATATGTCTTGTGTTCAATATAGACATAAGGGCAAAAGGATAATTGTACACATAAGTATTATCACAAAAGGATTTGTCAGATCACATGATATTTTCGTGTCTTGGGTTGCAGTGATGTGTTGCTAGATACCGCTCACTGTTTATTATGTTAAATATGTGATTTAATATAATTGCCAATGTTGCGAAAACCTACAGGGTCACACACAAAAAGACGGATTGATGAGAGATAGAGTAACTAGGGAACACTGTAAGGTACGGTGCACTTAAGTGAATTGTAGAACATTGTAAGGTACGATGTACTTAAGTAGAATACGAAATATGGTAAGGTACCACACGCTTAAGTGATTTTGGCATATTATAAGATATGGGTCACATACACTTAAGTGGGCTTTTTAGCTTGCAGCTCACACAAGTGGTTCTATAAATAGAACCCTTGTGCATAAGCATTTGTGCAGTTGCAATTTCGTTTCTTTCTCTCTCTCTCTCTCTCACTCAAATCCTTCATTCATAGCAACTAGTACTGAGATTGAAGGAATCTGTTCATGTGGACTGAGTAGAGGCGTTGTCACCATTCAATGTTCGTGATCGCTCCGTAGATCTGCATCAAAGGTTTTAATCGCCATAAGAGGTGACGATTCTATCACTGATCATGCCCATTCGTAAGGATCACTAAAGGAGATTTTTTTTTAAAAAAATTCCTTGCATTTTGGATCGCTCTTCTCCTTCATAGAATTGTAACACAAATAGCTTCATTAGATTGTGTTTTAATAACTAAGTCAATTTGGATCTTGTCTTCAAGATTAAGGAGATTATCCTGCCATCCTTTTAACTGCCATGTAAACCTCATAACTAATATATATTTGGTATGTTTATCTATATTTATTTTGAGTTTAAAAGTTGTAGCAACCATAGTCATTTTTTGTATGGTATTTAACACTTATTGTTCATAAGCACTATTAATGTTCCATTCAATAATGGACTCTCCTGGATAACTATTTTCAACAAAACTACTTCTTTCTTCAAATTACACATCAGCAAATGACTGTCTAGGTTATTCATGAGTATGATTTTGAGAAATATCAATCTCTCTTCTCTAAATTATACTCACTCTCAAAACTGACTTTAATCCAGGCTTTATCAATGACAAAGGGTTCTTCTTTGGTAATAACTCATAATATTTGAGACTCAGTTGGAGGTGGTGACCTAAAAGTCCTCTCTGAGTAAATTGACTGGGGAATTGTATGAGTAAAGTTTACTCCTGCAAGGTTAACCCTAGCGTTGGATGTCTAGCGTTGGATGTCGGTTCAATGCTACTAGTCTGATTGTAACGAATGGATTGACTTCTATTCATCATAATCCTGACTGATCCATCAATATCCTGAATAACAACTCTAATAGATTTGACTTCAATCTTATCAGATTTAACCACATCTTGTAAAATCCATTCCTGAGAGAATTTATCAATAATATCAGAAGCAATAAGGATCTTTGGGGTCATAACATTAGATCTGCTAAGATTGGCTTCAATAATACATGTTTCATTTCTATGACTAGTTTTAAGGGATTTAAAATTTTAATTAGCATTAGAAACTTTGTAAGTAGTTTTACTAATAACGTCTATGTTGGCAATCCCAGGATTGACGATGTCACTTAGGTCTTGAACATATATGACTAATGAGTTTTTAGTGAGTTCATTAGTTAAATTCATAAAGTAATTAGGATGGAAGTTAAATTAAACTAGACCATCATTAAGGTTCGATTCAACAATATCAATAGCTGAGTTATGAACATCTTTAATATGAGTATCATGATGGACTAGCAGAATATGGGTTTTTAGCCCTTGTTTATGTAGAGGATTTATAGATATTTGGATTATTCCCATATGGATATAACTATATCCTTCTCTAACATTATTTTCTAACAACTTTTTATTTAACAAATTAATTGTTTCATATTTATTGCATATAGATGTAGCAGATTCCGTAGTATGAATAATTTTTTGACTTTTAAAATCAAACGTGCTAATTTTATAAATTTCTTTTAATTTAATTTCTGGCATGGACCAGTTAACTGATCTATTTTTCATTTCTTGAATTTCTAATTCTTGATTTTGGAAAGTATATTGATCTAATTTAGATTTATCATTATTTAAGGTAGTGGGAACTAAGGTTCGGTTGCTAATATTACTACGTAAACTGCATCCTAACTCACTCAAAGCCTTGATGATTTGAGACGTGGTTACTAAATAATATATTTTTAATTAACTTTCTATTACGTAACTGGTTATTTCTCAACTAAATTTTAAACTAACTTTGTCAAAAAAGTATTATAAATAGAGTAATAAATTAGACATTCGTATGTTTTCGTAAGAGATCATGGCAATTGAATTATTACTCAATCAGAAAATTTTACCCTATACCCCTACAATTGTACCCATACCTCTACATTAATTTTTTTTGACCAAAATACCCTCATATAAATAGGGTATATTTTCCCTTTCAAATTTTTTTTACCATTTTCGTTGAAGACTTCCGGAGAAGACAAATATTTGGCGTTTTTGCATTGTATACCGGAACACTTAAGAGTAAGTCTTCCGGTTTGGATATTTGTATACCGGAACACTTCTCTAAAGAGTTCCGGTTTGTTGTCTTTAAGGGACACTGAACCGGAAGTCTTTTAGAAAGTCTTCCGGTTTGTATACTTGTATACCAGAACACTTTCTTCAAGACTTCCGGTTTGGATGATGTATACCGGAACTCTTTAAGAAAGTGTTCCGGAAGGCTTTTTGTTTTTTTTGCTAACCGGAACTCTTCTTGGAAGTGTTCCGGTACGTAATTTTTTTATTTTTTTTTTAATTTTAATTATTTTTTTTAACATTATTTTTGCAGTGGTTCGAAGAAGAGGTGCAGATGGCCGGATTCCAGTCCGCACGTTAGACCGGGGTGCATCTTCATCTGCAGCTGCAGCTGAGCCGACTGGATATCCAGGAGGGCCGTACGATACGTCTCTTTTGGTGAAGTACGAGCATCATGTTGCTCGACATATATGGTTCGGTGAGGTAAGTAAACGAGCTATATTTGAAAATGAATAATAGTTGAATATTTTATAATTTGTTTTCTAATATGTGTTTTAATTGTTTTTAGGAAAGAGGACCAAAGAAAGAGTTGAAGGTTGCCGGACATGGACTGAAGTTGACTTCTAGGATTCCATTGGCTCTTCCACCACAGATGGAGAGTTGGGTATCTAGATCCGATTTAGCTTCACTGCAGAGAACGAGTCTGAACAAGATAGACACAAATCTTGTCTCTGCATTTGTGGAAAGATGGCATCTAGAGACATCTTCATTTCACATGCCGTTTGGTGAAATGAGCATTACTTTAGATGATGTCGCATGTCTACTTCACTTGCCCATTAGGTGAAAAGGGACTTACGTGCGCGTGCTCAACTTCGTAAAAACTCTTTTGAAATGAAGCTCTAATGTTTCCCAGTTGTAACCTCAAGTTGTTATTCATGGCTTCCCAACATTTGACCATGTCACCTATACTGTTTCCTAACATCTGCTTTAACTTCCAATGAGCAGATTCAACCCTAAAAATATCAGATATAAAAAATACCATTAGATATTGAAAATATCAAATATTAAAAATATCAGATATTCAAAATAACACATAAAAAAAACATAAAAATAATATCAGATATAAAAATAACACATACAAAATTATAAGACGTACCGATTAGTCGTTGTGTTACCCAAATGTAGAACTCGATTAATCCATGCTCCAACAAATCTATGCCTATGTGGAGTCAACCATGTGTCTTTCACATAATTAATAAATCCACTATAATCAACACATGCTTGCTCAAGTTGATGCAACCGCTGACCATACTCAACCTCATCACTAGCCCAGACAACTTCCATCCATAATGTGTCTATCGTCTTTTGCAGGTCATTCACCACATGTTGTTTGCATTTGGCACCAACGTTTTTGTTAATGTGAAATCTACATAGCAAATTAATCGAGTTGGGAAACACAACTTCAATTGCTTTCATCAAAGCAAGATCTCTATCTGTCAAAATCACTTGTGGACACATGTCTTTCTTCACAAACAACTCTTTTAATTTCTCCAATACCCAGCAAAAATTCTCTGTTTGCTCATATACGCAAATCCAACAGCAAAAGTCAACTCAGTCGATGTCATGCCAACAATTTCAAACAAAGGTTGTCTATATTTGTTTGTCTTGTAGGTGCTATCCATAACTAACACAATCGGAAATATATTCAACAACTTAACTGAATCAGGATGTGCCCAAAATATCTCTCTCACCACTTCCGAGTCATCCTGTTTTCTACTCCAATACACATATCCTGCATCCTCAATAAGCTTAAACAAATGTTGTATCTCACTCCTTGGACCTCTTATCTCTTTTTCTATCACACTCTTATGCTTGTATACTTGCGTAATCCGAGTGACATTCTCAGGAAACTTGTCTTGCAAGGAAAGCAAAATGTTTCTAGGTGCTACATGTCTCTTTGCCAAATCAACGACATGTTGCTTCTCATCTGTGGTCAACCTACCAATAAACGAATGACCTTCTAATCTATCAGGTAAACCATGATTATGTAACCCATATTTTACATCAATCTTCCAACCAGATCCATCTTTCGTCGGAGTCGACCTGATTTTAAATGGACATCCACATTTCTTGGACGCACTTTGGGTACCACTATCACTAATCTTGTGTTTCCCACCTTTATCACAACCAAATATTATTTTGTTACTTCTCCCTCTCTTCCCCGTTTCAGTATCTGAACGACTGATAATAACAGTTACTTTATTGTCGATTCCAACCTTTTTAATCCATCTGATAACCTCTTCTCGTGTACCAAATCTTTCTGTCGTCATAAACGCATCAGTAGTATCTACACATATTTTGGGAAGATTTTCCATTTCTGTAAAAAAAAAAATTAAAAAAAAAAATTAAAAAAAAAAAATTAAAAAAAAAACGTACCGGAAGACTTTAGGAAAGACTTCCGGAACACACATAATGCATACCGGAACACTTCTCCAAAGAGTTCCGGTATGCAAATTTTTTTGAATTTTTTTTTATATGAACCGGAACTCTTTCCTTAAGTGTTCCGGTTTGCTTTTTTTTGTGTTCCGGAAGTCTTTCCTAAAGTCTTCCGGTTTGGAAAAATACATACCGGAAGTCTTTTTGCAGGAGTTCCGGTGCGAGGGGTGTGAAAGTGTAATTTTTGCAATTTTCAACCGAATGGTAAAAATGAAATGGTAAATTGGTTAAAACCAATTAAGGATAAAATGGGAATTTTTAAATTTTTATAAGGGTATGGGGTTAATTGTAGGGGTACAAGGTAAAATTTTCACTCAATCATTATTTGAAAAAAAAAATACTCCTATCTATAACAATTAGGAAACTCCTAATATAGGTAGGTTGTGCATAGGGATGACAATGGGCAAGGTACTATAGTATTCATCCTCATACCCACGATTTAAAAAAATCTCGCGTGCGAGTCCCTACCCGCTTGGGTGTCAAAATTAGCATCCGTACCCGTGTCATATGGGTATGTAAGTACCCATACCCGTACCCGTGACCCGCATTTTTATTAAAAATAAATAGATTAATTATAAAACATCATATAATTTTAAGTTTTTAAAAATATTAAAAAAAAATTTAAATAATTTATTATTGAAATAAACAAACACTTATATTAAATATGTAATGGCTTATTTATACGTTTTATAATTGATACACATACATTTTTATATAATATAATAAGCTAAAATATATAAATAAATACAAAAATACATAAATGTATAGTGTGCGGGTATGAGGCGGGTGGGTACCAAGGTGTCCATACCCGCACCCGTACCCGCTTTTTTTATGGGTAATTACCCGAGTCCATGCCCGTACTCATTTTTGTGGGTTTTTACCCTACCAATTGGGGATTGATCAAATTGTCATCCCTAACTGTGCAAGATAATTTACTCACTAAAATAAACAAATATAAATGTTGGTAGTATTCAATGCATTTCACATTTGCACAATATATACTTATATATTTTTAAAAATATATCATTAATAAATTATTATTTATTTTAATATAAGTGTTTGTTTATTTTATAATTCTATAATAAATTTTTTTAATTTTGTTAAAAACTTGAAAATATATGATATTTTAGAATTGATAGATTTAGTTTTATTAAAAATGTGGATAAAGGTGTGAGCACTACAAGAAAATTAGGTATGAGCTCCACAATCTTAAGATTGGCATCAGGGAAAAGAGTATGCCTTTTAAAGGTATTAAGGAGCGAATTGAGAAATCCAAAGATAACCTTAAAGAAGCTCAACAGGACCTACTGCAAGACGGAATGAATGAAGTGCTTATTGACAGAGCCAAAAACCTTACTAGTGAAGTTTTAAGATTGAGGCATTGAGTAATATTGAGGAGCAACTTTTGAATCAAAGAGCTAAGATAAACTGGATTAGGCTTGGAGATGGTAATAATGTTTATTTCCATGACTCTTTGAAAAGCAAGTATAAGCTTACTCAGATAAATTCTCTAGTTCATGCTGAAGGAACCCTGTTAACTACTCAACAAGAGATTGAAGAGGAGATCTTGCAGTTTTATGGGAAGTTGGTTGGTACTGCTAATCACAGGCTGAATGGCATAAACATTGTTCCCGTGAGCCATGCCCCCGCCTTTTTGTAGACCAGAGAAGGCATTCCATTGAGCTCATAACTGAGCAGGAAGTTACTATAACCCTTAAGGGAATAAGAGACATTACAGCTCATGAGATTGATGGTTATGGTGCTAAAATTTTCAAATCTAATTAGGATACAATTAAGAGCGACACATTAAATGTTATTAATGAGCTCTTTGAGAAAGATAGGATGTACAATGCTATAAACAACACTCAAGTTACCTTCATTCCTAAGAATCCTAATGCCATAATGATCAAAGATTACATGCCAATATCTTATTGTATTATCATTTATAAGATCATTTCCAAAGTTACGGCTACTAGACTAAGTAAAATGCTTGATAAAATAATGGATGAGAGTCAAACAACATTTGTTCCTGACAAGAACATACATGACCACATCCTCCTAGCTTATGAGCTAATCAAGGGATATAACACCAAGGGTGTCCCTCCTATATGAATACTCTAAATGGGCCTCTAAAAGGCCTATGACAATGTTGATTGGTGTGCTTTGGAAGCCATTATGAAAGAATTGAGTTTTCCTGATAAATTAGTTAGATGGATTATGATAGTTGTGTCCATGGTGTCATATAGATACAAAGTGAATGGTGAAACTATTTGCAATCTTAAAGCCAATAGAGGCATTAGACAATGGGACTCACTATCCCACATGTTATTTGTCATTATGATGGATTATCTTCATAGAAACCTGCAAAGTCTGAAGCTTAATCCTAACTTCAATTTTTAATCAAAGCGTAAGAAGTTGAGCCTGATAAATCGGTGTTTTGCTGATGATTTGCTCCTTTTTGCCAGAGGTGACATTATGTCCATTGAGTTGATGATGCAAGTTTTCAATGAGTTTACCATCTCCATCAGTCTATCTGTCAATCCTAGCAATTGCAAATTCTACTTTTGAAATGTGGAGGCTAACATAAAGTAGGCCATTCATCAGTTGACTGCCTTCTCTGAAGGTCTTATTCTCTTAATGTACTTAGGCATTCCCCTCACTAGTAAGAAACTTTATGTGGGTCATTTTCTATTATTAGTTGAGAAAATAGTCATTGGGATAAAGCATTGGAGTGCAAAATTCCTTAGTTTTGCTGGTAGGCTCCAGCTGATTAAGAGTGTTATTTTCTCTATTACTAACTATTGGCTTCAATGTATTCCTCTCCCCAAAACTGTGATAAAAAAGTGGAACCAACTTGTAGATCTTTCTTCTGGTCTAGTAGTGATAAAATTACCAAGAAATCCCTTATTTTTGGGAACAAAGTGTGCTCACCCAAGACCTGAGGGGTCCTCAATGTCACCTCTTTTGGAAAGTGGAATAATGCCTCTTTAAGCAAGCTCCTTTGGAATCTATGTGGTAAGCTAGGCAGCCTTTGGATCAAATGGATCCATTGTTACTACACCAAACACATGGATACCATGTATGTCCCCATCAATAATCACTGCTCTTAGATCTTAAAAGCCATTCTCAACCAAAGGCAGGTGATGACTCATATACATGAATGAGAAGACATGTTACAACATAATAAATATCACACTAGGAAAATGTACTTGGCAATCAAGAACCATAACCAAGAAGTCATATGGAGGAAGTTATTCTTTGGGAATTCCGTTAAACCTAGATCTCTTTGTACTCTTTGGTTATCTTGCCATGGTAGGCTAGCAACCAAGGATAGATTAGACATGTTTGGCTTATTGGATGAGGATTGTTGTTGTTTCTGCAGAGAAAAAGAAATTATCCATCACCTCTGAATCTCTTGCGTG
Source organism: Lathyrus oleraceus (assembly GCF_024323335.1). NCBI lineage: Eukaryota > Viridiplantae > Streptophyta > Magnoliopsida > Fabales > Fabaceae > Lathyrus > Lathyrus oleraceus. Next base: position 461,416,383 of record NC_066580.1, read on the forward strand.
AAAAAAAAAGGACATTTGGGAGTTTGTTTTGACTTGGTTGCAGGTGAACCACAATCCCCTTGGTTGGGTTGAGGAACTGAAGTGGATGGTGGAGCATAGTAAAGGCAAAGGCTGGTGTGCGATAACTCTAAAGTGTGTTATAGCTGAAATTGTGTACGTTGTTTGGAACTATAGGAATTCGACATGCTTTGAAAAACAAATTTGTAGTAGTATTATAGGCCCTAATATAGTCGATAAAATTGTGTATAAAACTTGGCTTAAACTTAAACTTAGGCATCATATTAGTTTGTTAATGATGTCATAGTTGGTTTGTGGTTGTGTGGTTTTTTGGGGGGCTGGATTGTGCAGATCTTTGTGGTTGTATTGGTTTTGGTTTAGTAATAATATTTTTATTTTCCAAAAAAAATACCAAAGTGGAATTGCAAAGGAGGAATGTTATCAATAGAGTTCATGAGTTAGTGTGCTTGTTGTACTTCAAAGAGAAAAAAAGACATTGTTCACGTGTTTTTCAATTGTGTGGTGAGTAGAAACGTTTGGCTGCATATTGGTAATTAGTTGAGGTGTGCATATGCAACCATTGTAACTAATCAGGTGGAGCATTTCAATCGGCTCATGGATAGTTTGGGCTTTATGGCTTTAGGTGTTAGAGAATCAAATTAATAGTATTTACCTTTTTCTTTTAATGTTATTTATTTAAATAAACTCAGTCAATGTTGTTCCTTAGTTTGTGCTGAATACGTGGCCAGTAAGTTATGTTAGTGGCTTTATGGAGAGATTTTAGCAAATCTCTGAAACCGTCATATTTACTGTGTATAAGTATGAAATCTTAATTTAATGAAAGAAACAACTTCCACAATATATTCTTAACTTATATGGTATCAGCCGCTGATCTTGGAAACCTATCCCTTCTCCAAAATCCTATACCATGGCTGCTGAGTTTTCCACAACCATTACTAACCCAAACGACGGCGCTCGTCCGTTCGTCATTGTGCACCTCACCAACGCCATAAAACTTACCCCTTCCAACTACATAACCTGGAAGTCGCAAATTCAGGCGACTCTCACAGGTTATGACCTTTTCAAGTTTCTCAACGGCGACCACCCTGCTCCGCCTAAAACTCTTACTGCCGACAACGTCACCACCTCCAACCTGGCGTTTACTTCCTGGATGCGTCAGGATAAACTCCTTTATGGCGCTCTGGTCGGCACCCTCGACGCCTCTGTCGCTCCGTTAGTCACTCGAGCCACCACCTCCAAAGAAGCATGGGATATTCTCGCCCGCACCTACGCCAACCCATCAAAGGGCCACATTAATCAACTCAAAGCCAAGCTACGCTCGTCCACAAAAGGCTCTATGTCGATCACTGAATACATTCAATCGATCACTTCGACTGGCGACCTGCTCGCTTCGCTCGGAAAACCGGTTGACGCTGACGACCTTGTCTCATTTGTCCTCCAAGGTCTCGACGGTAACTATCAGTCCATTGTTGATGCGATCAAGGCCCGAGATACCACCATCCATATTGACGATCTTCACGAAAAGCTCCTTGTCAAGGAACTCGAACTCCGCTCTGCAGCAACCAACTTGGCCGTACCGGCAACAGCCCTGAACGCACAGTCTCGTCCACGCACCAATCGGCAACGCCACCAGCCGCCATCCAACCGCTCACCCTCCACTCATTTTCGCCCTCCTCCCATGGTTCCCCCGCCACAAGCTCGGCCATTTCTTGGTAAATGCCAATGGTGCCGTGAAACGGGCCACGTCGTTGCCTACTGTCCTCTCTTCCGCCAACAGCATCCAAATTCTCGTCCTCCAACACTTCCCAGAACTCCTGCACCTCCACCCCCACCCCAGGCTCACACTGTCAACGCTGCATCCACATCTCAAAACTACATCGTCGACAGCGGAGCAACGCACCACGTTGTCACTGACCTCGACCAACTCTCCCTCCATTATCCCTACAATGGCCCGGACGAACTATTCATGGGCAGTGGCGAAGGTTTGCGAATCACTAATTCTGGAACTCTTTCACTTAGCACTTCTGCATCTTTGTTTAATTTACCCGATACTCTTTGTGTTCCACAAATGACCAAAAATATCATTTCTGTTTCTCAACTTTCAAATCAACAGAACTGTGCTATTGTTTTCTTACCCCATTCTTTTCATGTTAAGTGTCTCAAAACAGGCAGGATTCTTCTTAATGGGCCTTGCAGAGACGGCTTGTACGTGTGGCCCTCCTCTCCTACAGTTCTGTCTTCGTCCCGCATCTCCAGCCCATTATGGCACCATGCCTTAGGTCATCCATCTACTGCTACATTTAAATTAATTCAACAACAACTTCGAATTCGCTCTCCCACGTTCGAGCAATCTGATTGCACCTCTTGTCAATTAAATAAGAGTCATAAGCTCCCATTTTACAATTCCAGTCTTTGTTCAAACTATTTTCTAGAAGTTATTTTCTCTGATGTATGGACCTCTCCAATATTGTCGTATGATGGATTCAAATATTATGTAGTTTTTGTTGATCACTTTACACGGTATTCTTGGATTTATCCCCTCAAACGCAAATCCGATGTCCAACACACATTTATTAAATTTCGATCACTTGTCGAAAATTACTTCAAAACAAAAATCAAAATCTTCTATTCTGATAATGGCGGTGAGTTTATTGCTCTCCAAAATTTCCTAAGTCAAAACGGAATAAGTCACTTTACTTCACCACCCCATACTCCCGAACACAACGGTATATCTGAACGTAAACATCGTCACATAGTCGAAACTGGTTTGGCCCTACTAACACACTCTGGTATGCCACTTGAGTTTTGGCCTCACGCACTTCTCACCGCGGTATATCTCATCAACCGTCTTCCTACCCCAATCCTTCGAAACCAATCACCTTTTTCTATTATTTTTAAACAAAATGCAGATTATGCTAAGTTAAAAAGTTTTGGTTGTTTGTGTTTTCCGTGGTTAAAACCATACACTGCTCATAAATTGGAATCCAGATCTGTTGTTTGTGTTTTTGTAGGTTACTCCACCACTCAACATGCCTACTATTGTATGGACCCGAAAACCCGACGAATCTACACCTCACGGCACGTCAAATTTGTCGAAACAGAATTCCCGTTTCGGCAACAACCAAAAACCCCACAAAATTCAGCCCACCATACCGATTGGACCACCATATCACTACCCATCCTACCACCTCCCATGCCACCTCCCTCTCCTTCCCAATCGGACCCATCATGTCCTAGTTACCCACCTACCCCAACTCCAGCCCCACAAAGCTCTACTAACAGCCCACATAACTCCCCTATCTCCAGTCCCTTAGCCGCCACTCCCTCTACCTCTCAATCATCATTCTCAGAACCACAATCCACACCCCCACCAACTCAAATCATCCCGGATCGTGGCATTATCACTCGATCCAAAAACAACATCATCAAACCCCTCCACAAGATGAACCTCTCTGCCACTCCCCATCCACCCGTTGAACCGCGAACTATCACGCAAGCTCTCAAGGATCGAGCATGGCGAGAAGCAATGCAAAAGGAATATGATGCCCTCTGCGCCAACAATACCTGGACTCTAGTTCCACCCCACCCCACACAAAACTTGGTTGGCAGCAAATGGGTATTTCGAACCAAATATCTTCCCGATGGTTCCATTGATCGTCTAAAGGCAAGGCTCGTCGCAAAGGGGTTCCATCAACGACCCGGATGGGATTTTCATGAGACGTTCAGCCCCGTGGTCAAACCGGTTACCGTCAGAGTCATTCTCACGTTGGCTGTCTCCAAGGGTTGGCGCTTGCGTCAACTCGACATCAACAATGCTTTCTTGCAAGGTTCCCTTTCTGAGCAGGTGTACGTATGCCAACCACCAGGCTTTGTCGATCCATCTCATCCCAACCACGTATGTCGGCTCAACAAGGCCCTTTATGGTCTCCGACAGGCACCGAGAGCGTGGTACACTGAACTTCGCACCTTTCTACTCCAAATTGGTTTTGTCACTTCTGCTGCAGATGCGTCACTCTTCATCCATTCCAGCGAGTCAGTCTTTATTGCCTTATTGGTCTATGTGGACGACATTATCGTCACTGGGAACACCGACACAGCCGTCACCCAACTTGTTCAACGCCTTGCTGCTCGCTTCTCTCTCAAGGATCTAGGCACACTGTCATATTTCCTGGGTGTTGAAGTCATCCCACATCATTCTGGCAGCCTGTTTTTGTCCCAAAGAAAATATATCAGTGACATACTCATCAAAGCTGGCATGGAAGATGCCAAACCAGTCACAACACCACTCTCTGCGTCAACTCCCCTGCTCAAAACAGATGGTGAACCACTTCCCTCACCCACCGATTACCGCTGTCTCGTCGGCAGCTTGCAGTACCTAAGCTTAACCCGTCCCGATGTTGCATATGCCGTCAACAGACTGTCCCAATTTATGCAACATCCCACCTCTTCTAACTGGGCTGCTCTCAAACGCTTGCTTCGGTACCTTGTCGGAACTATCGACAGGGGCATCGTCGTTTCTTCCAGCCCATCCGCAACATTACATGCCTTTTCCGATGCTGACTGGGCTGGTGACAGGGACACTTACGTCTCCACAACCGGGTTCATCATTTATCTCGGTTCCACCCCTATCTCTTGGGGCTCCAAAAAGCAAAGAGCTGTAGCTCGTTCCTCCACGGAAGCTGAGTACCGAGCACTCGCCGACACAGCATCTGAAGTTCTCTGGCTCCTATCTCTACTCAAAGAGCTCCGCCACCGGATCCACCAACCTGCCATATATTGTGATAATATGGGTGCCACCTTTCTCTCCTCCAATCCTGTATTCCACTCCCGAATGAAACACATCGCCATCGCCTATCACTTTGTTCGAGAGAATGTGCAACACGGTGTTTTCCGGGTAACCCATGTGTCCACAGGCGACCAGCTCGCCGATATTTTGACGAAGCCTCTCCACCGTCCACGGTTTGAGTCCATCATCAACAAGCTCGGACTTTCCCAACGGCCGTCCGGCTTGCGGGGGCGTGTTAGAGAATCAAATTAATAGTATTTACCTTTTTCTTTTAATGTTATTTATTTAAATAAACTCAGTCAATGTTGTTCCTTAGTTTGTGCTGAATACGTGGCCAGTAAGTTATGTTAGTGGCTTTATGGAGAGATTTTAGCAAATCTCTGAAACCGTCATATTTACTGTGTATAAGTATGAAATCTTAATTTAATGAAAGAAACAACTTCCACAATATATTCTTAACTTATATTAGGGAAGTTGGGTTCGTCTGTGTGATCTTGGGTGTGTTGGTTTATTTGGTCCAGTAGAAATAGTTTTCTTATGGAGCTTTTGTAGACATTGAGGACTTGGTGTATTTTTTTAAGTTTAGATCTTGGGAATGGTTTGCTCTGTCTCAAAATAATTGTAAAGATTCGTGTTGGCTTGACTGGTGTAATTTCCCAGACCTTTGTTTATGACTTTGGGTATGTTTTTTTTAGTTTTTTAGTTTTTGATGTAATTGGGTTGGAGCATCTCTAATATTCCTTTTAATTAATTTTCTTATCAAAAAAATTGACCTGTAGTGACAAACAAAATTTGTCACTATATGTCGATTTCCGTAGGTATAAGTCACATTGTTAATCATTTACAGGCATGTTGGTCGTGCACTATAGTGCATAACTAGCATCATATTTTTGGGTGTCAGTTAATGTTTTACCGACGAACAAATACGTAAATTTGATGTTTGTCACTATTTCTCGGAGAAAAGTTATTTTTTATCTAAAATATCAAAATTTTTTACAAAACCTGCGCATTCTTTTATCATTGTCTCAATTGTAAATAAATTTTTTATTTTATATTTAAAGTAATCAATAGTATAGATATTATCTAAAACAAAATTGACAACACATCCATATTATCAAAAGCAAATTATATTTAAAATGTTATTTTACAGAATGTAAGAACATTGGACAAATCATAAACTAAGATTTAATATTATTTCATCATTTATAATATTAATATTGAGTACTAATAAACACAAAACATACTAGGCTTTTCACATAGTACTACATTATCTAAAAAGTGTTATCTATTAATCTTGACTTTGTGCACTATTTTTTCATGTTTTGTCTCTTCAAGACTTTGTAGACTTCACAATATCAAGTTATTCAAAAAGTTCCATCTATTAATAACTAGATAAGAAAAAGAAAGTACATTGTTTGCTTTGGGATTATAATGACGTCAAGTTTATTGAGGTATACCATCAATAAGAATATAGAGAATATTTTTTAATAAGAAGCTTCATCTATTCATGATTAAATAAGAACATATAAGTGCATATATATAATTATAGGTAACTCACACTACTACAAAATATATCTTTTATAATATGTTATTATCTCGAATATTCAATCAATCGAAATAATATGTGATATTTAGACGCCTGCATTTTTTTATTAAAAGAATTTTCACTATGATTCTTAATAATAACTATGGTGAAAAGTAGGAAGACATCACTTTTAACTACAGTTGTAATCCCAACCGTGGTGGAAAATGGCGTATGGTCAGTCTAGTCATGAGTTCAATTTCTAACACCAATATTTTTTGTTTTTTTACTTATTTTTAAGCCACTTTTCACCACGGTTGAAATTCTAACTGTGGTGAAAAGTAACATTTGGTCATGGGTTTGAATCCCAGCACCAACTTTTTTTTATTTTTCACTTATTTTTAAGTCACTTTTCACCACGATTGGAATTCCAACCATGGTGAAAAGTGGCGTCTTCTTTTGTTTTTTTAAATATATAACGCTTTTAGTTCATTCACTTTTTCCTTATACGTACTTAGACAAACTTCATATCCTGCCTCCAAACTTCTTCCATTTACAAAACAATATTCCCCCACTAAACCAAACTTTAAACAACATTTATTCCATAAACGAAACTCAAAAATATTTATTTCATTAACGAGGTTCAAAACTCCATTATCTCTTATCTAAATTGAACAAGACATGAAAATCATGGATTCAACATAGCAACATTAGTTGTTGTTGTAGTGTCAGGTAAAATTTTATTGTTTAACGATTATATTTATTTATTTTGTTATTGTTGCTTTTGTTGTTGTTCTTATTGTTTTTGTTATTGATGTTGTTGTTGTTGTTCTTCTTGTTCTTGTTGTTTTTGTTTTTGTTTTTGTTGTTGCTTTTTTGTTGTTCTTGTTGCTCTTATTGTTGTCTTGTTGTTGTTATTGTTGTTGTTATTGTTTTTGTTGTTCTTATTGTTCTTGTTGTTGTTCTCGTTGTTCTTGTTGTTGTTCTTATTGTTCTTGTTGTTCTTGTTATGGTTCTTGTTGTTCTTGTTGTTGTTATGTTAAAAATACTTAATATTATATATTGTGATGAAAGTTATCAATGTAGTCAGGTAAAACATGTGGCAAAAATAAAAAATGCTAACAGACCTTTCACCACAAGTATTTAAAATATTTGTGGCTATAAGTAGCGTACTTTCCAGTTTTCTACCACGGATATTGGATAATGGTTGTAAATAATCCATATAAAATCACATCTTACCTAATAACGGTTGTTCAACCATTATTATAGGTCATTCGTAGTTGTGATTATAAGTGTTTTTCATAGTAGTGTCAGATATTCATTAACTTTAATACCTTAAAAGTGTAGTGAATTAATATAGTTAGTTCTTTAAATCCTCCTACATGAAGAGCATAATGATATTCTTTAGATTATCTTTTTGTTAATTTTGCAAATCAATGTTGAACATCAAACACCTAGGTTGTTCAAATCATTCCTCACTATTCAGTACTCGATTAAGAAGATATTCAGATTTAGGGAAATAAAACTATAATGCAAAACACACTCGCACAATTATGAGTTCAAAAGGAGTATAAACATGACATAATTAATGCAAGACCAAATGGAAAATTCATTACATACACCGCGGAAGGGAACAACCAAAATACAGGAGCATCGAACACAGACAAGTCAAAAATCAATTTAAGGCTAAAATGTAAAAACTCAAGGTTTTGAGCAGAAATCATAATCATGTAATCACTCACATCAGAATTAAGATAAAATAGGTCAAGTTCACAGAAAAATAAAGATTAAGGAAACTAATTGTCTAAGCCAGGCAACACAAGCTCTTTCATCAATTCTTAAGTAGCACTCATAAGATTTAAACTTCAATTTTGGTGCTCGTAAGTACAGTTTTTACGGTGATTTCAGTTTATATTCATTGTTCTCATATTTTAACATCAAAATTTGTCTTTTGCAATAGGTTCATGCATGAGATGTGTGTTTAGAGGGTCTTAATAAAGTATTATTTCTTAGAACATTCAAAATTCAATTTAAACAATGGGGAGAAAACGCTATCCAAACGTACATATAAAATAAGTTAATTGATGAGAACAAAGAATGTTACATGAGACCGTTTTACCATGTGTAAGTATATATTTATTAGTATTTTCTTTTATAAATCAATTTTATACACATTATTAATTATTTTGAATATTTTAACAGTTCACATTGGCAACTAGTTATTGTATGTCCGAAGCAAAATATTGTAATTATGTTTTGCTCGTTACACTATGATATTGATGAATCCATGCATGACGTTTTGAGCGGGTACGTGATATTATTCGTAACACTCAAATTTTACCTTTAGTTTTGAATAGTTTTTATTCATGTTTCATTTTTACCGACATGTAGAGATATTGAGGAATATAATTTTGTGAATCGTAAAATGAGAGGTAAAAATTTAAGGTTTTTTCCTCCAAAAATAAGTATTACTTGTGCTTTTTGTCGTTATTTTATTTTTGCTAATGTGTTACTTATGCTTTATGTGTATTAGTAACTATATGAAAATTATTTATAGACGCAGAGACAACCCGACAGTCATTCGTATGGATGTTATGTTATGAAACATATGTTTGATATTGTCTCATGAGACATGAGTAATTCATAAGTTATTGTATTAACTTTATCCATACACATATAATCTATTTATATTTGTTAAGTTAATTTTATTGTTGTTAGCTTATCATAATTTAAATTTTGTACAAATTGTAGGTGTTTAACGAGCGAACACCATTCTCATAAAAGGATATAGATGACATCCGATCACGTTGGGTCGGTTGCTTCATATCTATTTACGAATCTCAACAATATTAGTTTTTCTTGGTTGTTGTAAACATTGTGTATAGGTTTTCTGTTACACATGCATTTGGTTCGTATACTATTTTCAAACATGTATAAGTTCTCTTGGTGTACCATTTTGGATGTGTACATTTGGTTTTGTAAATCATGTGTGTGTATTTAATTATGTTCTGTTATAAAATAAAATATTCTGATTTTGTCACAAAATGTTATGTTCTGATTCTATGTATAAAAAATTACAGGTTAGTCAAATTGAGTTTAAGACAAAATATAAATGAAAAAAAAAAGGTTTTACCCCTCAGTTTTAATTTAAACTGACGTAAATACTTTGTATTTTTCTTAGATATTTTTAATAGAAACCGAGACGTATGTCGCGCATGCTTTATAATTTTGAAAATAAAAAAATATTATTATTGGGGGTCGAACTAATGATCATTACAACTTACCTCTTGACGGAACAACGACTGAGGGGTAAAATGATAAATTTTTATGACGCTCTTCTTTACCTCGCATGCGAAATCGAGATAGAATCACTTTTTCAACCAAGGTGAAATGAATTTTTTGTAGTTGTGTGTATAGCAATTTTAAATGAATGAGAGTGATTTTAAACTTCTAAGAACAATTTGGACGATTTAAAGAAGAAAAAGATGAATTATAATTGAAACGAGAGTGAAGTTTTAGTGTGATTGAGACCGACTTCAACAAGTAAAGGATGTAAGAATGAACTACGATTAAGAGAAAGTGAATTTTAAGAGAGATTGAGATCTATTTCGAATAACTGGTAATTGAATTGATGATCGGCGCTTAAGACCGATTGAGAGGTAGAGTAATGTTTGAGAGCAAGAATAAAGTTTTTTCTTATTTATCCTAAAGTTTTTCCTTATTTATCTTTTATGATAAAAATAAAATAATAATAATAATAATAAAAAATTATTATTATATAATTTATATAAATTAAAAATATTATTCAAACAAATTAAAAATTAAATAAAACTCTAATTTTAGTGATGGGCATTTCTTATTCGTAGGTAAAACAATTTCATGATTAATCAAATGACTATGGGTAAAAGACAATTGAGTATGACTATTTAAGTATTTGTAAAATACGAATACGATATAAGCATTAATTTTTGAGAACATATAGTAATCTGTTCAATCATATTCATTGTCATTCTTAGTCTTACTCATCGGACTGAGTGAAAAATTCAACTTACGATAAAAGTAAAAAGTTGTTAATTTATTTATTCATTTTATATTGAATAGAGACATAATTTATTGATGAAAATATAAGTTTCCAAATTTGTGATGTATACAAAAAAATAATGCATAACTAATATTTTTTAAATAAATATATTGACTGCTACAGAGTACTAACCGACCATTAGATGCAGTCACCATGTAAAGGTGCAAGACAAAATATACACATTAAATTTATTATAATTTTGTATTCATGTTCATTTAAAAATATTCTTTGTTCATATTACTATATTGCATGGTATTTGCTTGCAAATTGTAATACAGATACTATAAGATCAAAATATTAAGGGTGATGTGTTTGGCTATGAGTTGCTTACGATGAAAATACGAAAGTTGGTGATGGGTCACTTTCTCATAGAGCATTTTTCCCAAAGGTCCAACGTAGAGAAGACATTGACATTTTCTCAAAGGTCTATCGTATGAGTTTCAAAGGGTGTCGACTGAGGTATTGTGGTGGCAAGAGATAGGAGCAACTTTCTCAATCACATCATATCAAGGTTTCAAGGATTGAACAAAAAAGAATTAATATATAATTATTGCGTTAATCAACAAGATGAATTTCATAGGACACATATAAAGTTCTCCGTTTATCAATTTTGATGGTTGTGTATTAAGTATCTCGTCAAGAAGAACATGTCGTTGATTTCAAGTTCGTTGGTTTAAAATTTTTTTTGGGTAGTGTTGTGAAAGTGATGTTTAGAAAATAGAGTATGATCGATTTTTTTATCGACAAGAAAACTACAAAGGAAAAGAAAATAGAGAATAGAAGAAAAAGACAATTCAAAATGGTATAAAATTTAATTCTTGATTCAATTATACATTAAGAAACAATGTTTACAATTGAATCTCAATCACACTATTTCTTCCTCTGATTAGGATTATCAAGGACTGATGGAGAACTGAGAACTAATATGTTATTTATAAGAAAAGCTAAACCCTGACTAACCCAATTCGACATGCTAACAATCTAACACATTTCGACAACTACACTAGGTCTTCGATTTCGATAGAGCTTGCTACAATACTAGTTTATAATCCATAAGCTACAAATCTCCACCTTGGAACAAACTATAAACCACGAAACCAACTAGTTGTCATCATGCAATCCTATCAGCTGCATACAGTGGACAAATATGCAACTTGATAATGTCTTGGTGATCATATCAACATTGTCATCAGTCGAAACCTTCAGCACTTAGACTTCTCCACGCTCGATTATCTCGCTAATAAAATACAGCCTCACATTGAATGTGCTTGGTTCGCTCATGATAGACTGAATTATTCGACATATGTATTGCACTTTAACTATCACATTTAACAGCAATTGATTGACCTTTGAGTTTCAGCTCCTTAACAAAACCTTCAAGTCACAATGCTTTTTTCACAACTTCAGTGAGGGAAATATACTCTGCTTTAGTGGTTGACAAGACAACAACCTTCTGAAGTGTTGCTTTGCAACTGATTGTTATGTCAAACATGGTGAACACATATCCAAAAGTAGATTCTCTAGAATCCATACAACCTACATAATTAGAGTTGACAAGTCCTTTGATCTCTACTTTACTATCATCACCACAGACTCCACCATAAATCAGGATTCTGCTCAGAGACTCATTTATGTACCTTAGAATCCACTTCAATGCTTGTTAGTGCGCCTTTCCATGATTGGCCATGTACCTGCTTACAAGGCTCACAACATATGTTATGTCTGGCCTGGTACATACCGTAACATACATCAAAAAACCTATTATACTAGCATATGAAATATTATTCATATAGGCTCTTTCGACTTCAGTATTAGGAATTTGAGTCGTACTTAGCTTGAGTTGAAGATTTGTAGGAGTCACAACAGGCTTTGAGTTAGACATTCCAAACTTGTCGAAAATCTTCAGTAGGTATGCCTCTTGAGATAAACATAATCTCTACTACTTTTTATCTCTTTGAATGTCAGTCTCAAGAATCGTGGAGGCAACTCCAAGATCCTTCATGTCGAACTCCTTATTGAGTTCACCCTTCACCTTCATAACATCATCGACACTGTTGCTTTCTATGAGAATGTCATCCACATAAAGCAACAAAATAACAAGTGAACTTTCGAGTTGAAATCTGAGGTAAACACAATGGTCGAACTGGCTCTTAGTGAAACATATGTATGCCATGAATTTGTAGAATCTCATATTCCATTGTTGAAGAGATTGTTTCGACTCATATAATAACTTATTCAACTTACACACATAATTTACCTTTCCCTTTTCTGCATACCCTTCAGGTTGCCTCATCTGGATTGTTTCATCTAGATCACCATACAGAAAGGTTGTCTTTACATCCATTTGTTCAAGTTCTAAGTCAAACTTTTCCACCATAGCTAATAACATTCTAATGGGTTTGTGCTTTACAACAGGTGATAACATATCATTGAATTCGACGCATTATTTTTGAGGGAATCCTCTAGCAACCAACCTTGTCTTAAATAGCTTCGACATCACTTCATCGATTCCTTACTTAACCTTAAAGATCCAGTTACAACTAACTAACCTGACCTCGGCAAGTATCTCGATCAACTCCTAAGTGTTATTATCATGAAGAGATTTCATCTCGTCATCCATGGCTTTACGTCATTCAGTATTGTCTCGACTCCTCATAACTTCCTTATAGTCTATAAGTTCTTCATCCAGAACCTCAGTTGTAGAAATTAAGGCATAAGAAATGAAATGTTCATAACCAAGTCTCTGAGGTGGCTTCATGACTCTTCTTGACCTGTATCTTGCCAGCAGGAAGTCATTATCAATCTCCTCAACTTCCCCAATGACTTGTGCTTGTTCTTCAACTTCATCTGGGTTATGCAATTCAACATCACTATGTTTCACCTCAATAAGAATCTCTTCTTGCTCCAACTATTCTCCAAAGATCTTTGTACTTCGACCAACATCATAAGTTTTATTGAAAGTCATATCAACTTCATTAAAAACTACATATTGACGTGTGATACATCTCATGTGACCTGACTCTAGACACCATAACCTATATGTTTGGACTCCTTTAGGGTATCCAATGACACATAAATTTCAGAGTTATAGGTTTGACCTTGCCTTGCCTAATGTGAGCATATGTTACACAACCAAATATTCTCAGTTTATTGAGGTCTGGTGGATGACCTGACCAAACTTCTTCAGGTGTCTTCATCCCCAAGGTAGTTGAGGGACACCTATTTATCAGGTAAGCTGCAGTCATGATTGCCTCGACCCCAAAAACCTTCTTTAACCCTGAACTAACCAACACGCACCTCACTCTTTTCAGAATGGTTCGATTTAACCTTTCAATCAAACCATTTTGTTGGGGAGTACCTGCAGTAGTTTTGTGCCTTGCAATACCAAATGCATCACAATAGTTGTCTAAATACTTATTACAAAATTCAAGACCATTGTTTGTCCTCAACCTCTTGACCTTCCACCTACTTTGGTTCTTGACCAGAGTCTTCCAACTTTTGAAATTTTCAAAAGTTTCATCCATTGCTTTTTGAATAAATACCCACAATTTTCATGAGTAATCATCAACTATGGATAGAAAATATATTGCATCTGAGTGTGAAGGATTTCTTGTAGACCCTCAAAGATCAACATGGATATAATCAAAGGTTTCATGTGTCCTTTGTTTACCTTTATTAAATTTCACCTTACAGGATTTACCAAATACACAAGGTTCATAAAACTCTAATTTTTTGACCTTGTCACCATATAACAAATTTTGTTTCAATAATTCGACCATGCGTATTTCATTGACATGGCCAAGTCGTTTGTGCCACAAATCAGTCTTCGATATAGGTTTTGTGGATGCCACATCTATTGAAGCACTTACAACCTCAATCTCAGGGGTATGCATGCCCTGTCTCTTGATGCATATATATGGTAAGGAGGTTTCAAATGGGCCTCGTGGATAACCCTCTAATGGTGCATTAACAATGACTTCCTCGTGAGCTTTAGGGGCTTCAGGGACATTAGGGCCTATTGTATCATCTAGTGACTCGTGGCCCCATGAAATGGATGCATGAGATACGCGTTTACGAGAAGCATAACCAAATGGTTAAGAACCTCGACGTTGCAAACTAGATGGTTATGAATATTAAATCGAGTTACCATCAACTCATAGCCTCGCAGTCCTGGCTGCAAACCTCTCAGGTCGTACCGACGCGACTTGGGACACACGTCTGAGCTTAACTATACCAGGGTCGGTTTCATGGTTGTTTCCATTCATTGCACTTTACGTTGTAAATTGACATAGAGAAAAACAACATGTCATGAAAAATCCATAAATCCCACAAAATCAACCAAATTTTAGTTTGAGTCAAATCCGGAGATGCATCTTCGGACAGACATGTGATTCTCATCTATGGCAGAAACGCCATTGCTGTCCTAACCCTCCAAAAATATGTCAATGCATGTTCTTGTAGGCTACCAATTTCGTTTACACTGCTCTCTAATGAATCTAAAACAATTAATGTAGCTTAAACAACTAACTACAAATCAAAACATAAAAAGAGATAGCATTTTGAACATCCATTAAAAAAAATAGGACCTATATAACTATGTAAAGTTACGCTATAGAATTATGTAATACATATTCCATTTTTTGCTCTCTAAATTTTGGTCTTCGCTCTCTTTGTTTTACAACACGTTATCAGCACGAAACTCTATCATGTGAGTGATTTTATGATCAATTTGCATAATTTTGTTTCTTCTCTTTCAATTAAGTTTTTAATATATTTTTTCCTTCATCTTGTAGATTAATTTTTAACGTGTTAATATATTATATTTTTGTACAAAATTCTATTGAAAATTTTGCTTAGTTAACACAATTATATTTTCAAGATTGTCTATCATTGACGAATTCTTGAAGAATTCATATTTAGGCACCCCTGTAGGATTCTGAAAATCTTGATATGTTAATCTTGATTTACGAAATATAATTCACAAAGAACTTAAAATTTAATATTAAAGAATCCCTAAAAGATTGCATGAATAACATGCGTCCTAAAAGAATTGCATGAATAATGTTAAAATATCGCATGATGATTGCTTAAAGAATTATTTTTACTTATTGATTTGAAGATTTATGACATGATTTTGAAGATTTTTTTATCGAGCATTATAGAAAGATTATGCAAAAAATAGTTTGTTCTTGATCACTATGAAGATCATTTATGATATATAATTCTTGAAGAATTAAGAATTTTAAAATAAAGATTGCTCACATATTATGAATTTTCTTAACGAGAATCATTTGTATAGTTCTTCAGTTGGAATTTATGATATTTTTTATAACTATACAATGAAGCATTCCCGAAGGATTGTATGAAAAAGTACATATTATTATTCTAAGATTTATAATATAAGATCCCCGAAGGACTCCTAAAATGATTGCTCGCAAAATGGTTTATTTATTTATTATTATCTATGAAAATCATTTGTGATATCATTCGCGATGAACTATGAAATTAATATAAATACATCATTAAAGAATTGATCATTGTCATATTAAATTATGATTGAGTGTTACTAGAGTTAAATCATTAGAGTGTGATTAAATTTGATAAGATCAATTTGATATAAGTATAAGTTGGATCAAATAAAATTCAAAGATAAATTATTATGTTTCTTGAATATGCTCATGAAGTAGCAAAATTAAGAATATAATTTCAAGAATACGTCGAAAGATTACTTATAATTGTGATTTAAATTTTTATTGTTCACACAAAATATATCAAAGGCCACCTATTGATTATATTATATTCTTATAAGTCAACAAACTATTTATAATTTTTTTTAGGTTTGATTTCAATAATAATACACTTTTTTTTTGATTATGACTTTTACTTTTATCTTTTGGTGCTAAGATTATGATTTTTACTATTATAAGTTATAGTGTTGTAATTTGGCCTTAATGATAGTAAAATGTGCTTACAATTTTTATGTGTACATGATTTATCATTGTTCTAAAATTATAATGTAACGGTTTAAAAATTATATTGTATTTAATTATTTTTAGACTAAATTATAGTTTTTATTTTTCTATTTTGTCCAACTCACGATATAAGTCCTCCTATTTTTTTTATACAGTTTTGGTCTCATGCCCATTTTTCAACCAAAAAGCGCTAAGGTGTCCAATTTTTTTGATTACATGACATTAATGTACTAACTTGGCATTATTTCAACAATTTATTTATTTATTTATCAATAAAAGTAAAATTAAATTACATGTTTTTATGTTAAGAAGTGATAATTAAAAAAGTAAAATCATTTTATGAAACTTTCAAAACGAGAAAGGATAATACGAGGAAGCGAGTGAAATGATATTAAAATTAAACAACAGATGCTTATTTTCATGTATAATTATTTCATCAATGGTATGGTTATACATGCAAAATCAAAAACATAATAAGAAAAATTAAACAACCTAATCTTCTTTTTATGCGTAATTAGGGTCAATCAAACTGGTCCAATTCTAATTTAAAAGAAGGCTAAAATTTTAAAAAATTACACTTATAATAATTAAAAGTGACACATTGAAAATATAATTATATATTAATAAAAAAATTTAATTATTATTATTTTGACTTTAATTAATCTCACTTTTTTAATGTATTGGGTTTTTATTATAGTATTTTTTAATTATTTTTTTTATAATATTTATTTATAGAGGTTAATTATTATGCAAAAAAGTTTTACAATGTCAATTCATCACCATTATCTGTTTGTATTATTTTATAGTTTTTTAAAATAAAAATCAAACTTATTTTAATATTTAACATTTATAATTAATTGACGGTGTAAAATCCTTTTATACTATTTCAATTAAATTCTTATTTATATATATATTATTAATATTAATATAAAAAAAATAAGTTTTTTAAAATGTTAAGACCTTTCCAAATTTGGGGCTTGTGTTGTAGAGTCTGATGCTTTTGTATAGGACCAGGATTGAGTGTAGTAAATCATGGATGGAGTTTCTATTTTTATTGTTAGAGAGAAAGTCTTCTATTTTATAAAGAGATAGGCAAAAAAATAAAATAAAGTGAAGGTATAGAAATAAATCTCGAAAGCATGTTAATAATCCCTTATAAAATTGGAGTAAATGCCAACTTTTGAAAAATAAAAATGCTAGACAAATCTCTTTAAAAAATCAAAAAACAAACTAAGAAATTAGCATATAAATAAATTGGAATTGGAAAAAATGAAAAGGCAAACTAAAACCAGATTAAACAAAATAAAATTTAAAAAATTAATCATTTGAATAGAACAAAATTCACTTCACAACTAATTTGATGAGTTCAAAATCAATTAGAGTGATCACTAATAATTCTTTCAATGAAAGATTATTGATCAAAATAGTAAAAATCAAACAAAAATTATACATCATCATTGTTATATGATCACAATTAATCTAAGCACAAATACAATCACTTACAAATTGGCTAAATAAATACCCCACACAACATGAAAGTTGCATATAGAAGTCATATAAAAATAACTATGATTTAATGGATTAGTGGAGTTATAGAAAAATGACTTACAGCAAGTTTATGAATAAGAGTTAATGGATTAATGGAGTCACATAAGTTAATTTAATTAATAATATTTAATTAATTTTAAAAAACAATTATAAAAATAAATATAAAAAATTAGTGGGAAGATGGCTGATAATAATAAATAAATAAATATAAGAATATAAATTTACAAAGTTATCTTAAATTTTGACGCCAATTTTAATAAGTGATTTAACAACTTTTATATATTAGAATATTTATAAAAAAGTGTGGCTTACTATTTTTTAGCCAATTGAGAAGTTAGTTTTTATTTATTGCTCATGGTTAAATGTATTTTTTTATTGAAAAGTTTTTAATAGAAATTTCATTAATTTTTTATTTAATTAATTTTTATTATTGGTGAATGAGATAATATAAAGTGAATAGATGTGTCCGTGTTTTATTTATTATTTTTTTTAGTTAGTTAATTTATTGTAGATTTTAGAGGAAAATTTTGTAGAAGAATTTCTAAAATTTTTAGCAATTTGAAAATGTAAAGTTATTTTATTTATTTATTACATGTGACAAAATAGTTTTTTTTTCTAACATAAAGTTTTTTAGTGAGAATTTATTAATTTTTCATTTAATTAATTTTTATTATTGATGAATAAGGTAGTAGGAAACGAGTAATATTTTTGTATTTTAGTTTATCTAGCCAAAATTTTTAGTGCAAGAACTTTTAAGATTATAATTTAATATAATATTATAAGATGATATTTTATTTTTTCAACTTTATTTATTACTTATAAAAGTGATACATCAATATAATAAGAGAGAGAACTTATAACATTTTAAAAATTAAAAAAACTAAGATTAAAAAATTAAGAGAAATAAAATTATAAATAAATAAATAAAAATAAGAAATGGAAATCAAAATCGAAAATGCATTTAATCAAATAAGTTTTTCTTACGATAAAACAAAATAAGCGTTTTTTGGTTGAGAAGAAAGCAAATAATTTTTGATCGAAAAAAATGAGAAATGTTTTTAGTTGTAAATAAAAGCGCGCCAAAATCAATACGGTTTCCCGCGCTATGCTTTAAAACTAAAAACCCTCACCGCCGTTTTTCTTCTCATTTCCTTTCAACTTCTAAGATCACAGTAACCGAATTAGAGAGATATGGCGGATCAAGAAGGTTCAAGCAGGAAGCGTAGGGCAACAAGAGAACCCAAATCCACCTCCCACAGCCAAGCATTAGAGCTTCTCAGATCCCGCCGATCCGGTGACCGTCGTTCCGACGCCGCCAAACCTCAAATCAGGTTAGAAAACCCTATCTACGACACAATCCCCGAGGAAGAGTACACCGCTCTAGTCGCTAGCCGCCGCGATCAATCGCTGTCGTTCATAGTTGACGATGATGGACTCGGTTATGTTGATGAAGGTGAAGAAGAGGATTGGTCCAAAGCTGGTGTCACACGCTCGGAAGACGAATCTGACGGTGAATCGGAGAAGCCGAAACGGAAGAAGGAAAAATCTCAGAGTAAACGTCCTTCTGCTTCTGCTGCCGCGCTTTCAGCTGCTGCTGCTATGATGGGACCGCAGAGAGTTTCGTCCATGTTCACTTCCGCGGTTTTCAAGAAAAATAGAGACGATAAAGTTGCTGATAGCATTGTTGATGATGTTCTCAAGGAGTTTGCACCGGATGAGACTGATAGACTCAGCCGGAGAAAACTGCAGTCAAATCCGTCTTCTATTGCCAATGGAGGATTACATATTAAGCCCTCTTCTGAACCTGTACGAAGTTATTCTTCGCATCAAAATATCTCAATTGCAAAAGTTGATACTGAATCTGTTATGGTTAATAAGGATTTTGAGGATAAGTCTAATGAATCTAGTTTAGTGTTAGAGCCAACTTGTGAAGCAGAAGTTAATGGAAATTTGGGAAATGATGAGTCACTAATGAAGGTGGAACCTAGTGACTGTCCCTCTCCGAGTAATGGGAATTTAGTTGAAGAGAAAGTTGTGGAGGTGAAAGAAGCTGAAATGGAAGTTAAACCTGCTGTGAAAAAAGAGGGTTTTGTTTTGAATGCGAAAGTTACGGAAGAGGTGGTGGATCCAAAGTTGTGTGCTACTGCTGGTTGGCAGGCTGCAAGGAGTGCTGGTGGTGGTGAGATAAAAACTGCTGATTTGAATAATCAACAACAGTCTGAACTCAAGTTGGAGCCAGAGGGATCATTGCCTTTTTACATACTTGATGCTTATGAGGAGTATTATGGAGCCAATATGGGTACTCTTTATTTGTTTGGAAAGGTAATTTTGTGGTTTTGAATTTAATTTTAATGTTAATTTGAATTAGTAATTTCGTGTAAAAGTTTTTGTTGATTACCTTGAGAAGATTGTGATAATTAATGATTTCCCCTACCATTTGTTGCTCTCTTCTGGTGCTTTAACTACTGTCTATATGTTCTTCAAGTCAAATCAATTTATAGTTTTTAGTTGTTTGATCTAATGTGTGCGTCAGTTTATTTTTCCCATTCGAATATATCTGTCTTTCATATGGTTTTCCCAATAGCCATTGCTTTGTTAGTGAGCAAAAATGTAATTGAAATAAGAACCTTTTTATTCACAATGATTCATGGCATTGCATGTGTTTTTGTTCACCTACAAGATTTTAGTTTTGTGGTGCCAACGTCTCATCAGCGGGGCTAGTTGTCTAGTCATATTTTGGAATTGAGTTTTTCACCTTTTTTTGGTACCTGGCCAACAGAAAGCTGTGGTAGTACAATGATTTTGACTATTAGTATTCTTGTTGATAATTAGGTCAAAACAGGGAATTCCTATCAGAGTTGCTGTGTTGTTGTGAAGAACATGCAGAGGTGTGTCTATGCCATTCCAAGTACTCCTTTGCGTTCCACTGAGATGATACAACTTGAGAAATATGTCCAAGAGTCTAAAATTACTCCTGCAGATTTCCGTAAAAAGCTGCAAGTAAGTTTCTATGCTATTGACATCATGCATAAATGTATATGACTTTTGTTCTTATTTTATGTTAGTTTGGATTTTCTTTACCTAATTTCTTTTGCCCTGGGTTGATTAAATCTATTTTGTCCCACATCTCTTTTAAACTGTAGGACGCAGTATCTGATACAAAGAATGAGATAGCAAAACACCTTGTGGATCTGGGCGTTTCTAACTTTAGCATGGCACCCGTTAAGGTTTGCTTATTAATAATTTTCTGATGCCATGAATGCATAGATAAGTTATGTGATGCCTTTGTATACATTCTTTTTGTTTGTTTTTCTATTTTGACTCTTTGCTCATTCTTTGCAGAGGAATTATGCATTTGAACGATCTGACATACCTGCAGGTGAAAATTATGTTGTGAAAATAAATTATCCGTTCAAGGTACACTGTTAATCTACTATTATTCTCAATATAAATTAAAAATGACAAACTATGTCTTCATTATTTCCTCATGAGCTTGTTATATGTGTAATTTGTTTCAATGTTTACCACAATTTTAACCATTGCAGGATACAGCACTTCCAGTAGACCTCAAAGGAGAAAGTTTCCGTGCTATTCTTGGAGCTCGAAGCAGGTATTGCCATCCTCTGATGTTTTGGTTATAATTAAAGCATGCAGTCTCTAGGGAAATTTATTGAATGAGGCTATATGAAACTTAGGAACTCTATTTTTTTGATGTGTTTATTTTTGTCTGTCACCTGTTCCACTGAGGTTTTTGTTCAGTAATTCCAAGCTTTCCCTAAATGATTTATTGGTGCTGCAATTCCCAAACTTGTGTTGAAAAGTATTCTTAAATTGAACAATGATTTCTTAGAAAAACAGATGAACTGACTTTATCCCCAACTGCAGTGCACTTGAGCTATTTTTGATTAAAAGAAAGATTAAGGGGCCTACATGG
The DNA here is from genome assembly GCF_024323335.1 of Lathyrus oleraceus. Lineage (NCBI taxonomy): Eukaryota > Viridiplantae > Streptophyta > Magnoliopsida > Fabales > Fabaceae > Lathyrus > Lathyrus oleraceus. Next base: position 461,438,244 of record NC_066580.1, read on the forward strand.
CTACAAGTTTCAAACTTTTCTACCTGCTCAGCTTCCCAAAGGGTGAGATTTCATTATGAACATCTACTATAGTAATGTATATGATATTTTTTTTCCTACAGAGGCATCCTTTTCTTTAAAAAATCTTAACAGATTGTTTGTACATATAGGTTAGCTGGTGCAAGTTTGAAGTGACTGTTGACTCTCCTAAAGACATCAGGGTTTCTTCTTCATCTTCCTCAAAAATCACTCTCGTGATTCCTCCTGTGGTTGTCACGGCGATAAACTTGAAAACTATCATAAACGAAAAACAGAACATAAATGAAATTATATCTGCATCTATTGTCAGTTGCAATATGGTTAAGGTTGATTACTGTTCTTTTTGCAATATGGTTAAACTTGAAAACTATCATAAACGACAATTTTAATTATTTCTTTTGAACCTTTCAAAATATTTTGCAACTTATGATGATGCACATGTCCTAAATTCATAATAATCTAGCATCCTTCTGCTTACAAAGTCTTGACTGTGCCTGTGGAAAATCATCTTAGCTGATACAATAGGCAATAGGCTGAATTTTTCTTTGTATTCGCTTAAAACAAATTAGAAGCTTGAACTTGATACTTGTAAATGTTCTGTGTAAATATATCACTTTGTGCCCTAATTGACAGCTTGAATATTATTATCAACTTTAAAAGATATGTACTAGTTTTTCTAAATAAGATCAACATTAACCTTTCCTGTTTGACTTCTTAGATTGACACTCCTATGCTGGCTTCAGAGTGGAAGAAACCTGGAATGCTGACCCATTTTACTGTTATTCGCAAACCTGATCTGTATATATGGCCAATGGGATTCAACAAGGAGGTCATAGATAGAAACTTAAAAGCTGGGTCACATGTTCTGTGTTTTGAAACCAGGTGGAAACTTTAAAATACTTATTAATAGTTTGATGCACTACCACATGTTGTGCTTAGAGTTCAAATATTATGCTATTCAGTAATAGCAATATTTTTCTTGAATATTATATGCTTGCTTCCAGGATTGACTATTTATTTACTTTGTTTTCAGTGAGAGAGCTGTGTTAAATCGTCTAATGATAGAATTAAACAAGATGGATAGTGATGTTCTTGTTGGACATAATATTTCTGGATTTGACCTGGATGTTCTTCTCCACAGATCTCAGGTAGGAGTTTTGCTGCTTTCTTGTCCAATTATATGGCATTTTTCACATCGAATAGAAATTAACTGAATTGTTTGTATCACTCTATAGTCTTTTTTATTATTCTTTGCTTTCCATTGGATGACATCTCGACGATAAACGTTTGGTTCAAAATGTTTGGATTAGGTCTCGTAAAAAGTAGTATGAATTTCACCTAAGACCAAAGTTTGTTGTTAGAGCTGATTATGTTGGATATACTGGGAAAGTAGCTGGTTGAAAGTGAAACTTCAGACAGTTATTTATTGAAGCATTACAATTCACAAGGAATACTGAGTCTGGGCCTGACTTTTTAATCTTCATACCTTAAAGTTTTATCTTGAATTTCCTATTTCCACAATAATTGCTCATTTTCTTTTCATCATATATCCAAATTGCATTTTATAATATGAAGACACTGCTGCTGCTGCTCCTTTAAACACAAACTTGTGCAGGCTTGCAAGGTTCCAAGCAGCTTGTGGTCTAAACTTGGCCGTCTCAACCGTTCCACAATGCCTAAGCTTGATAGAAGAGGCAAAACATTTGGTTTTGGAGCTGATCCTGCTATCATGTCCTGTGTTGCTGGTCGGCTTCTTTGTGATACATATTTGTGTTCCCGTGACCTATTAAAGGAGGTGAAATATTTGTTGAGAAATTTTGCCAATCAGGGATTTTGGATGTTTTTTCTTTCTTGCTAACTACCTTAATTGGTTCTTCCAGGTTAGTTATTCTTTAACTCACCTTGCAAAAACACAGCTCAACCAGTCTCGGAAGGAAGTTGCTCCACATGACGTTCCACAAATGTTCCAATCTACCAAATCCCTGATGGAGCTAGTAGGTGCTATTGTCCCCGAATAGTTTTTATTTTTATTTTTTATAAATGTTGTTGACAAGCTATTTGAGGTGCTCATTGTACAAGTTATACGCAGGTTCCTTTTTCCAATGAATAGCATTTCACTGATATGAAACTTTTTTCATTTCTGTTTTTCTGCTTGAAAATAAATCTAGATACATTATGCAATACGCTGCACTAGTAGATAATGAACTATTGCACTGCTGAGTATCTTATGACTAAAATGAAAAATGCAGAATCTAGATGATTAAGTTAAGGGATCTTCTCAACTAATTGTTTTGAAAAATTTGTGTGGGTCGAGCAACTTACCACTTTCATTTGACATACTTGATTCATCAAACATGATAGTTATATGACATGCTTATGTTTGATTTGGTCAGATTGAATATGGTGAAACGGATGCATGGTTGTCTATGGAACTCATGTTTTATTTGAGTGTCCTTCCTCTCACACGCCAGTTGACCAATATAAGTGGAAATCTGTGGGGGAAAACTCTTCAGGTGAACCCTTACAGCATTTATTTGCCGGCTTGTTTTGATATTGTACATGATGTAGAAGTTAGAGGCCCATGCCTAATGTTTTCTATTTCAGGGTGCCCGGGCCCAGAGGGTGGAGTATCTTTTGTTGCATGAGTTCCATAAAAAGAAATATATTGTTCCAGACAAGTTTTCTAATAACGCAAAAGAAACAAAGTTGACAAAACGCAGAGTAACTCACGGTGTTGATGGTGTCAACTTTGATGAAGCAGATAACAATGATGCAAACTATCATAATGATGCTTTTGAAAGTGATCATAAGAAAAACAAAAAGGCTTCTTCCTATGCTGGAGGGCTGGTTTTAGAGCCAAAGAAGGGTCTATATGACAAATATATATTACTTCTGGATTTCAACAGTCTATACCCATCCATCATTCAGGTTGGTAATATTCTCCTTCAAAATATGCTTCTGATTTTGCTGTCACTAAGTACTCCTTTGGTGTTTTGTCTATTTTATTTACTTGTCTGCTTTGCTTCTAATGGTGTAGTTTATAGCAGTTTCTTTTATTTGCAACTTACGGAACTGCATTGCAGGAATATAATATCTGCTTCACGACTGTTGAAAGATCGTCAGATGGATCTTTTCCTCGTCTTCCATCTAGTAAAACAACCGGAGTCTTGCCAGAGGTAAAAATGCAAAGATGCAAACAGATAATCTTTAAAATAATTTTTCCAGTATTATAGGAATTGTCAGATTCTTTTGAACTTCTAGTTTGATGTGTCAAACTACTATGGTGTTATTGTATTTGATTGCATTGCATTTTTCACAATGTAGTTACCTATTTCTGGGTGCATGGAAGTTGTATTTGTTAATGAAGTCCAATTACATTTGAGTTAGCGATTAATTTATGCTAAAATATCTTCTGTTTTACATTTGGAAAAATATTGAGACTTACAGTTTTGTTTGGAGAATTGAACCTGAGGTTAGATTATTTAGAGTTGTCTCCATCTTGTTTATTTCCTGCTTTTTAGCGAGGATTTGCAGAATTTCCTGTGTTTGAAATACCATAAAATTAGGAAAGAACTCACAATCTAGTTGCCATGATTGTTAAAATGTAAGATGCCACATAAAGGTGGTGAAAAATTGGCCAGAGAAAGACGATATTTATAACATCTATATTATACTATTTTCTAGTAACATCTATATTATACTATTTTCTAGTACCATGGCTGTTGTTTTTAAGTATCAAAATAGGATTTGACCATCTTTCATATGATGTATTTCCTCATTATTCCTTATGGGGAATGTGATTCATCTAGATAGAAATAAAGAAAGCCACTTCAGGGTATAGCACTTTAAGTAAGGTAAAGTTATGGCTCTCCTGGTTAGTTGGACAGATGAGAGACATGTTTTGGAAATTTTACCTACATATACAGAGTTGTAATTTCAAAGTCATGATTTTGGCCCAAGACAATAAATGGCTTTAAATTTGAAAATTGTTTTTTTAACTTCTCAGACAAAGCTCTTTATGATAAATATTTTAAATTCTCTAAAAAGTTGTCTTACATTAGAATTCTGTCGGAATGCACCTCTGTTGATTACATTGACCAAGAATAGCATAATCAAGGTCCCTGAGTATTTATTTGCAAGGATTTACATTGGTCAAAATAGCATGTCTGTTTTTCATTTGTTTTATCAATGCATACATAATTTGAGACACTTTTGTAGCCTATTTACAACCATATTCGTCCCTATCCTAGAGACTGCAGAAATTAGATGCATATGTTTATTTTTTATTTGTTTGTTGTGCAAGTTGCTGAGAAAGCTTGTTAAGTGGAGGCGAGATGTAAAGACATGGATGAAGACTGCGTCTGGTCTTAAACGTCAGCAACTGGACATTCAGCAGCAAGCACTGAAGCTTACTGCAAACAGGTTAATCTTGTTTTTTCCTAGCCTCTAGTTGAGTGCTCAAAGTTGACGTTTTTTGTTTTTCTTTCTGCATTAAAAAAATGTTATGGTGTGTGATGCAGTATGTATGGATGCCTGGGATTTTCCAACTCAAGATTTTATGCAAAACCGCTGGCTGAGCTCATCACCCTACAAGTAAGAAGAATATCATGACTTATTCAGCACAGCCAGTGATTACAATACTCTCAATATAGTCGCAGACGCGTGTATATTCACTTACATGTCTGATGTCATACAGGGAAGGGAGATACTACAAAGCACCGTTGATCTTGTTCAAAATAACTTGAATTTAGAGGTTATTTCTACTGCACTGTTTCTTGAACTATTGTGTGATTTTATTATGTATATGAAATAAATCATTTGATTTGACTGATTGTTGTATTAGCTCTTAATTATTTTACTGACTAATAGGTTATCTATGGTGATACCGATTCAATAATGATTTACAGCGGGCTAGATGATATTGCAAAAGCAACTTCAATATCTAAGAAAGTTATTCAAGAGGTAAGGTTTGACTATTAGCTCTGCGAAGCTCCTTTGAAACCTGTATGATGAACTCATGACGGGGTTGATGTTTACCTCACCTTTCTGCTTATCATTTGCAACACGGTATTTTAGACAGTTTCCAGCCTTGTTATTCCTCCTGTGAAATGAGATAGTGATTTTTCTAAACTTCAAATTTGAAAGAGCACTTGATATTTTAAATGTCTGTATTTCTGTTTCTTGCCATCAGCAAGCTTACTTATGCAAGTTTCCAACATCTGCAATGAAGTCTTGCCATATTGTTTTGCACTATTGGCTATTACAGATAATTTTTGGGGTTGGCAGGGGTTGATGTTTAACTCACCTTTCTGCTTATCTCTTGCAACATTGTCTTTTTGAGCCAAAGTTTTCCAGCCTTGTTATCCCTCCCTTGAAATGAAATATAGTGATTTTTTTTTCTAGACTCCAAATTTGAAAGAGCATTTAGTGTTTAAAATGTTTGTATTTCCTGTTTCTTGCGGTCAGCGAGCGTGCTTAGGTAAGTTTCAAACTGCAACAATGAGGTCTTATCATATTGTTTTGCACTATTTGCTATTACAAATGGTTTTGGCATGTTTCAAGAATATATGGTGATTTTCCTTTACAGTTTTTGTTTTGCATTTAATGATCTCATGATCTGTGATTTCTCCTTTAATTTGTTATTAGGTCAACAAGAAATATACATGCTTAGAAATTGATCTTGATGGTTTGTATAAGAGGATGCTACTTCTCAAGAAAAAGAAGTATGCAGCCGTTAAGGTGCAGTTTAAGGATGGCATCCCATATGAGGTATGCTTATCTTATTATTTTGCATTATTCATTTAACATCTTAGAAGAACATGCCAGTGAAATTAATGTATGGTGCAGGTTATTGAACGCAAAGGTCTTGATATTGTCCGCCGTGACTGGAGCTTATTAGCGAAAGATTTAGGAGAATTTTGCTTGACTCAAATTTTGTCGGGAGGGTAGGTTGCTATAACACAATCTGGCTGTTCTAGATGCAACAATTACTCATTTATCTGGTAACTTAATATGTGGTTTCCTTGCCTACAGATCATGCGAAGATGTCGTTGAATCAATTCACAACTCTCTCATGAAGGTAAATTGTGATGTCTTATAGTATCAGACACTTGCTTATAGTAAACTCCCATGCGATTGTAGAATTTTAAAGGAAGGCACTCCTTCGATCTTTGAGCTCCCTAAACCTTGCTGGAGAGTCAAATGCAATAGCAGGGAAGTTTGTCGCACAGATGCCTTGATACATATCCAAATTTGATTAGGTTTCTCATTAGCGGCTGACACTTCTTTTTATTGGTCTAATTAGTTATAATCAGAAGAGAGGGCATTGTATTTTTATTTGAGATTTTGTACTAGTTGATTTTTCCCTACCTTATAACTTTTCATACAATTGGAGTATGATTCCGAGGGTTATTTTTCCAGCCAACAATTGACTGTTACTTTTGTAATGCAGGTTCAAGAAGAAATGCGAAACGGACAAATAGAATTGGAAAAATATGTCATCACAAAGACATTGACTAAACCACCTGAGGCATATCCTGATGCCAAAAACCAGCCACATGTTCTTGTGAGCACAAACTATGTTTTATTTTCCTTTACTTAAAATGATCTGATCTGTGTTTTCTTTTGCTCTGAACTGCTCAATTCTGAGGATAGTTTTCTTGATCAACATATAGGTGGCACAAAGATTGAGACAACAAGGTCACACCTCTGGTTGCTCGGTTGGTGATACAATCCCTTATATAATTTGCTGTGAGCAGGTTTGTCATTTAGTGCTCTCAGTCAAAGATCAACTGGGATAGCTTTGAAATATGTTTGCATTGGGTATTTAATGTTGTCATATGAAGTTTTGCTTTGTATTTTATTATGTTCTTCGAGTAGGGTGGTAGTTCAGGCAGTGGAACAGGAATTGCTCAACGTGCCAGACATCCCGACGAACTAAAACAAGAACAGGGGACATGGCTAATTGACATTGATTACTATTTGTCACAACAGGTGCTTTGTACTTTATTACCTATTTTTATAAATAACAATTATTACTGTACTGATCTGCTTGAGTATTTTCTTCTCCTCTGCAGATTCATCCGGTGGTATCACGCCTTTGTGCATCAATTCAGGGCACAAGCCCTGAAAGACTAGCTGATTGTTTAGGGCTTGACACATCAAAGGTAAACCTTGGTTTGTCTCAGCATTCAGAAGCAAGTAATTTATGTTAATTGTTTTTGATATCAACTATTCTTTTTCATTGGCATTTGCAGTTTCAACAGAAATCAAGTGAAGCTTTAAAGGATGATCCTACAAGCTCACTCTTGTTTGCTGGTGATGATGAGGAGAGGTACATCTTGTTTCTATAGTACCGGTTAAATGTGACAGTGTTAATTTGCTTCCCGAGCTATCTTTCTTTTTGTTAACTGTTACTAGCATTTATTGCAGACATGCAAGTTACAGTACTTATAGTTTCTGTTGAAGTTTTTGATCTTCTTTAATGAGTTTCTCTAGCTGTAAATAATTAATGGATTGGATATGATAAAACAAAATGCAGGTATCAGGGATGTGAGTCGTTGGTCTTGTCATGCCCCAGCTGCTCTAGTACATTTGACTGCCCTCCTGTGTTTAAAACAATGTGTATGTTGGGAAATGAAAAGCCAGCCAGCTTAGGCGCGGATGAATCTGACTATAATTTCTGGCTCAAGCTGGGCTGTCCCAAATGCTTTGAAAATGGTGTTGGTAGAATATCTCCTGCAATGATAGCCAATCAGGTATCATTAGTTTAAGATTAAGGCTTCTCTAAAATTGCATTGTTCAGCTGCCAGAGCAGCTAGGAAGGTTTTTATGCTAATTTCAGAGCATGGTTCAATAGAAGATTATCAGTGATATTTAATAATATGATTGTTTTGATTTGGCAAATTAGCATAGAGTACTGTTCTTGATCATCTGCTTATTGCTTCATGTCAGGTCAAGCGGCAAGCAGAGAAGTTTGTTTTAAAGTATTATAGAGGTTTACTAATAGTAAGTCACTACTCTGAAGTAAATTGTTTTAATGTATTAATAGCCTGCAATGCCTCTGCTCATCTTATTTTGCATCCAGTGTGATGATGAAACATGTAAACATACAACGCGAAGTGTCAGCTTTCGTTTGGTTGGTGATTCTGAGCGAGGAACTGTCTGTCCAAATTATCCTCGCTGCAACGGGCATCTTAATAGAAAGGTTTCACTCCGTGAACTTGTTGTATATGAACAATCTTTTCATACATGTGATGTGGTTTATAATAATGAAATTTGAATGCTTTGTTTTTTGAGTTAATTAACTAAATATTTCTTTGATTTTTCAGTACACTGAAGCCGACTTGTACAAGCAGCTCTCATATTTTTGTCACGTGTTTGATTCCTTTAGCTGTATAGAAAAGGTATGTTACTGAATGGTGATTATTTTTTAAAAAGCTGATGCAGACCAGTTAAATCTTAAAAGGGATTTTGTTAATTGTGTTATCTAAGTCATATAAATGAAAAACGATCAACTGATCATTCAACTTGATGAATCACTACTTTTTTATTTTCTGGTTCATGTTTTTATTTCTCCAGATGGAGGCAAAGGCTAGGATACCAATCGAGAAGGAGTTGATAAAAATTAAGCCAATAGTGGAACTTGCTGCATCAACAATACAAAAGATCAGAGACCGTTGTGCCTTTGGGTGGGTGAAGCTGCAGGACCTGGTTGTTACAATTTAATTTGCAAGGTTGATGCCAAATTCGGCTGGCCTAAGATGCTCGCATTTGAGTCCACACCAACAAGGAGGGTTATAAGCAGGGTCATAGTCTTATTATTGTGTGAGAAGTGGTTGAACTACCATCCTCGGTTTATTAATTTATTGATTGTGTAATTATCCAATAGAACGGTATATTTGTAAATTTCTTTTATCCAAACCTTGAATTTACTAAAATAGGCTTATCTTTAGCTTTATCAAAATAGTTACAGCATTTTTAAAACCTTAAGATAAATTGTTTACTCCAATTTTTTTAAGTGTCATTTTTAAATAATTTTTAATTGTTATTTGGAAAGTTTGAAGTAATATTAATTATATTTTTGTTAAAATTTGAGGAAGAAAAAGTAAAAAGAATATAATAAATAATTAAAGATATTATAAGAAAAGAGAATTATTATATAAAAATAATAATATTAATTAGTTTTTTTATATATAAAAAATGAAAAAATAATAGAAAAGGAAGAACATGTATAGGAAAAAAAACAGAAAAGGAAGAACATGTGTAGAAAATAAAAAAAAATAAAAAATAAAAAAACAGTGTAGAAAATAAAAAAAATAACAGTAAAAAAGAATTGGAGTGATTATTAGAATATCATATTTTGGATAAAATAAAAATGAGTTGGTGTGAATCAATTAGGAATTGTAATGGATACATGTTGGATAATACTTCTTGTTTGAGATTTAATTTGACATCCTTGTATTTTTATATTGTCAAAACTATTCCTCATTAATATGTTTAGAATTTTTGGTAGATGAAAATGAAATTTCTGGTTTGTATAAATTTTTTGGTAGTGTAATTTAAATTTCTGGTATATTAGAAATTTTAAAATGTCTGGTATGTTTCAAATAATTTAGGAAATTTGAAATTTACTAGATGATATCGAAAATTTCAACTAAAGTGAAATTTCCGGTAGTGTTATTTGCTTGAAATTTAAACGTTCCGGGTGTTGCCGATAGTTTTGGATGACTGTGATTGCACCGATAGTTTTATGTGATCCAGAATAAAAGCAAAGTTGTATAAATAGGGAGGGTCATCTGTTAAAAACATTTAAAAGAACATCTCTTCCTCAATTTTTTGATTAAGTGAACTTTAATGAATTTTTGATTAAGAGTTGTTAAAAATCTGCCGTCGATGGGGAGATGGAACAAATAGGAGACATCATCCAGGGTGATAGTCATCTCCCCAAACTGAAGATGAAATGAAAATGTCTCTTTTTGCCATCTCTCAACAAACGCAGTAAGTAGCGACGCGTCAAGCATGGTGACGGAGCCGTGGGCAAAATCAAGTAGCTCGAAATCTCGTACAATTCGGCTGACCTGCTCAGACATCAGAATCTTCGGGAAGTCCTTCAGCTTCAACCTGTGCGAAGTCACTTTAGTGTGGGATGACCATGTGACAAACAAATATAAAAAATATTTACCGTTAGCTTTCGTGGCACAATAATAAACAAATTAAAGTTAAACATAAATGACATATACCTCTCCATGCCATAGTCGTAACACCACATGATCTATATACTCAGTAAGCACCGATCGGTCAACTGGTTCTCCAAGGAATCCTCTGTCAGTGTGCACAAAAGGGCTCAGTCGAAGGAGTTGTAACCTCTGTGTTAGCAGTAACATATGAGACCGGATCATCAACATCATATGGATGAACCACCTCAGCATCCACCTCATTAACAACCACCCCTAACAACCTCTCCAACTCCAACAACCTCCCTAGCTACCTCTCTAGCAACCTCCCTAACAACCTCTCTAGCAAAAACCTCATTTCCCACCTCACCTTTGGGTTGTTCAATTGATCGTACCTGTCGACGTCGAGTGCTACGAGGTGCATAGAACTGACCCTGCTCACCCAACCGTTTTCGGTGTGAACCAGTTGGAACCACTCGTCCAATCCGTATATGGGAAGACTCAGCCTCATCAGCCATAACCTAGTCTGCTGCTCTATCGATATCTTTGTCTGCAATAGTGCCGTCCCTGCCTCAATATTTCACCGTAAAAGAATTACTTTTTTTTAAAAAAAATTAGCAACTATAGAAAATTTTAGAATTTCCGGTAAAAAACCAAGTTTTTATCCATACCGAAAATTTTAGAATTTCCAGTAAAAAACAAAGTGTTCATAACTACTGGAAATTTCAGAATTTCCGGAAAAGCAAATGGGATTTTGTATCAGAAAATTTAAAATTTTCGATTAAATTGTTAGAATTAATACCGAAAATTTTGGAATTTCCGGTACAAAATCCATTTTCTTTGACATGTACGGTATAAAACATATTATTTTTTGAAATTTCCGGTATCAAACCATATTTTTCAAAAATGCGTGTGAATCCTATAAATTTGGAAAATGAGTGAAATGATTTTGCAAGGGCAATGTTGTCTTTTCATACGCAAGTGGGGAGGGTGTCAGGTTTAATTGGGAGGGGAGGGGGGGGGGGGTTGACAAGTTAAATGCTCTACTTGTTTTCATACTCGCGGTTTAAAAAAATCTTTGTAACTGAGCCCATGAGCCTATACCTAGTATGTTGCTTTGGTTATATTTGCTATTAATTTTCTTATTAATGTCCATCCATCTATTTTTAACGGGTGTTATTTACTATACCCTATATAGTGATCACACATCTTATAAAAATCCCCTTTATATATTTTTTGGATTTAAAAATTCGAACACACCTATTCTATAACAAAATCAATTCATAAATGAGGGAGATTCATTTGTGCCTAAAATATATTCCAATTTGAATCTTTGTATCATAGGCTTGGATTCAAATCTCCAAAATTTCAAGCGGGAAAATGATTTTGCTTGTCGCATTGCATGAGTACCTCTCTTCATGTTTTTCATGATCAAAACATCTTATTTTGAAAAAACCTACACAAATCTCCTTCCATTGTCACTCGAGATTTTTACTTCAAAACAACATTATTATGTATTTTTGAGTTGACATATGTAAGTTGCGTATGAATTTCAAAATCCAGATTATGTTCATACTGAAGGAAAATTACTATCCAAAACGCAACAGAAATTAAATTTTTTCCTTTAGTGATCCTTACGAATGAACATGATCAGTCATAGAAACCGTTACCTCTTGTGGCAATTGAAACCTTTGATACAGATCTAAGGAGTGATCACGAGCGTTGAATGGTGACAACGCCTCTACTCAGTCCACACGAACAGATTCCTTCAGTCTCAGTGCTAACTGCTACGAATGAAGGCTTTAAGTGTGAGAGAGAGAGAAACGAAATTTCATCAAGTGAAATGCTTCTGCACAAGGGTTCTATTTATAGAACCACTTGTGTGGGCTGCAAGCTAAAAATCCCACTTAAGTGTATGTGGCCCAGATCTTATGGCATACCGAAAATCACTTAAGCGCGTGGTACCTTACCATATTTCGTATTCTACTTAAGTGCACTGTACCTTACGATGTTCTACAATTCACTTAAGTGCACCGTACCTTACGATGTTCCTTATTTACTATATCTCTCATCAATCCGTCCTTTTGTGTGTGACCCTGTAGGTTTTCGCGACATTGTCAATTATATTAAATCACATATTTAACATAATAAACAGTAACATCACTGCTACCCAAGACACAAAAATATCATGTGATATGACAAATCCCTTTTTGTGATAATACTTATGTGTACAATTATCCTTTTTGTCCTTATGTCTATATTGAACACAAGGCATAGACCGTGTCATCCTTGTCCAGTTCAATATTAGGTCCTTAGACATTTATCCTATTACGCAGGATGAATAAATTCCATCTAGGTCACTCATGTACCTCAACATGCTTCGTGGAGTACCCATTAACTGTCTTTATGGTCATCCAATTACGAACAATGTTTGATCAACAATAAAGCACTCGACTCTACATCTAGGGTCCATAGTGGTTTCAGGTCGAAGGATAGTATACACCACTATCACCATGAGAATAACTTATGACACTTTGCATAATATTCTATGTAGTATTCTCATAGTGGGTCAATCTAGTATAAATATTACTCCTAATATTCATACTTATGTTTAAGACTTGATAACTCCTTATCCATGATCCATGAGATGTGATCATCAATATATATATATATATACATAATAGTCTTAATGCTTTAATATTATCCCACTTCACAACAAAGCTCAACTACAGATACTTTAAGAATAATGTCCTTATGTTTAATGGGATCTCATGATTAAGTCACACTTGATACATTAAACGGACTAGCTATTCTAGGAACTTTATTAAACAAACATAATAAAGAAAAAACCTTTTATTATTAATAAATAATTTGATACAAGTACCAAAAGTATTTGCCTCTAGGGCTTACACCAACACATACTGTGTTCGAAAAGTGAAACCTGGACTGTTCTATTATGGAATTTGAATTTTCTTATGTTATGATTTATTGTAGTTATGATGCACTCTGATATTGTCTTCAACACTACTCTATTTGTGGATGTTAAACTGTGTGATGTCTATGTAGATGTTGGAAAATAATTTGCAAATAAACATGAGTTTGCTATACGTGAACATATGCTTGAATGGGTTGGTACATAGGTTGCCAAATTAGGGCTCAATATTGTAATCGGGAGGTCAAATTTTGGTTTTGATATAAGACAAACATTTGTGACAATGAGATGTGAAAAAATGATAAATATAGAGCACCTATCAGAAAGTTGAAACACGATGGCACTAGAACGAGGAAATGTGAGTGTCCTTTTAAGTTGCGTGGGTACCTCAAGATGAATAATACATCGATATTTAATGTGAATTACGAAGAGAAGAAACTTGTCTTTGACATGGCATTGAATATGGTTCAGCCCTAAAACATACTCTCAACATTGAAAAGGAAAAACCCTGAAAGTGTCCCAAATATCAGGCAAATCTACAATGTTCGCACCCGAAACAACAAGGCACAAAAAAGGTCAAAGATATGAAATGCAACAATTGTTGAAACTTTTGGACATCATTATGTATCTAAGTACAAAGTTTGTGAGGATGGAAATATCGTTCGAGATATATTGAGGACTCATCCTGATTCTATCAGGCTATTTAATACTTTTTCAAATGTTCTCATAATTGATTCAACATATAAGACTAACAAGTACATGCAACCACTTTTGGAAATCGTTGGTTTTATTTCTATAGATATGAATTTTTGTGTGTTGAGTTTGCATTTTTGGAAAGTGAAAAAGAGGACAATTTTACACGGGCTTTGAAAGTGTGTCAGACTATATTGAAAGAACAATAAAATATGCCACAAGTGATTGTTATCGATCGCGATACCGCATTGATGAATTCAGTTGAAAATGTGTTTCCTACCCCATATGCTTTATAATGTAGGTATCATAATAACAAAAAATATAAGTGGTAGACTTAAGCCCGCGGTAGGGACCAAACAAATTAAGGGTGAATACGTGAAAATGGTCAAACCTAGTGTGATATTGTAAAACATAATGAATGTTTGAAAAACTGTAGTAAATTCTTCTTTGGAAGAGTTATATGTTGAATTTGTCATATTATTCAGAAGGGTGTGCGTGACATATTCGAATTTCTTGAAATATGTTGAAAGCACAATTCTATACTAGGTGAAAGAGAAGATTATTTTTTTCTTGGACCAATCAAATTATATACTTTGGAAATACTACAACCAATAAAGTTGAATATGCTCACGCCATATTAGAGAACTGGTTTGGAAATAGTAAAAGGGATTTGTGTACAGATTGGAAATCAATGAACAAAATGATTCAGAATCAACACAATGAGATCCAAACATCATTTGGTCAAAGCATCATAATTTTAGAATATAAATTCAAAGATTAAAATTTTTATTCATAGTTGGTCGACAATATATCTAGAACAAGATTAGATTATATTTATCATAAAGCTAAGCAAGTAGAGAAAACAAGTTCAAATAGCTCAAGGTGTGGTTTGTACACTTAGGGAGGACATATGGTCTTCCATGTGCTTGTTTAATTTCCCCAAAGATGAAAATTGATAGGCCCATACGTATGATGTTTACTCACATTGGAAAAGGCTCCAGTTTGATGACGATAGAGTACTGAAAGAGAGTAAGTCAAATATATCAATCATGACAGAGTAAAGAGTCATTCAAGATATATTTTTGAAAGCTGATGATAACATGAAACTTCACATCAAAGAGCAAATGAGGAATATTTCCTATCCAGGAACAACAAATTTGAAACCACCCACATAACCGCTAAAAACAAAGGACGTGCTTAAGAAAGTCAAATCAACATCGAGTAACAATTCAACCAAATATTCTCCATCCTATTTCAAACATGTCTATACACTTTTTTCGGACTCACCAATTTCACAATCCAAAAGAAATCCTTTCGAAGGTGCTGACATCAATAAACCATCACCTTCACCAACTTTCCCACCGTCACCACCTTTAATAAAAATAATACACATTGAAGAGATGTCCGATTTTTACGCACAAATATATTAACCGACTTGTATATGTCAAGAGTGACGATAACTGTAGTTATCGCGCTGTTTCTCCTTTGCTGGATAACAGAGAGGAGAATCATACACTTGTCCGCTAACATCTTATCAAAGTATTGAAGGCGCATAAGGAATGATACATAACTATATACAATAAAAAAATAAATAATATTTTGATAAAATTCATGCATTTCTTATTCCGGGCCAACACCGGTGCAAAAATGGATGCGTTCCCCTAAAATGAGTCATCTTATAGAAAATGCATATACATGGTGTATATCGATTTAACAAGATATGGTTTCCTAGAAACATATTTCCCACCTCGAAGTGACCCCCATCAATATCCAGGTGGACACATTATGTGTATTGAATGACTTTCAAAATCAAAATATTTTGTTCAAGTTTATTTGAAATCGGGATATCTTATACCATGAACACCCTTCGAGTGGACATCTCATTCCACAAAAGAAGCTGAAAATTGGCCGGATAATTTTTTTTGGAATAAAATTAAAGAGTTTGCCAAGTTCATCAAAATTGGAAGAGAATCAAATTAGGAAAAGTCAAAGACGGAAGCATTATAGATATAAATTTAGGTGGTGACACATGTTTTGATGCATTTTAATTTTATCAGACCATGTATTTTAGGCGGTGGCACATTTTTTGTATATAACGCTGGATTGTTATATTCAAAAATGTAACTCGGATACATTTTGATATGTTTTAATGTATATCTAAAATTACTTGTAATGGGAGGTTTGTGCGTAAAATTGTCTGTTTGCAAAATCAACTTCTGTAATGGATGACTATGGAATTCAAAATCCGAACAAATCATATTTATTGTGTTATTTCATACATAAAAGTGTCATTTTGGAACTTATGTGAAGTTTAACAATTTTGAGTTGAAGACAAATCAAAATTTAAGAGTTATGTGGAATACATTTCACAATTACGAAAGAAATGATCCGATCGAAGTGGATGCGATAATGGTGAGATCGATTGACAATATACTAAAGATGTTATAACGTCTTCAACCATCTCTAGATCATGAAATATGATGTTATATTTTATTTTAACAAATATCTATGTAATGTTACATATTTTGTATATGTGAGGTTAATTGTGTTTTCTTCGGCTCTTATCTGAAATTGCTTGTGTTTTTTTTATAACAGGGTATATATTGGATTTCAAAATCTAGAAAACTCCTAGTTTAGTTTATGGTGTGTTTAAGTAGTAGTATTAGGGAAAAATCCAGATTTGTTTTTAACATTGGTTTTGGTGTGTTTCAGAGTATGTTGTGGATACAACTGTTGACAACTGTACTATAATACTTAGTGGATACAACAGTTGACAACTCAATACTATATATACACAACTAATAATGCCAAATAGATAAAATATTAAAATACTGAGTTACCTTTAAATAAAAGAAGAATTTATATCTAATGACTTTAAATAAAAGAAGAATTTATATCTAATGAACTTTGCTTAAGAGACCTTTACAATAAAATATTAAAAATAACTTGATATAATATTTAAGTAAAGTATCATTTTTGTCATTTATCTTTGATTAGAGATCCAATAACTTTTAAAAAAATCATTTTAATTCATTAACTTTTCAAAACCTAATACGTTAATTCTTTTTATTTAAATGTCAGTAACAGCGTCAATTTTCGTTGACATGACAAATAACATGTAACTTTAATTTTTTTTGACCGATTTAATAAAAAAAGAATCAATCGCTTAAAGAAATTTTATAGATTTTAAAAATCATCATCATCTTCTTTAAGTAAATTCAAAATCACCGAATATACGATGAGAACTTAGAACCAGAGACAATAAAGCATGTCAATGACATGAGTGTTAATCAACAACTTCATATGAATTTCTTTATGCAATGCAGCTCATGAGAATTTGAGGCATTTGGCGGTGATCCAAACAAGGTTGGATTTGGAATGCAAAACAAAATTAAAAACAACAGCCCATTTAAGATGTTTTACGAAGATAATAAGAATTAGATTAAAAGAGAAAGTGTTTGTTGATAATTGATAACCGCCATTTATTCCAATTCCATTGCTTATAATAATAGATCCAGATAAAATCACACTTTTCATGTTTTCTCTCTAAAAACTCAAATAAAATATGGTTATAGCATTCTAATAATCACTTTCAATTGAGACAAATCTCCACACTATGATGCTTTTGAAATCCAGAAAAATGTATAGATGTATTAACATGTTAGAAAACTGTTGAGGTGTGTTTCTGATTTGGATAGCTGTTATTGCTTTTGGCCTTCTTGCATAACTATTGTAATGTGACTAAGAGATATAAGAAATTTCAAACAGCACTATCGGGCAGAGATTCACATTTAACCGAAATTTCTTAGATAAACACAAACATAACATATAATGGCAAAAACAATACATCACAATTTTTTTATTAATTAAAAAAATAAAAGAATATTTTTTCTTTCTTTCATAATCAGGATTCCAATTAAAGAAATTAATAAATTTAAATTTTCTCTTTTTTTATTAAATGTTTCTAACAATATGAATTTGTGTTTATTTTCATGCAAATATTTCTCTAAATTCAATAGTCCTTGCAATAGTTACAAGGGATAATTTGTATTTGTTGAGGATTACTAGAATGAGATGAAATTTAGGCCTTTTGACGGTCCTTTTTCATTAACACCCAGAAAAATATACTGAAAATTTACACACCTTTTTCTTTTAAAAATGATTAATGTGATATGTTTTATAAAATAGAGACATAAAAATAATCTTTCTTAAATTTTAAAAGATTAAACTGAATTCGGAATAAAATTAAGGGACGGAAAAAGATACCAAATCTAATATTTACAATATTGTGCAAATACAAAAAATAAATACTTATTCTAATGAATAATGCAATTCCTATCCCAAATATTTATATCAAACACTGCTCGCCGTATTTTTTACTTTTTAATAAATAAAAAAATAATATCTATAAAAAATATTTTTAATTTTAAAATTATTTTTATAACACAAATATAAAGTCTGTCATTAACCAATAAAAATATAGGTTATTAACCACATATTTTATTTATAATTCATTAACCAAATTTACTACTTCATTAATCAATAAAATATATAGTATTAATCAAATTCTGATATTTTAATAACCTATGTTTTATGGTTAATACAATAATAAAATTGGTTAATAACCTATATTTTTGTGGTTAATACAATAATAAAATTAATTAATGATAAATTTTATATTTTTATTATAAAAATGATTTTAAAAATAATTATAAATATTATTATTTTATTTATTAAAATAATAAAAAATATTATTCACCATATTTATAGAGTTAACCGTGATTGGTATAAGTTTTAGATGTAAATTTTGATCTACGGCTTATTCTAGTACATCTTATAATAGATTAAGTATTCAACTAAAATTACTTTATGTATGTTCCCCAAGATAGAAGAAAATATTAATAATACATGTAATAATATGGTGTAAATGTTGTGTTTGTGTTTACTTATCACTAGTGTCACATGCTATCTATCTGCTTTTTTCAATATTAACGTGCAAAAAATATAAATTGTATTATTACTTTTATTTAATTTTAATTTTATTTTAAACTATTAATAAAATAGTAAAAAATAATGGTATGAATGTTAATAAACCGTAGTATAACAGTCATTTATAAAAAGAGAAGTTAAAATAAAATAAAAAAATTAAAAAATATATATTTAAAAGAAAAAAGAGTTAACCAAAACTTTATTTTGACTTTATATATTAGTATAAATCCCTCTTTAAAAAAAGACAAAGTTCAAAAATATTTGACCAACTAAAACCCTCATCTTGTAATAATTTTAGGTGTTATTCACTACCTATCATGTGATAGTGATCACACATCATATAGAAATTCCAAAATACCTTCCTATATTCTCGATTCTTCAACAAATCACTTCGTGACTGAGACACCCTATTTTTTTTAAAAAAAATTGGTCAGAATTCCAATCTCTGGATCATAGGTCCGGATTGTAATCTTCGAATTTACCATTTGATATGTTTTTCACCCGTTGATAGTAAGGTAGACAAAGTTTGACATTTTTTTTAATAAATTTGAATTATAAATCATTTATAAATCAATCTCACAATAAACCGTACACATTGGTCTTTCAATGATAAAATCAAAATAGAAGAACTAATGCGTATATATAAATGCCAAAATGTCAAATATAAAATGTCACCATGTCATTATCAATCAAAGTACAAATCATATTACAAAAATATCAAAATATACAAAATAAAATTCCACTACTAAGTATACTAGACACCCTTGTTCCTTCTCTGCCGCTGGTACTACAATACATACCGTGCCTCTGCTAAGGTGACTTGTAGAGTGACCATCAGAGAGACCTCCACAAACTCGGCCCTAGCTATGGTTTGTCTCTCTCCCAATTGCCATAATGTAATGACATGCAGGTAACACATCAATGACATGGTCCACCCTCACATTCTCCTCCTCTAAGATCTCTTGGCGAGTTGGCCTCGGGGGATCTCCCCCTACATCTGGTGCCAAGAAAAGATATGATACTCTATAAAATCACTAGATGTAGCTTTATACTGTACTCCATGGACGATGAGGTGGCACACGTCGTACATCCTCTGACATCAGATGGTCAAAGTACGCTACAAATATCTCATCAACATCCCAGCGGAGGACAATGAAGGGAGAAACAACAACGGGGTCTCTGGGTATACCCTGGTTATATCCAATATGGCATAGGAATCACTCAGGTAGATGGGGGCACATAAGCCAATACTCACAAGCCAACCAACCAAAGTACAATACCATCACCTCCAAAAACCGTGTCTCACAATGATCTCCGTACAACATCCACCTAATATCATCCGCCACGATGCGGTCATGAGCAATTTAGAACGACTCAGTCGTCTAGTTCCCTCTGAGCGGGATGGTCGAGCACGCACATGGTAATGCCTATAGTAGTCGTCCACATATGCGCATTCGGAGAGGCATGGAAAATATTGGTGTATACATGCTTGAAAATGGTTCAGATAACATGTTTGTAACAAAACATTGTAACATAGGTATTATGACATTAATATCAATAAAGGTACAAAAAGTTACTGTAAATAGACATTTATTTACAGTCAACTGTCGAGTCTTCCACATACTATCCTAAACTAGTTTGGAGTAGAGGTACACAAAAAAAGAAACCCCATAATTCTACTCATGGTCTCCAAGTCAATAAAATACTCGAGGTAGATAACATAGATATAGGCCACACTTTTGTCCATAAAAATAGACACGTCGACCAAAAGTAAGAGGTATGACCTCAATGCACACGCTCTGTGTTATATATGATATTCTCTATGTCATCTAACTAATGCTGAGCTTTTCCTGGGTCAACTCCCAAATACGTC
This sequence comes from Lathyrus oleraceus, assembly GCF_024323335.1. Classification (NCBI taxonomy): domain Eukaryota; kingdom Viridiplantae; phylum Streptophyta; class Magnoliopsida; order Fabales; family Fabaceae; genus Lathyrus; species Lathyrus oleraceus. Next base: position 461,458,924 of record NC_066580.1, read on the forward strand.
ACCATCATATCCAGTGCCTCAGGTCTGGTAGTCCTGGAGTAGTTTAATAATTTTACCTGGAAAGGAAGATGAATGAGGCATGAGACGTCATCAAATATGATGGACATCTCACAAATCGAAAGATGAAATGATGTTGTATTTGCGTGTCATCTCTCTACAAAAGCATAAAATGAGCCATAGTTAATATAACCATATCCATCCCTACATAAATCCTATAACCCAAATATTTGCATGACATTCTGAAACTATGGCACATCAGACTACACCAACTTTGCAACCTTCCTACCGTGGATGATACACTTTAACGTATCACGATACTGCAAATAATAGATACATCGTTAGACTGTTAAAATATTATAATTCAAAAGTTTAAAAGAGTAATTAAAATATTTATACTATCTCTCTGTCCCATATGTGTTTAGCCGCATGGTCTGGATACAGAGGAAACAATGAAAGGTTTGAGGGGCCTCTTGAGAAACTCTTTGGGGGAAATAACGACTTATGGGGAAAGAGGGACATTTGGGGTAGCAACAGACACGTGAATCAAGAAAGACGATGCCGAATAGCCGTGAACATGTGAAGACGATCTCTCACTAGCAAAAGAAGTCTCTCCAACAGCAAGTCACGATGGTCTAGTTTTCTCCCTACGAATTGAAGCATGTTGGGGCACTCAACCATGTCTTAACCTTTCTTGGTTGTCAGACATTTTTTACGCTATCAAGCAAGCACAACAGGGAGATGTCATAACATGAACAAAAACAAGACGCCAAACCAAAAATTAGATAACAAAAAATTCGGATTCCAATCTTCGGATTAAGGGTCCGAATTGTACAATCTAGACTACATGTGAACCATAACCTGAGAACACATAACAAACCATGTGAATCCTATAAGCTATAATGCTCAAAAACACAATGCAAGGCGGTCCAGGTCAAGTACAACACACATTTCGATTGTATTTAAGCCTAAAATATCATACCTATAATCTATTTCAGTAATACATGCATGTCAAATCAAAAAAGGAAAAAAAATGAGCAACTTATCTATTTAATGAAGATGAACTTCAAATAAGTGAAATGCAGTGGAGTAAAGACATGATAAGATTCAATGCAATGAATAAAAGCTATGAGAAGACTTCAAAATGAGGAGAAATTGCTTTGTAATCACTTTTGAGTATTCTTCCTTCGTAGTCTCTGTTTTTGCTCTTTTGCATAAATGAAAATGTGAAGGAAGGGAGAATGACGTGGATTACTTAAACAAAAAGCTTCTGATTTCAATCTCTGAATTAAATTCCGATTTTGGAATCCAAATTAGTTAAAAATTATGGTCTTGATTCCGATCTCCAAAATATTTCAACAACATGCTTTAAGGGTTATTTCCAATCTCTTGAAATTATTTGTGTTCAAGTGCTATTAAATTTTAAAATTCAAAATTGAGGATTATTTTTGACATTTTCGTAGGACGCGTGAGTAACACATGAGATGCGATGAATAACCCCTAAGTTTTAAGATTTAATACTCTAAGCTAAAAAACTAGGCCCAGAGCTGACCCAACATAATATGAGATTTAAGTAATTATTAAAATAATTTTTTTTTCATCCTCCATTATTAAAATACTTGATTTTTTTGAGATATTCTAAAACATTTTACATAGAACATAAAGCTCTCTTTCATGAAAAAGAAAAATTAGACATAAATAAATGAAGATATATAAGTTTAAACTGACATATTTTCTACAACATGTGAGGAAAATCGGTTGCATCTCCTATTATTACATTACATGAAAGTGTAACCAAAATATTTTAAAAAAAATCCTGAAAGATAATGACTACTCCAACATAATATACATACACATATAATTTGAACATTTTGAATAGATGGTACACATGTGTATACTATGACTGTATGAAACTTCTGAAACATTTTAAAGAGGTCTCTACACAAAATTTTATCTTCCTTGTTACCGCAACTCCCCAACAGGTGCCTCATTCAGCCACAAGAAATGAATGAAGTCGTACAGTTTTGCACTGACACAAACCTGCCAAATTTCGAAGAAACTATGTCAAAAAATATTTGCATAAAATGAAAAGTAAAGAATAATTTAAAAGCAACATACCTTGTATGGAGTTGGATTAAGTCTTCTCATGTGATCAGGTCGCATTTGTTCAAGTTGTTTGATGCATCTCTCCCTTATGTCTTTCAAAGGTGGCAAAGTTTCACTCTTTTTATCTTCAATAAATAAATAGCATGTTATACAAGAGAAATAGCTTTTTTTACTCTCATAAGCTAATATATCAGAGCTTCTGATCAATGTAATAAAGTTACAATAAGCTTCTGTAACTGTTTACCTGAACTTCCAGCAAAGTAACATTTTAGAAGCTCCTCAACTTGCTGTGGCACTACGTATGCTCTCTTCGATTCTTGAAAGGGATGACGACACAATATTCGTTCTCCTACCTATGGTAATAAAAAAAATGCAAATGCATATATTTATAAGGTTTTGATTTCAGAACAAAAGTCCAATGTTCAATAACTGATTGAAACAGTGATGGTTAAGTTCAAGTTGTGCAGAAGTGGTTTAGTAGATTAAATGATAAATCTGTTATGGAAGTGGTTACCTTTGGAGGGGGTTCATTTTCTCCTCTCATTATGTCAACCAAGGGATAAGTTTCTTTACCATATAATCTATAAATCCGCTTCTTACAAGGAATAGAGACCTGAAAAACAGATAAAATAACAAAGAAGAAAAAATTATAAGTTTATGATGAAATGCGAGTAGATGATTCCGTTTGTGTTTAGCTGTGTTCAAACCTTTGAGACATCTTCAGAAAGTTTGATTCGAGGTTGTTTGTTTATCTCAACTAGCTTGAAAACAACGCCTAAAGCTGCTTGAGCATAACATGTAACCAGATATGTCCCAATTCCATAGGCATCAACCTCATGACCCTACAGGCCAAAATGCAATCCAACACAAATAAAAGGTAGGATATTTTGTTGCATTTAAAATAAGTATATGCTTGAATAAACAATTAAAAATAGTATAAATTTTAAACCAACAAATATCTAGTATAATTTTGATTTACGAAAAATGCTAAAAGTTTCAGCTTCCAAATGAAATTTACCTGTTTATTTAAAGCATCTAATGTTTCCTCATTAAGGTCGTTACTAGCAGTGATAGACATCTCTCCGAAATCGGGCACTCCAAATTCCTTCTCAATGGAACAAAAGAACTTCCTTGACTCACAAGACAAGTATGCAAGGTCACCCGAGTCAAGTCTAATACCAACGGCCTTGTATCTGCACAAGTAAAGCTTCTCAACATAAGAAACATTTGCATAAAAAAAACAGGCATACACGAAAAAATAGACAATTTTAGCAATCAAGGAAGCAACTCACAGAAGCAAAATAAGAAAACAAAAGAGTATAGATCGCTAAGTAAACCCATAATCAAATGATATTGGTATTAGACACGGATAACGTATCAACATACCCTAAATCACTGAGCGCTAATGCAACAGCACAGAAGTTAGGAACTCCACTTCTCACAACCTGTCAACAGACGTCAATGTGATTAAATGCAGAAACAGATAAAGCTTTTTTTCGGTCCTAACCATCCAGTTAAGAATTAAGAAATATTAAAAGAATCTTGCAATAAATTTCTCAATTAATGGCCTATTCTATAAGCTGCTATTAGCTTCTGCATCTCAATTTCTTTAGAAGTTATCTCACTTAATTTCTCCATAAATAAAAGGCTTTATATAAGTGTTGAACCATTAATTCATTTTAATTGAGAAGCTCCCATAAGCTAGAGGATAATCTAAACTTGGCCTAAGCCAGAACAATGTAGGTTATATCGATACCAAGATTATACGTATCTATTGCATGAAATATATAAAGTAACTAATACAATATTAAATACTTACATCATAAGTGTCTACAAGGGCAAGAAAGTTATCAGGAAATGCCAATGCATATGATGTGAATGCTGCAAGCTCACTTTGATTGGTATCAGAAAAAATGCCACACAGTGAATTTGACCACTGCATAGTGAAAACACAACACAGATCATACACTGACAAATCCATCTTTGATCTTGTAAGAGTGCAAAACATAAATATATGCAATAAGAATGGTAACATTGGGAAGAAATTTGGGTGTGTAAGAATGGATGAAATAGTCTAAAAGTGGTAAAAAATATAGTGATGCCTAATCAAGAACAAAATTTCAACTTTACAAATGTAGAAAATATTGTTATGGATGTCACCTTAATTTTGTTCAGCCACTTTTGAACCAAAACAACAAAATCTTCACAGGCACCTGAACCATCTTTTTTCCGCAGTGATTTGTCCGCAATCTCGTTAACGCCCTGGAAGAAAGACAAAAGTAAGCAAAGGAAATGGATAGATCAAACAGAAACCTATCCCTTTAAACTATATATGTTTATGCATTACAAATGAAATAACAAGCACTATTCAATGAAATTATCTTCATAAATGTTAACTAAACATGTCAAAAAAATTCAACGAAATGGTTGTACACTCACCATATATGAGCTAACGAAGGCATGCGAATGAGTGCCACGAAGGGGGATCCCAAATAACCTTCCTGCTGCAACATTGCTAATGGTGTGCCACATGAAAAGCCAAGTTATATACAAGCAAACAGAAGAAACTTAAAATTCACTAAAGCAAAACAAAATGTCGAAGGTTATCATGTTAATTTGGTAATTATGACACAATACTAATGCTGATACATTAATCAAGATAGGTTGGCAATCAATGTTTGAACCTTACTCTACCACAATCCGAATTATGTGATCCTGGATTCACTAGAACATTTTGAACAATACCTAAAAGAATCTAGATTTTCGAAGCCATTTAACCTAATTTAATTACAAACTACAAACTAATAAGGTATATAGTTTACATGCCATGACACCAAAATCACGCCCTGCCATCTTAAATTGGCATTAACTAAGTATTCTCGAATCTCTGCAAGTTATTAAAAACTCCAATATTTGAAATTGAAACCAATACTAACATGGCAGTATACCGGCACTGTAAAAAGCTTAGTCCACAAAAAATCTCAAGTTGCATAACTGTTAGATATACACATAACGTTATTAACATGTTCTTCCTATTACCGTGCCAAACAAACGAGAATCGAAGTTGTATAATTGATAATACCTTGTTGCATCAAAGCCTCCAATATAACAGTACTTTGATGCACTTATTCCTCCATCAGGCCCCTGCATAAAAGTAACATTCTTTCGATGAATATTGAGAAAGGAATCTCTTCCTAAACTAACTCCATTTTTTTTCTCCATAAAACTTAGTAACCTGAGCCCTTCGTAGTCCAAACTCGAGCAAAGTTTTAGATTTCCCAGCAACAAAACGATGCCTTGCAGCATTAGTGGCTACTAATGAAGCAAAGTTAATTAGATTGACAAAAGGTGTTTCCAGCAATTGAACAACCTGAACAATAGAAACGTCGATTTAACATAAGAGACGATTGAACAGCCTGAACAATAGAAACGTCGATTTAACGGTAGCAAAGTACTCACTGCAACTGGACCTTCAATTCTCATCAGTGGCACCTTAGGAAAAACAACAGTTCCTTCGGCGATAGCATACACCTCAACATCACAACAGTCAATTCCTCTAAGATAGTCAAAGAAACCATCCTATCATTTAAATTTAATCAATAATAATTACCACATTCCAGATAACTATGACTTATTTGAATCACAATCACTTATTTGAGAGATCTTATGAAAACAATTATAACTACTTTAACTTATTCTATCTTTTGTAACAGAAATAACTTAAGCATAAGCATTTATTTTGATATGATTATATATTTACCTCACATGAAGCAGGCAAAGTATTCTTAATAAAATGAATCTCATCTTCAGATATCTTGTAATTAGAAATGAACCTCACACATTCTTCCAAACCAGCGAAGATTGTATATTCTCCTCCAAACGGACTCCTACGAAAATACAAATCAAACCTGAAAAAGAATTACCATTATTATTATAGATTGAACCTTATGATAAACCACATATCAAAATTCACATTATAAGAATTGAATCCGATAAAGATACCGATGATAATTTGAAAAAAATAAATAAATCAAAGGTAAATTACAAGTGTCTATGTTATCGGACGCAGACACGGACGCGGATACAGACACATAGTTTTCCATTGCTACGTAGATTATTATAATAATGGTGACTTACACAGCACGTTCTTGATGTTTACCAGCTTTCCAGTATGCGTAAGCCATTGTGAATTGATAGTGATCTGTGAGAAGAGGTGTTACCATTGGATTCGTGGGTCCAGGTATGACCCGACCCGAACCATTTGAATCCATTGTTTGTTGCTGCGTTAATTTTCTTCTTCAACGTAGATTCTGCTATGATAATATAAGAATAAGAACACTTTCAAAGTTTGAAGAAAGCGTGGGACTCACGCGCGTTTAATCGGAGTTTGGCACTTTATGGTAATTGAATGAAAATTAGTAATTAATTACAGACAAAAATATGTATTTGGACATATTTTTATCGACAATGTATTTAGACGTGTAAATGTAAGTATACTATTATTCATTTTTATTTTATTTTTATTTTATTTTAATTCCTATAATATTTATCAATATAAAGTTGACCAATATAATATTTATTTTAATTTAATATTTTGAAATATATTAAAATTAAAAGATAACGCTAACTTGTATCATATATTATAGATATAAAAATTAAATAAAAAAATATTTTTTAAAATATTGTATATTAATTTTAACAAAATTACAATGTAAAATTATTTTTTTAATATAAATTTTTTATAAATGAATTTTTTAACTAATACTTATGAACACAAATCAAAGTTAAATATTCGTGAATCAATTTTAATATGAGTAAATTTTATAGAAACTAAAATAAAAATGACAAGAACCAAAACAAAAAGTAATAAGTTATTTTTTTTATAATTAAAAACAAAACTTTTTATAGTTGTTAAAAGACATATTAAATTTATTTATTTATCTATCAAGATAGAAAAACACAAAAAAAAAAAAAACAGATTAAAACAAAAAATAAAATAAAACCAAATAATTTCTATCTTAGAGATCATAATTATATAAATAAACAATCAATTATCCGTTTTTCTACCATATCTTTTTGAATTTGAATGCGTTTTTTATAGTAAATTTTTTTTTATTTTTTTAATAACACTATGAAATCATTCAATTACATCCAATAAAATAAAAATTAATAATAATATCAAAATTATCTTCAATTCGTAGGATTTTAATAATATCAAAATTATTTTTGATTTATAGGGATAATATAGTTCCCGTCATAACAAAAATTATTTAAATTTATTTAAAATTGAACTGAACCAAACAATTAATTAAGTATCCTGGACTATATATTAATTCATATCAAGTGTTAGTAAGATTTTTTAAGAGAATTGTTATGGTGAACAGAATCATTATATTTTAAAATCAACCAATCATGTACTATTTATTAACATAAATTCAGATTTTCATTTATATACTATTTGTTAACAAATTTAAAGTTCCAATTAAAACTGAGTTTATATTAATCAACCAATTATATACATTATATTTTATAATCATATTTCCATCCATATATCATTTCATTATTGTAAAAGAAAGAACAGGATTTTTCAGAGGTATATAATATAATAATGAGTTTCCATTTTAATGACATTTTTCAAATAAATAAAGTTCATGACATTTCATTTACACAGTATTGTTGTATGTTTGATTGAAAAAAGAAAATCACGAGTAAAAAGAGTACACACAATTTGTCCAAAACAATATTATTTTTGATTATTAAAATTAATTTTATTTGATCACGTGAAAAATGACTTTTTATTTATTTATATAATTCATCAAACGTTCAGTCTATTTATTGGATTTCCCAAATTGGGAATCGCCACATATTCTTATTGATAGAAAAGATATATTCATATATACATCTTGGAATGATATAGTACAAATATCTACATACAGAAAATAACGACTATATTAAACTAAATTTTTTACACTAAACCATAAACTGAATGGATATGAGGTCAAATTTGGAGAGAAAAGACTTGAAATTAGGAGAGGATAAAAGTTTTGTTAAGACGACAGCAAGTTGAACAGAAGATGGAATGAAATAATTTTATGAGAGTAGATTCCAGCTTCTCACGAATGATGTGACCGTCAATCTCTATATATTTTGAGCGTTCATGGAATGTTGGATTATGCGCCAAATAGATAGCAACATAATTATCGCAATATAGAGATGTTGGTTGTAAAAAAATAATGTGCAGATCCTTGAAGAGATAGTTTAGCCATTTTACTTCGCAACCTTGGTGCTCTTAAATAGAAAAGGGGATGGTTTGCAAATGATAATTGGAGATATTTGATTTCCCCTTGGTTGAGCATCATATACCCTATGATATTCAAACTCCACTGGCGTTGGTAGCTCGAAATGAGGTTATATTACAAATACTTCTCTGGCCGTCTCTGTACGACTAACCTGGACGACTCTTTGGTTCAAGCATTGTATGTTTCTTTGCACCATTAGGTATCCTCCAAGCTGAGTAGAACACTCAGTGCATTCATCGTGCCTCTTCTTGATTAACACTGATTCCACCTATTTTGCATAGAATTCTGTTACCGGAGTCTTCACTTCCTTTACGTCTCTGATCCATTGACCATTGGACGCTTCTTCAATTGCGTTAATCCTGGGTCTTTAATGGGACGACAAAGGATTATTTCTGACATGTGGTCATCTCTTTGAAGGACATGAGTTTGTTGTTTATTAGGTTTTAGACCTTGGCCTTCAGTGCATGGCAACCTTTTAGTGAATGTCCCGGTGCGCCTTCATGGAATTCGCAATGCACATTAGGATCATACTGGTGGGGGTATGACTCCGACATCATAGGAAAAGACCTAGTGACAATCAAACCTTTCTGGACCAAAGACAAGAACAACTGGCTATAACTCACGGGGAGAGGATCAAATTGAGTCCTTGCTCTTCTATTGCGATTTTGGTTCACCAGAGAATTACGATTTTGTAGAGCCTGGTAATGTTGTGAGGCCTAAGGCCTGGGCTGTTGATAAGCATGAGTGGCAGGTGCTTGCTGATATACAAGATTTACTGGGTTTTGTTGGTACCCTGGAGAAAAAGACTGCCAATAAATAGGAGGAGTTGTTTGTTGATAAGTGGGTGCAATGGATGCTACACAAGGTTGTGCATAGTATGGCATTGGCACGACATTGGTATACCAAAGGTTGTTGTGGTCTCCTTTGGAGAAATCTTCCCCTTTTATCCGAGATGGCGTTGGTTTCCTCCTTTTCCCCTCCAGATGCTCCACTGCTAACCAACCTATTGAAATAAGGGCTCTGCAAGGTATCTACAAACATGTCGATTAATTCCTTTTCGGACAAGGGAGGCTCCACCCGAGCCACCGACGCTGTGCATACTCCTTGAAGGATTCTCTTTCCTTCATCACCATACTTTGTAGTTGTCTTTAGTATGGAGCCATGTCCATGTTGTACTTATATTTCCGAAGGATGGCATCAGCCAAATCTTGCCAGTTTTGTATACGACTTTTCTCTAAGCCCATATACCATTTTAGCGATGCCCCCACTTAAACTGTCCTGGAAACAATGGATGAGCAGTTTATCATTTTTAGTATGGGCAGCTATCTTTCGGTAATACATCACCAGATGGCTCCTCGGGAAAGTATGGCATTTGTACTTCTCAAAGTCCGACGTCTTGAATTTAGTCGGGATAGTCAAATCCGAGTCTAAGCACATATCATGGCAACCGCTCCAGAGATATCATTGCCTTCCATAACCCTTACTCTTTCTCCAAGATTTCGAACTTTTCCTGTACTTCATTCAACTATTCCTTCTCTTTCTTATCTTCCTGATCATAATTATGGGAACCAGTGTCATGGTAGATATAACGAGGATCATTAAAAGGATCCCGAGCGATGGTGTGGACCACAGGCGGTGGTGGCATTTCAGTAATTGATGTCAGTTGGACCACATGTTCAGTAGACAGTCCTATTCTAGAAGAATCAATAAAGAGTGGAGAATAGTTAGGTGGTAGGCCAAAATTTGGCAACATAGTGTTGATTCTTCAAGGGCATCGTGGCTCATACGAGGGGCCAATGATTTTAGAGATCATTGTGCGTTGATGTGGGTCTTTCTTAGTAGCCAATGCTTGCATCATTTCCATCATTTTTTCCATCACCCCTTTAAGCTCGTAAATGTCCCCTTTCATATTTTCATTTCCTAGTTCAAGTCCTTCCATCTTTCTTTTCACGTTAGCTCTAGTCCCGTAGTTATGTCGGGGAATCAGTTTGACGATGATCAGTTCAGTGTTTATAAAGATAGGAAATGAGTTTTTGTTTTTTTTATAATGTATGCATGCATATTAATGTAGATGCATGTATGAGAAATGCCTTTTTCATGGGAATCCAGAGGTGTTGTCGATCGTTTGTGAGCATTTCATAAGTATGAGAACAAAAACAGAAAGCAACTAGAATTAACGCAACATCAACTATCTCATTCATTCATATTGGAAGTGAGTACAATGCTTTGAGAAAATAAAAGTACAAGATCAATCTATATTATCGGCTTGAGCGTTTTTGAGCAACTCTAACTCGACTTTGAGCTCCTTTATCATCATCCTACAAAATATGATGAAGTCAAAGACAACCGGAGGAGTGTTCTCGTGCGTCATATCTTCAAAAACATCCCTTAACTTCCTAGGCATGTCTTGTAGCAGATTGTTAGAAAGTTCGACCACTTGCACACACTTCCCATACCATTTCCTAGCTTATAGGAGGATATGTTCGATAATGTCATGGTCTCACTATACAAGACCCTCCATGTGTTGGACCCTTGCTCCCCATTAATTTATTAAAGTCTCACTGGATTCTTTCAAGCATTGGTTTTAAGCTTTGAGGCTGTCATGAAGGTTTCAGGATGCTCGCTCAATTTCATCTTGAAGATTCCTTTCATGAGATGCATGGGTTTGGGACTCCTTCAGCAATTTAGTGAGTTCCTAGATTCGTGCCTCGAACCCTTCCCACATCTCTTTCTGGCTTGTTAAGGTCCTTTCCTAGAGGTCCTTCCACTCACCATTTCTTTGGTGCGCTTTTCTGAGCTGTTGGTTTTGTTGGCTAGGATCAAGTTCTACCCCTGCCAGGTAGTCACCAACTCTCTTTCTTTTTTTCCTCTCATCTTCAGTTGTTTATTCACTTTTTCCAAGCGGTTTCTCCCTTTTTTTGAGATGAAGTATGAGACCATTTCTCTCGTGGGTGACCCAAATGAGCCTCAGATGTAACTCTTCATTTTCTTTCTCAAGTCTGAAGATAACAACTTTGAGTTCATCCACTTCTTCCATGGGGATATGAATAGACTCAGATGGATTTTGATGCATGGAGGGTTCAAGAGGATATGACAATTTAACTCTGAGAACTCTTTCTTGAACCCACTGCGTATATAACTCCTTGGCAATGTAATTCTTCTTACCAAGTTCTTTCCCTTTTCGATGAATTTTTCCCCATACTCGCCCGACTCTTTTTAGCATGTTAGGATCTTCGAACCCTTCATATAAAACAAAACCTTCTAACAATCTCTCTTCTAGTTTGTCCATCATTGGATAACCAAGTTATCAAAGTGCCAACATATGATTATAGATTATGTAACATCTGGTCCCTATGAGTGGAACATTTGGAAAGTCACCACAACTGAAGATAATTTCAATACCATCGTACTCACAAGAGTACCAAGAGATATCCCTTGCAGTGTGATACATTTCCCTTTGTGACCACTTGAGGTTGTCTTTGTTTTCCACAAAGGCTCATTTATTTGGCAAATGAGATAAGAACCACTTATGTAATAAAGGAGCATAACACAAAATCATCCCTCCTTTCTTATGATGTCTAAAGGCGAGGTAATAATAGACATCAATAAGTAAGGTTGGTACCCTACTTTTGGTCAGGAAGACACAAATGGTAGCCATATCAATGAAACCCGTGATATTGGGAAACAAGACGATTCTATAGATGAGCAAGACTGACATTATTTTGAAGGAATCCTACTTCTTTGCATCTGTGAAGGCTGAAGCTTTCTCCATTAAGAACTTTCCAGGAAAACCTTGAGTGTTTCCTTTAGATCCTAGATTGGCAGTTACATCTTTCTTATCCATGTGCAGGGCAATAACTATCACTGCATGTTTTGGAAACTCTCCCAAACCAGTGAAAGGAGTTTTATCCTTCATAGAGATACCCATAATATGCTCAAATTCTTCCAGTGTTGGAGATAACTGGAAGTCCTGGAATGTGAATCATCTCAGTTGAGGGTCATAGAATTGAGAGAGAGTTAGCAAAGCCCATGGACCAATAACTAGGGAATCTACTGTCGAGATTCTGCTGACAAGCGTAAAGTAGTTGACTATAGTGACAATGATTGTCTTCATATGCGGATGATACATGGTTTATGTTATGTTTATGATTGAATATGCCTTGGTGTGCATCTTGATTAATGCACACAATGTTATGATTACTTGGTGTAGTGCCCCACACTTGTGAGTATACCACACATGTAATGATGCATAAAATGTAACAACTGATCAATGCATGTATGTGTGCCAATAAGAATTGTACTTTGAGAGGTGCCAATCAAGGTTGGACTTTTATTATAAATGTTTGATTTTCAAGGCTTCATGTTATGAGAATATGCCAGATGAATGCGATGATATGCATGGCTTGCATTAGAGAAAAGCGATATGATTAATGCATGAGAATGATCTACACAATGAATTGAAAGCTTCCAAAGATGCCCCTATGGCGGGTATTGGATGGAAAGGTTCTTTTGCAACAAAGCTTCTTTGACAAAAGGGAAAATGTTATTTGATGGGATGATACCATGATTTCCCGACACTCGTCTTGAACTCAATAGTTGTTAATGCATTGCAGAGTTTTCGCTTGAGCAACTTGAAAATCTGGAGAGGACTTGCCCTAGTATGTTGGGTCTTTGAAGAAGTTCGACTCACAAGGAGTTTTGAAGTAGCTAGCCATGATATGACCTCAAGATGGCTTGCCCCAATGCTTGAATCTTGCAATGGTTGTTGACTAACCAAACCTTGGAGTGGTAAACTTCTGATTGACCGACCTTTGGAAAGTTGGACTCACTAAGCTCTTTAGGTGGCTTTCCCCTGTCTGGACTTCTTTCACTAGATCAAGTTCCTCAACTGGCTGCACATTTTGGGATTCCTTTGATGCTAAGTGCTAATTTACAAATAAAATTGTTAAAAAATGGTAATTTTAATGAAATGAAAATGCAAATTTTGAAATCAATCATTATTGAAATGACTTGGTGAAATACATTGAACGAGTTAATGATCAAAACACAATGTTGATCTAGCCATTCACCGAGTGAAAGATGATGCTATTAATACAAATGATTAGCAAATATTTTTTGGAGTCAGGTACACACAATCTTGGGTTGTATGCTTTCAAAATAAACCCTGCCTCAATTAGGTCTTTTAAGGATTGTAAGGTGGCCTGGTTCACGGTTTTTGAATAAAAGGATATGAGACAAAAAATTAACTTTAACCCACCACTTCTTATTGATGAACTCCAATCATACATTCAAATAAATCGACACACGCATTTAACTTCCATGAGGGTTAGAAGGTGTAAGGGTGAAGCTGAAGATCCAAAATGAGTTTTTCTTGAAATGGTAGTCATCTTATTTTGTTTTTGTTGAGGATTTGATGACCTTTTTTTATGTTTTTGATCCCTAACTTTCCTGGACCACTTCTTTGAAGTTTCCGATCCACTGAGATACCCTGATATTTTTTGCCCAAGTCCTCTTTTGTGGTGTTCGACTTAACATGCTTTTTCTTTCTTTTTCTTGGAAAGTTTGTGATTGCCACGTTAATGGTGGATGAGGATCAACCAACATAAATTTTAGTTTTTCTTAGCTTCTTCGACACTTCAAGATGTGTACGAAGAGTAGCATGTGGTTGAACCCCTTTGGACAGATTCTCTTTGAAGATCGAACACACAATCAAATTATCTGAACACAACTACCCTGCCCTGGTTAAGATTAAGGATTTTTAAATCCGAAAGAAACAACAACTTCTAGGCTCAAAGTGGTTGACTAAGGATTAAATCCTTATCTCTTTAGTGTTTGGGGATTTGAAACAATTCCTTACATCATCAGCAAAGTTCTCTTTGAAAGCACACCACAACAACTATGGATAATTAGTTTCATCATCCTCCCTCCAATCTTTGCTAAAACAACAATTCGAAAAAGAAATGGAATGGGAGAAGTATTTTTTGTTTTTTAAATATAAATGAAAAATGAGTGAATACAAATGGATTGATTCAAAAAAAATGCATGATCCCTTCATTAATATTACCAATAAAAGCAAAAAACAATGCTTAAAAGCAAACAATGTTTAACATGGAAAGAAAATACAAATGAAAAGCTGAAACATCAAAATGATTGCCCGTATTGAGGATTATATTTTATGCTTGACTTGTTGGATCTAGGGGTACCTCCTGGAGTCTTCGTGCTCATCAGGGTAATGACCCGTTCACCATATTAGGGCAATCGAAATTCAACTACCCTTTGTCGATCATAGTTGCACTTCTTCTTGGAAGACCTTTCACTCTTCGATTGAGTGCACCACTACTCCATCATGAAACTCACATTGGACATCCGGTTTCTACCAAGGAGGGAATAAAAACTTTATGTATCTGGTCTCTCTAGGAGCCATCGATGAGATTTGAATCAATTGAGACCAGAATTGACTATACATCATTGGGATCAGGTCAATATGGAAAGTCGCTCTTTCTTGCTGGTTTGGAGGTCCATGTTGACTCTGACACCGATGTTTGTTGTTTGGATTTTCAGCTCAATGATTCTGATGCTGACATGGAACGTGAGCTAGATGGTTCGGCGGACCTTGCCACGATTGCTGGTACTGAGAACTAGGAGGTAGTGGTTGCTGGCATTGAACAGCCGCTGCATATGGATGCTGATAATATGGCACCAAAGGTGGAGCTTGCAGAGCTTGGTGATCTTCCCATATCACATTAACTTCTTCCTTTTCCTCTTAGGAACTGACAAATGACTCATTCTCAATGCTCTGGCTACTTGAGGCGCCTTCTATTCTTCCACTTTTGAGGTCGCTCTCGATGCGTTCTCCAACTTTCGCCAGGTCAGAGAAACCTAATGAAGAACTTCCTACCATTCTTTCATAGCATGAACCTGACAGGGTACTTATAACAAGTCAACCATCTTTTTCTCAAAACGTGGTGGTTGAACACGAGCTGCCGACTCTCTCCATCTTTGGGCATATATTTTGAAGGATTTGTTGCTCTCTTGAGATAACCCTTGCAACTGTACACGACTGGGAGGGTTATCCCAACAGTCCATCAAATGCTTTTTAGGGTTTTTGTTGTTATTAGGTGTTTTAAGGTCCTAAGACCACAAACAAAATCAATACACAAACAAGTATATACAATCACAAGATATGGCTCAAATGAGCAAAGTGAAAAAAGGACTGAAACATAAACAAGTTATATGAAATGTAAATGGCAATGAATGATAAATGACTGAAATTTAAATTGCATAAAGTAAATGGCTTGAAAGCAAAAATTATAATGAATAAAAGTTAGTCAATGGTTAGTCGAATGTTAGTGTTGAGTTTTAATTGATTAAGTCATTCTTTGGAGAACACTCAACCATTCATTCACAAGTATGGATTCTTGAACCAAGACATCATCCATGAGAAGGGCTCCAACTTGGATAATTCAACAAGTATGGCACTAACTCTCATGAAAGGAAAAAAGGTCAAGTCTCCACACAATGCCATAAAGAATGGGAGACTTACAATCTCACTTACTAGAATGCTGTGCCTTGAGGGTCAAATTTAGCTATATGTTAAGCAATCATAATTAGACTTATGTAGAAGTCACACCTATCTGAGACCGGGCAATAAAAATATAGGTGTTAATGCATGTTAGAGATTTGGTACAAATAACCAAACTCCTAAAACATACCACACACTAAAAGAAAATGGGAGGGACCTATCTCAGTCATACTTATATTGATTCATCTGACACAAGGTCATTGATGAATCAATTAGCATTTAGACATTAGAGATTTCATTGGTCCAATGAGTGAATGGAAAAGAATAGGGATGAAGATGAAGAGGGATGGGGAGATAGAAATGTAAATTGATCATGAGAGGAATTTTATCTAATCAAAACCATCCATTCATTTTGGGAGATGAAATGTACATTTCATCAATCCCCTAAATCCAATGGTTTTGATCCAACAAAAGTCAAATCAACCATGACCAAGACCCAAACAGAAAGCCAACCATTACAAGACCATAAAAATGGTTCAACATAATTTTCAAACATTTAATCAGTTAAAAATCAGTTTAAAACAGAATTAAAATGCATTTTAATTTGGTCAAAACCTCAAATCCCTTCAAAACACCAAAATAAATGGCCAAGAGATTTATCCTAGGTCAAACAAGGTAAAAGGACCTTAGACAAAAAATTTCACAATTTTTTAAAGGTCAGAAGTATTTTTAAACAATTAAAAATATGCATAAAAACATTTAATTCATGAAAAATACCAAAATTAACCCAAAAAATATTTTTAATTCAAAATATGGAAGAAAAAAAATATTTAAAGATTTTTGGTGAAAGTCCCATATTTTTTGGATTAAAATTGAAATTTCTATGAATAAAATAAAATAAGTGGATTAAATGGAAATTCAGAAAATACAAAAAAATAAGGGCCATCAGATCTCCCTCATTAATTGAGGTGGCAGATCTGATGCGCGCGCTTCACACCATACACCTCAATCAATGCGTCATAAGGATGATAATCACAAGGAGCGGTGAGGATTAAAACATTTTAAATGAATCTGAAGGTTGGGAGAATGCCAACGCACCACCGGAGCCATAACTCCGGTCTACTTCTCCGGTGGACCTCACCGGACTGGTCCACCACCAAGCTTCACCAAAATAAAAAGTGTGGACATGGTTTTAAAGGAAAAATGCTTAGGAGCTCGAATTTGGCTCAATCTCTTCCAATTCCAAGTATATTGAAAGATACATGGATTTGAATTTTGAGGATCATGAATTGAGTTGCTTCGATTTGACCTCAAAGCAACTCAATCTTGTTGCCTACACTGGTAGGACTTCAGCAAACCAAAAATCAATCAAAATATATGAGAAATGAGGGATAATCGAAGAAGAGAAGTTTCTGAAATCTCACCTTAGGGGAGCTTCAAATCAGCTTGATCTTGCTTCCAATTTGGCTTGGCTTGACTCTAGAAGCTTGCAGGAAGTGAAATTGATCAAAGAGAGGCTTGGATTCTTGGAGTTTCAATATCAAAATATAAGGAGATTTGAAACTCAATTTCAAGTAAAATCCTCAAGTTTATCCTTTAATGGAGGTTAGGGAGGCAATGGTTCAAAGCTTTGGCCAGCAGGATCCTCATTCTGATCACAATGGTCATGTATTTATAGGGTTTTGCATTGCTTTTCACACACTTGAAAATTTGGCCAAAATTGGAAATGTTAGTGCATGCTTGCATGGGAATGTGATATGCCCATGATATTATTGGAATAGGTCCACAAATGAGCATGAATGATGCTGAAAGCTTGACATGAAGCCATGCAATTGTACTTGAGAAATGATTATGTGATTCATCCAAATGGGACCAAGAAGAGTAACCATGCGCAAGTCCTTCAAATATTATTCAAATGAAGTAATCTTGGACTTTTTGGAAAGATGACACCAAGGGGAATAACTTTCATGTTGAACACTTTTCCATTTGAAGCTTGGATCCTGATGAATTTTAAGGTGGAAGTTTGATAAATCAAACATAATTGAAAATTTTCTAAGTACCAAGTCAAATATCCACTTCTTCCACCTTGAATAACTTTTGCTATGATTTTCAAATGTAAATGGTTCCTTCATCAAAGTTGTAGCTATTTCAATCCTATTAAATTTGGTCACAAATTTGACCTTATTTGGATTTTGCATGAAGGCGTTATGCATTTTAGAAGTTGAGGAAAATTACTTGTTGAATGGTAATGACCCAAAATGACCTATAATATTTCCTCTTGGAAAATGCCCTCGCAAGTTGAATTTGACACTTCTTAAAGAATAAAAGTTGGATAAGGCATATTTAAATTGATCATTAAACTTGGACGGCCTTCATCTCATAAAAATTGAGCAAGTTATGGTCCTTGAAAGTTGACCTCCTAACTAGGGCACATACAAAATGACATATAATCTTTCACCATAAAAAATGACTTTCCAAGCAAAACTAGCTCTTGATGTAAACATTAAAGTTGTTTTTAATGTCATAATGAGTAACTTGGCTCTTGGAATCATTTTCATATGACAAACAATGTAGGAGATAGGGTCTAGGGAACCCCGGTTTTGACCAGTTGACTTTCTTTGGTCAACCTCTTTGAACCAACTTGCAAAATTGAAGTTCTCTTGATCTTTTGGACTCATGGAGGATCATTTATGCATAATATGATTTAAAATTAAGTATATATTGACATATTGGACCAATTATTAAAGAAACTTGTTGAGGAAGTCACACAAGATACCTAGATGAACTAGGGTTTCCAAGGCAAACAAACTTCAAACTCTTGATGATTTATTGATCCAAATGATAAATGAAGAATATGGGGATCCATATATGATGCTTAAAACCATTGTTAACCATCTCTTGATTGATCTCCTTGCACTTAGGGTCTCAAACCCTAGTTATGAGCTTGATGAGGCATTGTTGGATACACGCACTACCTACAAAAGAATCAAAGCTATATATAGACATGTTTTTGGTATTTTGGTTAGTATACAAAGGAAAACAAAAGTATGATACAATCAAATGTGCTTGGTGATCTCTCCCAATGTAAACCCAATGAATGAGGGGTAAGGAGGATGCCAAGGTGTGATCCCAAAGCCAATGCATATGATGAGATAACACGAGGGATCTTAGGGTCCAAATTGGGGTATTACACCATCCCCTATTTTTTTGTGTGTGGTATGTTTTAGGAGCTTGGTCTTGGATACCTTGTCTCTAGAATGCATTAACACCAACATTATTATTGACCGACCTCAGATATGTAAGGCTTCTACATAAGCCTACTTACGATTGCTTAACATAGCACTAAATTTGCCTCAAGGCACAAATTAACATACTAACTTGACAACTAACATTTAATTTTCTTGTCATTTAATTTAATGAAATTTAAATTCTTGCACTTTATCATTCCTTGTCATTTACATTCATGCAAATTATTTATGCTTCAGTAATTTGCTCTTTGCCCACTTTGGCCTATGTTTATGCTTCATTTATTTTCTTTTTGCTCACTTGAGACATTATTTTTGTGCTTGTATTATATTTGTGCTTGTAATCTTATTTTGTTTGTGGTCTTAGGACCTTAAAACACTTAATAAAAATAAAAAAACACTAAAAAAACACATTGGTGGACTGGTGGATCTTTGTTTGTGACTTGATTTTAACCTATGGACTTAAAGTAGGCAACATTTATGAGCTATGGAAGAAAACTTGGCCAACGCCATTAATTTGAGACGGAAAACTTGGCCAATGCCATTCATCTGACACAAGCTTGAAAGACTCCATTGGGTTCATCTGATACCCTTTTTCTCTTTGTCCAGATTGTTATTTTGATCTTATTGTTATTATTTGATGTTTTCTCTTTGAGTATGTTTCAAGGGATTTTTCATCTGATGCACATAAAGGACATTGAAGATTGCTTGCTTTGGAGTCCTAGCTTGGATGTTTGGTTATCTTTATTTGATACCATTGGATTTCTTATTAATTTCTTGGATGATTATAGCTTTGTTACTTGCTTGACAATCCAAAGGAAATGGGTTTCTATCTAACACTATTATCTTGTGGATGCTTCCCATGGGTTAGATCTTTTCAACTCAAAACTTTTAATCTTGTCTAGGATAGCCCCTTCATATCCACCTCCTTCTTCTTTAATTTCAAAAGCTCCTTCTCATTTTCAAAACTTCTTTGCTTGTTATTTTTCAACTTAGACTTGCTTTAATGAGTAAAAACTTTGGCCTTATGCCATTGATTTTTAAACTATTTTCTTAATCAAACTTGTAAAAAAGACTTAATCATATTGACTTTATTTTCAAAAAGACCAAAAATAACTAATAACCTCATCTAATCATTTTGGCCACTTTGTGTCTTTTTCCTTTTCAAAAAGAAAGCATTTAGATTTGAGTTATCCTTGGTTGAGATATAATTCTCCCATTCCATGATATGTTAAGTGTAAGAATTTCCATTTACTAGGGGTTAGTGGCATACTTGTTGATTTAATCCGAGTTGGAGCCCTCCCTCTTAAATATTGTAAAGCCCTCATTATCGGTGGATGTTTGGTTGAGTATTCTCCCATTGATAACAAAAGATCTTTACAATTTTGTTAAAATCAATCCACCCATCTTTGAATTTTTTACCATGAACTACGAGGTTTTGATCCCTCATTTATGTTGGTACGTAAGCATAAGACCAAAAGTCTTATCAAACACAAAATGTAAATAATGAATTCTTTTCTCATCCTCTCATTCTATTTTTAAAACAAACATCTTTTCGACCAAAACACTTACACACAAAAAGGTCTCCCTAGGAGTACCTAGGACACTTTGGGTGATAATACCTTCCCTTTGTGTAACCAACCACCTTACCTGTAATCTCTGACATTTTATTAGTTTTGATTTGAAAACTTCTTATCTTTGGGTTTTGTTCGTACTTTTTCCCTTTTCCTTTGGAAATAATAAAAGCGCGGTTGCGACTCTGGTTTTATTGACGTTGAGTTAACCAATAGCTCAGTGGTCATGAATTTACCGCTACAGAAAAAAAGTGGTGACTCTGCTGGGGAGTAGTCCCAAGTGGATTTAGCCTACTTTTTGTGTGTATTATATTTGTTGATTATTGATGTTTGTATGCTTGTTTATATTGTGTGATATTTTCTGTCTGTTGTGCTTGGTGATCTCTGTGTGGTGAGATAAGTCCTAACCTGGACTTGAGAGAACTTATGATTAGGATGGTGGGTATAGTCAATGTTGGATTTTATAGAGTCATTCCTGAAAAAGTTGACTTGAGATCCCCCTCTCAGTGGAGGACCCTTGGGGATTACTGATGTCACACGAGTAGTTGTAGTTGGCATTACTTTTTCCAACTTGGGAGCCCGATAAGATGAGGACCTTAGAACCCTTAACCCATCTAGGACTTATTAGGATGTAGTGCGGTGGCTAACCAGGAGTTATCCTGATTTAGTTGATACGCGATACTACACTCAGACGAGGTTCTCTTGAGAATATTATTAGCCCCCAAGCAAGTCGGAAGGCCTATAATATCCGAAAGATGGATTGTTGACTCTGAGAGCTTTTTAGAACATGCTCTACAAGTTTTTATCCTTAGTACACTCCTCTAAGATGGTTCTTAACCCGACTCCATGCTCATGACTCGCAACAAACCCATTAATTCTTGGTTGATCCGATCAGTTACCATCAATATCAATGGATCTTGGGTGTTGATGGGGTGAAAACCTTAATCCACCAAAATGAATGATTGATCTTTACGATGACTTGATCCATCCCTTGACCTTTGTTTGTGTTTTCCTTGTGTGCGATCCCTTATGTGTGATTGTTGCATTCATGGATACATGAACATCATAGAATTCATCACAAAAATAAATTTTAAGGAACTAAGGTCGTGTTTGCAAATATTTTCAGACCATGGATTATGGACGAAGGAAAACTAAGAAATACGGTTTCAGATGTCCATATTTGAAAGAGTTAAGGAAGTTAGCATCCTTTGTAGTTGATCCCTTAAAATTCCAAGACCGATATGGAAAGCTTTGAAGGAGAATTGCGGTCCAAAACGCAGCGGAAATTAAAATTTCTCCTTTAGAGATCCTTACGAATGGTCATGATCAGTGATAGAATATTTACCTCTTGTGATGATCGAAACCTTTGGTGCAGATCTCTTGTGACGATCAAAACCTTTGATGCAGATCCACGAAACGATCACGAACGTTGAACGATGACAACGTCTCTACTCTGTCCACACGAACGGGTTCCTTCAATCTCAGTGCTAGCTGGTACGAATGAAGGCTTTGAGTGAGAGAGAGAGAGTGAGAGAAAACGAAAATAATGCAACCGCACCGAATGCTTCTGCACAAGGGTTCTATTTATAGAACCACTTGTGTAGGCTTCAAGCTAAAAGCCCACTTAAGTGTATTTTGGCCCATATCTTATAATATGCCCAAAATCACTTAAGCCCATGGTACCTGACCATATTTCGCATTCTACTCAAGTACACCGTACCTTACGATGTTCTATAATTCACTTAAGGGCACCGTACCTTACGGTATTCCTTAGTTACCCTATCTCTCATCAATCCGTCCTTTGTGTGTGACCCTGTAGGTTTTCGTGACGTTGGCAATTATATTAAATCACGCATTTAACATAATAAACAGTGAGCGGTATCTAGCAACACATCACTGCTACCCAAGACACGAAAATGTCAAGTGATCTGACAATTCCTTTAGTGATAATACTTATGTGTATAATTACCCTTTTGCCCTTATGTCTATATTGAACACAAGGCATAGACCGTGTCATCCTTGTCCAGTTCAATATTGGGCCCATAGACATTTATCCTGTTATGCAGGATGGGCAAATTCCATCTAGGTCACTCATGTCCCTCAGCATGCTTCGTGGAGTACCCATCAACTGTCTTTATGGTTATCCAGTTACGGACAACGTTGGATCAGCAATAAAGCACTCGACTCCACATCTAGGATCCATAGTGGTTTCAGGTCGAAGAGTGGAATACACTATTATGACCATGAGAATAACTTATGACACTTTGCATAACTTTCTATATAGTATTCTCATAGCGGGTCAATCCGGTATAAATATTACTCCTAATATTCATACCTATGTTTAAGACTTGATAACTCTTTATCCATGATCCATGAGATGTGATCATCAGTCTACAAACATAATAGTCTTAATGCTTTAATGTTATCCCACTTCACACTAAAGCTCGACTACGGATACTTTAAAAATAGTGTCCTTATGTTTAATGTGTTCTCATGATTAAGTCACACTTAATACATTAAACGGACTATCTATTCCAGGGACTTTATTAAACAAACTTAATAAAGAAAATGCCTTTTATTATTAATAAATAATTCGATACAAGTACCAAAAGTATTGGCCTCTAGGGCTTACACCAACAATCTCCCACTAGCACTAGAGCCAATCAGGCATACCCTTAATACCCATAGATCTAGTATGCCCATCATGCTTTTGCTGCGCAAGAGGCTTTGTCAGTGGGTCAGCTATATTGTCAAGTGTAGGTACTTTACATATTTTCACATCTCCTCTATCTATTATCTCTCGACTAAGATGATAACGCCTAAGTATGTGTTTGGATCGTTGGTGAGATCTAGGCTCCTTGGCTTGTGCAATAGCACCATTGTTATCACAGTAGAGACCAATGGGATCCACAATGCTAGGAACTATGCCAAGTTCACTAATGAACTTTTTGATCCAAACAGCTTCCTTTGCTGCACTTGAGGCAGCAATATACTCGGCCTCGGTTGTAGAATCAGCAACTGTATCTTGCTTTGAACTTTTCCAGCTCACAGCGCCACCGTTTAAGCAAAACACATAACCAGATTGCGATCTAAAGTCATCCTTATCTGTCTGGAAGCTAGCATCGGTGTATCCAATTACAGCCAACTCTTCCTGACCTCCATATATCAAGAATGAGTCCTTAGTCCTTCTTAAATACTTAAGGATATTCTTGACAGCCACCCAGTGAGCATCACCAGGACCAGATTGGTACCTACTCGTTGCACTTAAAGCATACGAGACATCTGGTCGAGCACATAACATGGCATACATAATAGATCCTATTGCAGATGCATATGGAATCTTATTCATGCGATCCCTTTCTTCCTTAGTTAAAGGGGATTGTGTTTTTGATAGACACATGCCATGTTGCATAGGTATGAATCCTTTCTTGGAATCATGCATATTAAAGCGTCTCAACACTTTGTCTATGTATGTACTCTGACTTAGGCCAAGCAGTTTTTGTGATCTATCTCTATAGATTCTGATTCCTAATATATAGGCTGCTTCACCTAGGTCCTTCATAGAAAAGCATTTCCCCAACCAAGACTTTACTTGTTGTAGGGTAGGGATATCGTTTCCAATGAGTAATATGTCATCTACATATAGTACCAGGAAAACGATCATGCTCCCACTAACCTTCTTGTAGACACAAGGCTCATCTTCGTTCTTGATGAATCCATATTGTTTTACTGTTTCATCAAAACGAAGATTCCAGCTTCTGGAAGCTTGCTTCAATCCATAGATTGATCTTTGTAACTTACATATCTTTTGGGCTTCCTCTGGTATGTCAAATCCTTCAGGCTGTGTCATGTACACATCCTCAAGAAGATTTCCATTAAGGAAAGCAGTTTTGACATCCATCTGCCATATTTCATAATCATGATATGCAGCGATAGCAAGTAAAATCCGAACAGATTTAAGCATTGCAACTGGTGAAAAGGTTTCATCATAGTCAATCCCATGAATTTGTTTATATCCTTTTGCAACCAGTCTTGCCTTATAGGTATGTACCTTACCATCCATGTCAGTCTTCTTTTTGAAGACCCACTTGCATCCTATAGGGTTAACCCCTACAGGAGGCTCTACCAAGGTCCAAACTTGGTTTGTGTACATGGAATCTATTTCAGATTTCATGGCTTCTAGCCACTTCTCAGACTCGGGACCAGTTATGGCCTCTTGGTAGGTCACAGGCTCATCTTGATCCATGAGTAATACATCACCTTGATCAGTTATGAGATATCCATATCTCTCAGGTAGTTGACGTATCCTGCTTGACCTACGCTGGTTTTGTTCTACTTGAGCAGGTTGCTCTTTCACAACTTCTTGTGTTTCCTGCTCTAATTCCTCCATAGGTGTATCTATGCTTTGTGATTCTTGAATTTCTTCAAGCTCTACTTTCCTCCCACTGGTTCCTTTGGAAATAAAATCCTTTTCTAGGAAAACTCCAGTTCGAGCGACAAACACTTTGCCCTCAGAAGGATTGTAGAAGTAATACCCTCTTGTTTCTTTAGGATACCCCACAAATAAGCATTTGTCAGATTTGGGCTCAAGCTTAGTTGAAATTTGTCGTTTCACATAAACTTCGCAACCCCAAATCTTCATGTAAGACATATGTGGTCTCTTACCACTCCATATCTCATATGGTGTCTTATCAACCTTTTTGGATGGAACACGGTTAAGTGTGTAAGCTGCTGTCAATAGCGCATGTCCCCAAAAGGAGTTTGGAAGATCGGCGTGACTCATCATGGATCGGACCATGTCCAACAGGGTTCGATTTCTTCTCTCAGACACACCATTCCATTGGGGTGTTTGTTAGATGCCCAAAAGTGCTTATTTGAGCTATCATATGTGGGCATCTTTCACTCTTTTGCCTTGCTAAAATTGCCAAAATCACATTTATTTTACATGGAATGCGTACATTGATAAACAAGCTTGGTGCCTCTGATGTGTTTGTTATTGTGCAGGAAAGGCATGAATTAATTGATAATAAAGACACAAGAGAATTGGCAAAGGAACCAAAGCAAAGGAGCATTTCATCTGCCAGCTCGCTAGGCGAGGATGTGGCGAAGCAAAACCTTCGCTAGGCGAGCTCCTGGCGAAAGGCTCCAGTAAATTGGTTAATTAATTCGCTAGGCGAACTGAAGGCGAAGTGGCAGCGAATTCAGTCTGTTTTGGTGAAATGAGCAGCCAGCACTAGCTCGCTAGGCGAGGCTCTAGCGAGTCCCCAGCGAGCATTCCAGTAGCAAAACCTCTCAACCTCGCTGGGGCGAAGGTTGAAGCGAGTTCTTCGCTAGGCGAAGGTCTGTTCGCTAGGCGAACATGACAGTTCCACAGGCCCAGTTTTCTCTGGGCGCAGGGGCATTTTGTGCCCATTTTTGGCCTTCGCTAGGCGAGCCATTCTGCTCGCCTAGCGAACGTGACAGTTCTGCACTTGTCTATAAGTAGCAGGTGCCACTTTTTGTGCCCATACCACTTTTTTACCAACTTTTCCATCTTTTGTACTTTCTCTTAGATATTTTACAGCATTGTTAGGAGGGATTTTTGGATGCCCTAATCTCATTTCTCTTCATCTAGCAACCATCTTCCACAAAAAGAAGGTGGATTCCCATCCAACTTCGATCATTCGACTTGGATGTTGATCAACCCTCTTTTCTTACTTGCCGACCAAGCTACCATGAAAATGAGTAGCTAAGTCTCCATTTGTCAAGGTTAGATGTAGGTGATTTCCAAGCTTTGTGTGTAAATGTAAGGATCCTCATTTGTAAACTCTTTAACGGTAAATATATGATGAAAACTTTGTTTCTATTTAAAACTCTTTGTGTTGGTATTTGATCGAGAGATGTTTACCGATTCTTGACCTAGGTTTTCATCCAAACTTGTTTGTTAGCTAGAGATAGTAACGAATGATTTTGTTCACCATAAGGTTGAACCAAAACGTTGTCTTTTTGATAGATTGTGTTCGAGAGAAACAATGGATCAAAATGACAAAACTCACAATGGGTGTTCGAGAGAAACGCATTGAGAGGACTTTGTGAAATTATTTATCATCTAAAGGAGTTTATAATATTGTTGACCGTGCAAAAACATGCAAAGCAAATGTAATCATTGAAACCTAACTTTGACAATATTTCTCATATTAATCAAAACGTAACTTTTACCGCAATTAATTACTTTGTATGCAAGATAACTTGATTAAAACCCAAAACCCTAGTGTTACATTAAGTTAAGATTAATTCAACCATTGAACGGCAAGCATATCTTGCAATCTCTGTGGATACGATAACAAAACCCGACACTTAAAAACTGTCTCAACAAAATGGCGCCGTTGCCGGGGATTGTAAATTGATATTGCGAGCATCGCATTGGTTGTTTAAGTTTTAGCTTGTGAATTTTTGACTTGTGCTTGTAATTCGTTTGGTTTAGTGTGCAGCTTACGTTTTATGCGAGGGAAAATCCCTGTGGACGAACTTCTTTTTGATCCTGAGATCGAGAGAACCGCAAGGAGGCTCAATAGCAAAACAAGACGTAGGAGGCAACAGGCTAGGCAACGCCAAGAGCAAGGAGAAAGTTCTTCAACCACCAATCCACACACATTCGTTCCAAACATGGAGCCACAACCACCACCACCGATTTCTACTCCATGTATCAACAGTCCAAGGAACACCGCTCAGTTTGCCAACCAAACTGGAAGGCAAGCTGAGATGAAGACGGGAACTCTGAATTTATTGTATGGGAGTCCATTCACCGGAATGGACCATGAAGACCCATTTGCTTTTCTCACAAAATTCTATGAGATAGCATTGGCTGCCGGAGTGGATCAGGCTCAGGAGCTTCCGTTGTTCAGACGTTTATTTCCTCACGCTTTGCTCGGAAAAGCAAAGGATTGGTATCTCGATCAAACACCTGCCGTAATGACAGATTGGAATGTGTTAGAGGAGAAATTCATTGAAAGATTTTTCTCTCATAACCGATTCATGGAATCAAAGACGGCCATCTCGGTGTTTGCTCAAGGAACCAGTGAATCGTTGAATGAAGCGTGGGAGAGATTCAAGTCCATGCTAAGGAAATGTAAA
This sequence comes from Lathyrus oleraceus, assembly GCF_024323335.1. Taxonomy (NCBI): domain Eukaryota; kingdom Viridiplantae; phylum Streptophyta; class Magnoliopsida; order Fabales; family Fabaceae; genus Lathyrus; species Lathyrus oleraceus. Next base: position 461,486,780 of record NC_066580.1, read on the forward strand.
GGGCATGGATTTGATGAATTAACTCAAATCCATATCTTCCGAAATGGACTTCAACCAAACTGTAAGACGTTGTTGGATGCCACCTCGGGTGGCTCGTTGATGTCAAAGAGTGCCGAAGAAGCCACCAACATTATCAACCGTATGGCTTTGAATGATCTTCAAAGTCAAAGTCGTGGAAATTCTTTGAAGAAGGCGGGAGTGCTTGAGTTGGGGACGAATGATGCCATACTTGCCCAAAACAAGCTCATCTCACAACAAGTGGAACTTTTAACGCAACAAATCAAAGAGTTAAGAGAACCGTCAAAAGCTAAACAAATAGCTTGTTGTGAACTTTGTAAAGGTGAACATGACACCGGATTTTGTCCACCTCCCGGCTTTGACGAAGTGAACTATATGGCCAATCAACGGGACTATCAACCAAGACAACAACAACCTTATCAACCGCACCCTCAACAACAACAACAACAACAACAATTCCAAGGGAACCAAGGGTTCCAACCTAGAAGCAACTATTATCATAACCAAGGTTATGGAGGTGGTTCTTCTAGCCGTCAAAATCCTCCCCAAAATCCGTATCAATCTCAACAACCGCCGGTAGTCAATTCTAAATTGGAAGAGACATTGACGCAATTCATGCAAATGTCAATGGCCAATCAAAAGAGTAATGACGCGGCCATAAAAAATCTTGAAACTCAAGTGGGGCAACTTGCCAAGCAACTAGCTGAACAACAAACCGGTCCTTCTTTCTCGGCCAATACGCAAACAAATCCGAAGGAGCATTGTAAGGCGATTGTGACGAGAAGTGGAAGGGAGTTGGGTAGTGAAAACGAAAAAAGAATGGCGAGTGAAAAAAGAGAGAAAGAGAAGGAGATTGAGGAGGAAATAGTGGAAGAAAATGTTGATGGTGAAGTAGGAGTGTGGAGTGATGAGGAAGTAGTTGAAAAGAATAAAAATAATGGTGAAGTTGAAAATGAAAAAAATGTGGAGATTGAGGAGAATAAAAATGATGAGGTAATAAGGGAGGTAGTGAAGAAGCCGAGATGGAAAAGCGCTAGAATAGCGAAAGGGAAGGAGGTAGTGAGCGCTACTCCTGTCCAAAACCTTCCTTACCCTCACGCCCCGTCAAAAAGGGAGAATGAACGGCATTACGCCCGGTTCATGGATATTTTTAAGCAATTACAAATAAACATTCCGTTTGCTGAAGCTTTGGAACAAATGCCAAAGTATGCCAAGTTCATGAAGGACATACTAACCAAAAAGCGGAGGTATACGGAACCGGAGACCATCGTCCTTGATGCGAGCTGTAGTGCCATCATTCAAAGGACGCTTCCTAAGAAAGAGGTTGATCCGGGAAGAGTTACATTGCCGGTTAAAATTGGTGATGTGTATGTCGGAAAGGGACTTATTGACTTGGGGTCGAGCATAAATCTTATACCTTTGTCAATTATCAAGAGGCTTGGCAACATCGAGATTAAGTCCATCCGAATGACATTACAATTGGCGGATAAGTCGACGACCCATCCTCATGGCGTAGCCCAAGATGTGTTGGTGAAGGTCGACAAATTCTTCTTCCCGGTGGATTTCATTGTAATTGATATGGAGGAAGATGATGATGCTCCGCTCATATTGGGCCGACCATTCATGAAGACCGCAAGAATGATGATTGATGTTGATGACGGTTTAATGAAGGTGCGTGTTCAAAATGAGGAGGTCACCTTTGATCTATTCGAGGCGATGAAGCATTCCAAAGATAGACATGATGGCTTTCGAATCGATGTGATCGAAGACGCTATTATGGAAGTTTCAAAGCATATTCACGAGATATCTCCTATGGAGTTAGCTCTCGACGACTCATTGGAGGTTTTCACTGTTGAAGAGGAGCTAGCTCTTGAGGAATGCTTGAAGGAACTTGATAGCTTGGAAGACCTACAACCGTGGGAAATAGAGGAAGAAAATGTGAAGAAGGAGGTAATTGATGAGAAAGCGCCAATTGAATTAAAAGAGTTACCTTCGACTTTGAAATATGTGTTTTTAGATGAGACCGAGGCAAAGCCGGTCATCATAAGCAACCTCTTGACAAAAGAAGAAGAAGCCCGTCTAATCATTGTGCTCAAAACCAATCAAGAAGCTATGGGTTGGACTCTTTCCGATCTTAAAGGAATTAGTCCATCCTATTGTATGCACAAGATTTTGATGGAGGAGGATTTCAAGCCGGTGGCTCAACCACAACGCCGCTTAAATCCTACGATGAAAGAGGTTGTAAGAAAGGAAGTGGTGAAGCTTTTGGATGCGGGAATGATTTACCCGATCTCGGATAGTCCGTGGGTTAGTCCCGTGCACGTGGTTCCGAAGAAGGGAGGAATGACCGTAATCCGTAATGACAAAGACGAATTGATCCCGACTAAAGTTGCCACGGGATGGAGAATGTGTATAGATTATAGACGGTTGAATACCGCGACTCGTAAGGACCATTTTCCACTCCCATTTATGGATCAAATGCTTGAAAGACTATCGGGCCAACAATACTACTGCTTTTTAGACGGCTACTCCGGGTACAACCAAATTGCGGTTGACCCGGTTGATCATGAGAAGACGGCTTTCACGTGTCCGTTTGGAGTGTTCGCATACAGAAAAATGCCTTTTGGGCTTTGCAATGCGCCGGCGACATTCCAACGATGTGTCCAAGCTATTTTTGCCGATCTAATAGAGAAAACAATGGAAGTCTTCATGGATGACTTCTCGGTGTTTGGTGGGACGTTTAGTCTATGCTTGGCAAATTTGAAGACGGTGTTGGAAAGGTGTGTGAAGACTAATTTGGTGCTAAATTGGGAAAAGTGTCACTTTATGGTGACCGAGGGGATTGTGCTAGGCCACAAAGTCTCTAAAAGGGGGCTTGAAGTGGATAGAGCTAAAGTTGATGTAATTGAAAAATTACCCCCTCCGGTCAATGTGAAGGGCATCCGTAGTTTTTTGGGGCACGCGGGGTTCTACCGGCGCTTCATCAAGGACTTCTCAAAGGTGGCTAAACCTTTGAGCAATTTACTCGCCAAAGATCAGGTATTTCTCTTCACTGACGATTGTTTGCAAGCTTTCGAGGTTTTAAAAGAAAAATTGGTTACCGCTCCAATAATAGTCGCTCCCGATTGGAATGAAAATTTTGAACTAATGTGTGACGCGAGTGACTATGCCGTTGGAGCGGTACTTGGCCAAAGAAAGGACAAAACTTTTCATGCTATACATTATGCGAGTAAGGTTCTTAACGAGGCTCAAATAAATTATGCCACAACGGAAAAAGAACTACTCGCAATAGTGTATGCGCTAGAAAAGTTTAGGTCCTATCTTATAGGGTCTAAAGTCGTGGTGTACACCGACCACGCGGCGATTAAATATCTGCTGACCAAGCCGGATTCGAAGCAAAGGCTCATCCGTTGGATCCTCTTGTTACAAGAATTCGATGTCGAAATTAAAGACAAGAAGGGGTCGGAAAACTTGGTAGCGGATCATTTATCCCGCTTGGTGAATGTCGAGGTTACCGCATCTGAAAAGGAAATCCGGGAAGAATTTCCTGATGAAAAATTGTTTAAGGTTCAAGTTAGGCCGTGGTTTGCAGACTTTGCAAACCACAAGGCTAGTGGTTGTGTGCCGGCCGATCTAACTTCGAACCAAAAGAGGAAGTTCCTTTCGGATGCGAAGTATTATGTTTGGGACGACCCATACTTGTTTAAGTTGGGTAGCGATAACCTGTTAAGGAGATGCGTAACTGGTGATGAAGCCCAGAGCATCCTTTGGCATTGTCACAACTCGCCTTATGGCGGTCATTATAATGGGGTTAGAACGGCCACTAAAATTCTTCAATCGGGATTTTATTGGCCAACTATTTTTAAAGACGCACATACCCATGCGCAAAGTTGTGACAGTTGCCAAAGAAGTGGTGGGATAGGTAAGAGAGATGAGATGCCTCTCCAAAATATCCAAGAAGTGGAAGTGTTTGATTGTTGGGGCATAGATTTTGTTGGACCTTTCCCACCCTCTTACGGGAATGAGTACATGCTTGTAGCTGTTGATTATGTCTCTAAGTGGGTTGAGGCGATTGCCTCACCTCGGGCGGATGCCAAAACGGTGATAAAATTTTTAAAGAAAAACATCTTTTCCCGTTTTGGAACACCCCGAGTGTTGATAAGTGACGGAGGGTCACACTTTTGTAATGCACCTTTGGAAACAATTTTAAAACATTATGGTGTATCGCATAGGGTGACAACTCCGTACCACCCTCAGGCTAATGGCCAAGCCGAGGTCTCTAATCGTGAGATTAAGAGAATCCTCGAGAAAACCGTGTCTAACTCGAAAAAGGAGTGGTCCCAAAAATTGGACGAAGCATTATGGGCCTACCGTACGACCTTTAAAGCTCCAATTGGCCTAACTCCCTTTCAATTGGTATTTGGTAAAACTTGCCATTTGCCGGTTGAATTGGAGCACAAGGCCTTGTGGGCCCTCAAATTTTTAAATTTTGAGAATGAGTCGGCCGGTGAAAAAAGGAAAGTACAACTACTTGAGTTGGAGGAGATGCGCAATGCCGCATACCACTCAAGTTGGTTGTACAAGGAAAAAGCCAAGAAGTATCATGACAAAAAGATCCGAACCAAAGAATTCGTGCCCGGACAATTGGTCTTATTGTTCAACTCCCGGTTGAAGTTGTTTCCCGGGAAGTTGAAATCGAAATGGTCCGGGCCATTTCGGGTGAAAGAAGTAAAAGAGTACGGGGCCGTTATCATTGAAGACATGGACGAGAAAGACAGTTGGACCGTGAACGGCCAACGATTGAAAGTGTATCTCGGCGGTCATGTGGATCGCGAGAGTTGTGCTCAGCCGCTCGATGCTCCTCTGTGAGCATCGCACCGTCGAGCTTAGCCGACGTTAAACAAGCGCTAGTTGGGAGGCACCCCAACATTGTAAGTATTTCCTGTTTTATGTTTGATCTTGTATGAGTATTGTATGCTTAATCAGGCTGGATGACTTGCAAGTGCTGCATTTGCAAATGCACTTGCTGTCATGCTCGCTTGCAGCTCGCTAGGCGAGGCTGCAGCGAGCGCGCTCGCTACCTGCTCGCTAGGCGAGGCAGCAGCGAGCGCTGCAGTACTGTTTTCTATTTAAACACTTCAGCAGAGCCAATTTGCCCTACCTTCAAAAATTTGTCTGAACGGCTCTGCTGAGGATTTCGTGCGTGGCCTCTCAAATTCTCTACTGTGCATCCATATCAACAACATTTGTGTGTCGATCAATTGCAAACACTTCCCACTTCTCCTTTCCAAATCCGTTTACCTCAAGCTGCAGGGTAGTGGTGCACATGCTTTGATGACACGGGAGCAGTTTCTGGGTAATGCAAATTGGCCCGTGGACGTGCCAGTCTATTCTGAGGGGGTGGGAGCTGATGATGATGATGAGGATGATGATGAGGCGACCGGTTCTGAGGCCGGTAGTGAGGAGGAGTCTTGAGCCCTTTGTGGGTTAAGTTTTTGTTTTTTGTATTTCAGTTTTTATTATGGCATTTTTTTATTTGTACTTTTGAATTTTGTATTTTGACCATGGGTTGTACTATTGGGGTGTTTTGTCCCCCACGAACAAAATTTTATTTTTCAGTTAATGTTATTTATGTTTGTTGTTAATTTTGTGTGTTTAATAAAATTTTGGTTGAATGAGTGGCAAACCCTTCTAGATTGGTTGCTCCTCAAGAAGTACCCAATGAAGGTGCATCCGAGCTTGGATGGCAATGATAAGAATAACAAGTGAATGAAGCTAAGGTACATGGTTACCGTCGGCTAGAATTTTAGAATGCATTAGGAACTTTACTCTTTTTGGTAAATTGAATATTGTCTTTGTGCAACATAATTGAATGAATGTTTCATCTAGAACCTAAACCACAAAGTGTGAGGAAACCTCCATTGTTCACTTAAATGCTGGATTCTAATAATTTTTGTTGATTCATGTGATTCATTATTTGTCTGTTATTATTGTGAAATTGTGGAAGCAATTAGAAATGATCAAGGCACTTGTTTTCTTTCGAGCACAACTACATCCAAAAACAACTTACCTGTGAGCAGAGAGAGTATTTGTTAACCCCTTTGAGCCTGAACAGTTGAATCTCGGCTTGAAATAAAGCGAGATCTCAAAAATCTTTTTTTTACAACCCGGAAATTATTGATTATTGTTCTTTTGCTGTAAAAAGTTAAGAGCATTCACTTAGGGTGTGGAAGAAATAAGTTGGGGAGAACGAAAAAGAATTGGTAAGCACCACAACTCTTGAAAAAGAAAAGAAAAACCGAGCAAGCATAGAAAAATTTATGTATAGAAAATATAGAAAAGAAACATCTATTTTGTACATTTGATGTGAAAGAAAAGAACAAAAATATAAAGAATAAAAATGAATGCTTGCTTGGAAGAAAAATAGTGAAAAATAAGAGTTGAGTTGTGGAATATGTGTTGTGAAGGTTACAAATAAGAAACAGATGAAACAAGTCGAGTAGTGTGAATAATACTGTGAATGTCTCTTTTGCATCGGCACTTTCGTTTCAATGGCCTTAGAAATGACCCTTGTTTGTTAACCGGACCAAGTTTCAACCGAAAAGCCCTTAGTGATCTTTATGCTTCCACAGTACCATTTTTAATTGATTAGACATTGTATGAATCTATTTGATATCTTCATTATTTGTTAGTGAGTGAGATTAGTCCCGCGGTTGCAAACGCGCAAAATCTTCATTCCTTATTCGAAGAGGAGAGATAGGATGATTCATTCAGAATAGCATTGTTGTAGATAGATAAATATTTTGCATTGCTATTTAAGTTTTAGTTCTTATGTATTATTTTATTCAAAACCGTTGGAAACGTGTATTTGCGGATTTCGCTTGTGTTTGAGCCGTTTATCCAACTTCGGAGAAACTGTTTCTTTATGCAAATCCTCTTGTCTTTCAAGAGGCATACTTTGCTTGAGGACAAGCAAGAATCTAGTTGGGGAGAGTTGTTAGATGCCCAAAAGTGCTTATCTGAGCTATCATATGTGGGCATCTTTCACTCTTTTGCCTTGCTAAAATTGCCAAAATCACATTTATTTTACATGGAATGCGTACATTGATAAACAAGCTTGGTGCCTCTGATGTGTTTGTTATTGTGCAGGAAAGGCATGAATTAATTGATAATAAAGACACAAGAGAATTGGCAAAGGAACCAAAGCAAAGGAGCATTTCATCTGCCAGCTCGCTAGGCGAGGATGTGGCGAAGCAAAACCTTCGCTAGGCGAGCTCCTGGCGAAAGGCTCCAGTAAATTGGTTAATTAATTCGCTAGGCGAACTGAAGGCGAAGTGGCAGCGAATTCAGTCTGTTTTGGTGAAATGAGCAGCCAGCACTAGCTCGCTAGGCGAGGCTCTAGCGAGTCCCCAACGAGCATTCCAGTAGCAAAACCTCTCAACCTCGCTGGGGCGAAGGTTGAAGCGAGTTCTTCGCTAGGCGAAGGTCTGTTCGCTAGGCGAACATGACAGTTCCACAGGCCCAGTTTTCTCTGGGCGCAGGGGCATTTTGTGCCCATTTTTGGCCTTCGCTAGGCGAGCCATTCTGCTCGCCTAGCGAACGTGACAGTTCTGCACTTGTCTATAAGTAGCAGGTGCCACTTTTTGTGCCCATACCACTTTTTTACCAACTTTTCCATCTTTTGTACTTTCTCTTAGATATTTTACAGCATTGTTAGGAGGGATTTTTGGATGCCCTAATCTCATTTCTCTTCATCTAGCAACCATCTTCCACAAAAAGAAGGTGGATTCCCATCCAACTTCGATCATTCGACTTGGATGTTGATCAACCCTCTTTTCTTACTTGCCGACCAAGCTACCATGAAAATGAGTAGCTAAGTCTCCATTTGTCAAGGTTAGATGTAGGTGATTTCCAAGCTTTGTGTGTAAATGTAAGGATCCTCATTTGTAAACTCTTTAACGGTAAATATATGATGAAAACTTTGTTTCTATTTAAAACTCTTTGTGTTGGTATTTGATCGAGAGATGTTTACCGATTCTTGACCTAGGTTTTCATCCAAACTTGTTTGTTAGCTAGAGATAGTAACGAATGATTTTGTTCACCATAAGGTTGAACCAAAACGTTGTCTTTTTGATAGATTGTGTTCGAGAGAAACAATGGATCAAAATGACAAAACTCACAATGGGTGTTCGAGAGAAACGCATTGAGAGGACTTTGTGAAATTATTTATCATCTAAAGGAGTTTATAATATTGTTGACCGTGCAAAAACATGCAAAGCAAATGTAATCATTGAAACCTAACTTTGACAATATTTCTCATATTAATCAAAACGTAACTTTTACCGCAATTAATTACTTTGTATGCAAGATAACTTGATTAAAACCCAAAACCCTAGTGTTACATTAAGTTAAGATTAATTCAACCATTGAACGGCAAGCATATCTTGCAATCTCTGTGGATACGATAACAAAACCCGACACTTAAAAACTGTCTCAACAGTGTTCCAGGAAGAGTGAGTTGGGATAGAATTCCACACTCTTTCAGATGGTCATCAAACTCTAGGCTTAAATATTCACCACCTCGATCTGATCGAAGAGCTTTAATATTCTTACCTAGTTGGTTTTGTACTTCATTCTTGAATTCTTTGAACTTTTCAAAGGACTCTGATTTGTGTTTCATTAAATACACATAACCATATCTACTGAAATCATCAGTGAATGTGATGAAGTACTGAAAACCTCCTCTGGCTAGTATGTTCAATGGACCACATACATCAGTATGTATGAGGGCCAAAAGATCATTAGCTCTTTCACCTTTTCCTGTGAATGGAGACTTTGTCATCTTTCCAATTAAACAAGATCTGCATGTCTCATATGATTCATAATCAAAAGAGTCCAACAGTCCATCTTTATGGAGTTTGGAAATGCGTTTCTCATTTATGTGGCCTAATCGACAATGCCAAAGGTAAGTTGGATTTAACTCATTAGGTTTCATCCTTTTAGTATTAATGTTATAAATAGGCATTTCAAGATCAAGGACATATAGCCCATTGTTCATTTGTGCAGTAGCATAGAATATATCATTCAAATAAATTGAACAACAATTGTTCTTTATTATGAATGAAAAACCAATCTTGTCCAAACAAGAAACAGAAATAATATTCCTGCTAATTGCTGGTACATAATAACAGTTCTCTAACTGAATTATTAAACCACTAGGTAAAGTCAATTCATAAGTTCCTACGGCTAAGGCAGCAACCTTTGCTCCATTACCAACTCGTAGGTCGACTTCACCTTTTGCCAATTTTCTACTCCCTTTTAGTTCTTGCACATTTGTACAAATGTGAGAACCGCATCCGGTATCTAATACCCATGATGCAGAAGTAGATAAATTAATTTCAATAACAAAAATACCTGGAGTCTCTACTCCATTCTTCCTATCTTCCAGGTACTTTGGACAGTTCCTCTTCCAGTGTGCGGTCTTACCGCAATGGAAGCAGGTGCCTTCCTTTTCTATGCTTCCACTAGGCTTCAAAGCAGCAATAGTGGGTTTGGGTTTGGCAACTTCCTTGCCTTTCCCTTTATCATGTTTGAGGACAATCCTCATGTTTCGGTGCCAATCCAGAAAATTTGTCCCAGACAATTTTTCTTTCTCAAGATTTGATCGCAATATGTTGTTAGAGGTGTTTGCTGTCATGGTAATCTACACAAGGATTAATGAAAATATAAGTATCATTGACATATTTAATTAGGCCTTTAATTAAATATGCTCCCACTATTTTACTCAAAACAAATGACCCTCATCATCTGATTCGGAAAATCCCGTTGGAAGATTTTCTAGTGGGTCGAGATCCATATTTCACTTCGTTCTAAGTCCGCGTAGGCGGATTACACAAAACTAGGTTATTTAGGTAGGAACTCCTTCCAATTGTATCTCATACAACTCTCGAATATTTCAGTTGGGTGAATAACTCCTTATTCCAATCCATCATATGGATCATTCCCAACTCTTGCTTCTAAACATATATATAATCTTATTATAATTTGTTTAGTTAAGTTTGACCCATTGTTTTAACAGTTGGATATTACAATTATCCCATCGCACCTTACTAATATATAGATCATGCACCTCACGTAGGCGAAACCTACATTATCCATTACTAGTCTTGATGAGTGTTAAAACTTGGAAAGCATAAACTTAATATTTAATTTGAGGGAATTGCAATTTTATGATCTCACCGGCTTATTTATCATATAAATCGTCTCTCACATGCATCAACATACATACACAATGAAACAGTTATGGCCCCTAGCGCAATTGTTCTCCCAAGCCAATGAGAGAACCTAAGCTAACCTAATAACGATCTAAGCTTCTCCAAGCAAGATCTTCAAGGTTGTCCTCCTTTAATATTGAATTCTTCTCTAAGCTTCTCCAAGCAAGATCTTCAAGATTGTCCTCCTTTGATATTGAAATCTTCTCTTTCTTCATAACATTGTCTTCTTCTCTTTCTTCATAACATTACATTCCAGAAGAAACTCGTTTTACATGCGAGGGTTTGAGATGAGAAAAGAAGTTACATTAAGAGATCAAAAGGAGAGGCACGACACGCAGGTCGTATTTAAAAACCCAAAACAAAATAAAGGACAACTAAGGCCATAACTGATCACCATAAGGCAATAATAATAAACACATTGTTATTATTAAATTTTAATTCCTTTAATTAATTAAAACCAAATTAAATTTCGGCGACCGATCACACTACGCAGAGTTAGCCGGGGGTTCCGCTGCCCAGTCAGCGGACGGTGGTTCCGCTGACCGATCAGCGGACGGGGTCAAGGGGCAGCGCCCCTGTCCAAAATTTTAATGAACAATTCATTTGAAATGGACATTGTTTTGCATGAACACAACCCTTGCGTAGTCACAAAACAGGAACCCCAAAATTTTGACTCTGGGAGTGTGACGACCGTCACAGGCGTGTGACGACCGTCACAGGCAATGTGAGTGTGACGACCGTCATGGGCGTGTTACGACCGTCACGCATCCAGTTTGTTACGCCTGTTACGCTCGTCACACGAGCTTCACGCGGCCAAACTAATAGGACTTTGAAACAGTCTACGGACCTCTTCCAAAAAGCCCTAGATTCACAACTCCTTGACGGCACAACCCTTGCGCCGTCACCAACCCTAATGCGCCAATTTCAGACCGTCAAACACACCTCGATTGTTGATTCAGTATGATTGATCAACAGGTCATTGCTTCACCATACTAATGTCGGATTCCGAAGCAAATGACCATTGATCGCTCAAAGGAAAACAATCATTTAGTGTTCGAATGAACGAAACAGAAACAGTATATCACATATACCGTATTTTGTATTAGGATTACTTATATCATATATAAGTTGATCGGTCTCAATTGCGTAACCTATGGACGATCGATGTATCGCTGCTTCACCATACTAATGTCGGATTCCGAAGCATAGTCAACATCAATCATCCAACTCGTACACTCATGATGCCAAATTTAATTACTCGTTTAATTAATTGATTCATTCTGTCTTTTAATCATATTAATACAGAAAATAAACACCTATCCGATTCATGGTTTCGTAAGTGGCTTTGATACCACTGAAGGAGAATTGCGGTCCAAAACGCAGCGGAAATTAAAATTTCTCCTTTAGAGATCCTTACGAATGGTCATGATCAGTGATAGAATATTTACCTCTTGTGATGATCGAAACCTTTGGTGCAGATCTCTTGTGACGATCAAAACCTTTGATGCAGATCCACGAAACGATCACGAACGTTGAACGATGACAACGTCTCTACTCTGTCCACACGAACGGGTTCCTTCAATCTCAGTGCTAGCTGGTACGAATGAAGGCTTCGAGTGAGAGAGAGAGAGAGTGAGAGAAAACGAAAATAATGCAACCGCACCGAATGCTTCTGCACAAGGGTTCTATTTATAGAACCACTTGTGTGGGCTTCAAGCTAAAAGCCCACTTAAGTGTATTTTGGCCCATATCTTATAATATGCCCAAAATCACTTAAGCCCATGGTACCTGACCATATTTCGCATTCTACTCAAGTACACCGTACCTTATGATGTTCTATAATTCACTTAAGGGCACCGTACCTTACGGTATTCCTTAGTTACCCTATCTCTCATCAATCCGTCCTTTGTGTGTGACCCTGTAGGTTTTCGTGACGTTGGCAATTATATTAAATCACACATTTAACATAATAAACAGTGAGCGGTATCTAGCAACACATCACTGCTACCCAAGACACGAAAATGTCAAGTGATCTGACAATTCCTTTTGTGATAATACTTATGTGTATAATTACCCTTTTGCCCTTATGTCTATATTGAACACAAGGCATAGACCGTGTCATCCTTGTCCAGTTCAATATTGGGCCCATAGACATTTATCCTGTTATGCAGGATGGGCAAATTCCATCTAGGTCACTCATGTCCCTCAGCATGCTTCGTGGAGTACCCATCAACTGTCTTTATGGTTATCCAGTTACGGACAACGTTGGATCAGCAATAAAGCACTCGACTCCACATCTAGGATCCATAGTGGTTTCAGGTCGAAGAGTGGAATACACTATTATGACCATGAGAATAACTTATGACACTTTGCATAACTTTCTATATAGTATTCTCATAGCGGGTCAATCCGGTATAAATATTACTCCTAATATTCATACCTATGTTTAAGACTTGATAACTCTTTATCCATGATCCATGAGATGTGATCATCAGTCTACAAACATAATAGTCTTAATGCTTTAATGTTATCCCACTTCACACTAAAGCTCGACTACGGATACTTTAAAAATAGTGTCCTTATGTTTAATGTGTTCTCATGATTAAGTCACACTTAATACATTAAACGGACTATCTATTCCAGGGACTTTATTAAACAAACGTAATAAAGAAAATGCCTTTTATTATTAATAAATAATTCGATACAAGTACCAAAAGTATTGACCTCTAGGGCTTACACCAACAAGCTTTTGTCTATTCTGGCTACTAAAATAGAAGATGGGCTCCTCAACACTTTGGTCCAATTTTATGATTCTATGTATCATTGCTTCACTTTCCCGAATTATTAGCTTATGCCCACTTTGGAGGAGTATTCTTATTTGTTTGGTTTGTCTATTTCTAATCAGATTCCATTTTATGGTTCAGAAGAAGATCCAAAGCCTCTTGATATTGCCAAAGCTCTTCATTTGAAGTAATCCGAGATTAAAGCTTATATGAATTCTGAGAGTGGTATTCATGGGATTCCTGCCAAGTTCTTGATAGGAAGAGCTCACTATTTTGATGGTATGAGGAGTGTGGACGCATTTGAGGAGTGTGGATTGGTTTTGTTCCCCAACGTTGATGACTTCGTTGACATTAATGCCATAAATATATTCTTGATTGGAAATCCAGTTCCAACTCTTCTTGGAGACACTTATTATTCTAGTCACCATAGGACCTCGAAGAGTGGGGGAATGATTGTTTGTTGCACGCCTTTGATGTACAAGTGGTTTATTTCTCACTTGCCGCAATCTACTTCTTTTTGGGATCTCAATAATGGATTAAGGTGGTCACAGAAAATCATGGATCTTACTCACGCTGATATTGTATGGTATAATCGTGTTTATGACGGGGTGATGATTATTGATAGTTGTGGTGAGTTTCCCAATGTACCCCTTCTTGGTACAAAGGGAGGCATTAACTACAACCCAGTTTTGGCACATCGTCAGTTTGGGTATGCTATGAGGGGTAAACCAAACAACGTTTGGTTGAGTAGTATCTATCTCAAGGAAAATGAAGATAATAGAGCTTTCAAGGAGAAGATTGTTCGTGCTTGGTATAATATCCGTAGGAAGGGAAGGGAATATTAGGAAGGAAGGATTGTGTCTCCTTGGAACCCTATCTTCAATGGGTCTAAGCTAGAGCTATTGATCTTAAGATGACATATCCTCGCCAAGAACCTTTTCCTATGACAGATAGATGTCCTACTCTTGTTTTTCCGACTGATGCTGAGAAACTTCATATTACTTTGACCCATATGCAACAAGAGAGAGATGCTTGGAAGAAAAAGTATTAGATCATTAAGTTCGAGAATTCATAGATTCAAAAGCTACTGAAGCAAAGGGATGAAGAAGACTCTGCCAACAAGAAGAAGAAGGAGCAAGTGGATTTATTTTTCTCTAGCCCTATTCTACTTGCTGATTATTCTAATGTTCCTTCTACCTCTAGTGTTTAGAAGAGTGTTGTAGACAACATAGTGTTGGAAAAAATGAAGATGAAGGAAAAGTATGAATAAAAGATCGAAAAGTTAAAAAAGATGTTACGATCTTCTGTTGGTTCCTCCTCTGATGCAGTTGCTAGAGATCCTTAGGATGCTATTTTCCTTTTCTTTTGTATTTGTATTTTGGTTTCTGAAATTGTACTCAGTGTAATCCTTCAAAATATTATGAATAAAAGTGAGATTTTTATGGTCAATTCAAATTGTTATTATTGATTATTATTGTTGAAATATTTGTAAATAAGACTTTGTATGTTCCTTGAAAATAATAAAATAAAAAACATTGCATTCATGCATCATTTGCATCGTAGGTTTCTTGCATTCTAGCCCTTCGGCCACGTGTCTTATGATCTTCATCTTTGTATCAGTCAAGCTGACGCATCATTACAACACTCGTGCTAATCATCAATGCATGATGGATCAATTGGAGCAAGAAAACCGTGAATTCAAAGAGGAGGTTGCTAGACTTAATACTCTTATGGAGTCTCTCATCGTAGCTTAGATTCAAGCGACTCAAGTTCCTGCAACTCCGCAACAACGGGCAGTTATCTCTGAGATTACCTTAACGCCCGTGTCTGTGGCTCCAGTCAACCAGCCTGTGCACTCTATGCCTTCCAGGTTCCCTTGGGGAATGCCTCAAAACTATGTGCCTGAGGGTTATGCTCCTACCATTTCTCCTATGCCGGCATCTCGCCCGGTCATGTCTACTCCTTCTCATGTTGTGCATGTCGTGCCTCATGTTGAAGATACTATCTACCATTCTGAGCCGTCTGAAGGTCCATATATGTATGAAAAGATGGATGAAATGAAGGACCAGTTTCAATAACTGAAGAAGGAAATAAAGACCCTGAGGGGAAAAGATTTATTTGGGAAGAGCGCTTCTGAGCTCTGCTTGGTACCCAATATGAAGATCCCTATTAAGTTCAAGGTCACTGACTTTGAGAAATACAAGGGGAACACTTGCCTTATAAGTCATCTTGTGATGTATGCCCGCAAAATGTCAACCCAAACAGACAATGACCAGTTTTTCATTCATTATTTCTAGGATAGCTTGACCGGTGCCGCTCTTCGTTGGTACATGGGTCTGGATAGTGGTAGTATTCGTATTTTCAATGACTTAGGTGAGGCCTTTGTCAAGCAGTTTAAGTACAATGTAGATATGGCGTCTGATCGTGACCAACTTCTGTCTATGTCTCAGAGAGACAAAGAGACATTTAAAGAATATGTGAATAAATGGAGAGAGCTAGCTGCTCAGATCAGTCCTCTGTTGGAAGAAAAAGAAATGACAAATATCTTTCTCAAGACTTTGAGTTCATTTTATTATGAGCGTGTGATTGCTAGTGCTCCTAATGATTTCACCGAGATGGTGAACATGGGGATTCATCTAGAGGAAGGTTTCCGTGAGGGCATATTGTCTAGAGAAGAAGCATCAATCAATAAGAAGTATGAAGGTGGTTTATCGAAAAAGAAAGATGGGGAAACTAATTTAGTAACTGTGGAAAGGTGAAAGAAGCCTTATGTTCAGAAGATTTCCAGATCTTATCAACAACATCATCAAGTGTCTTCTGTTATTCCAGTGTTTGCCAATAATTCTGTCGTTCAATCAACAATAGTCCAACCTCAACAACAACAACAACAACATACTCATCATAACAATCATCACAGCAACAATCACAACAATGATCAGCATAATAACTATGAAAGGAAGAAGGTCACATTTGACCCTATTATGTTGTCCTATGCCGAATTGTATCTGTCTCTTATTGTCAAGAATCTGGTTCAGCCAAAAATTCCTCCGCATATGTCTTAACCTCTGCCATTGTGGGATAAGCCTGATTATCATTGTGCCTATCATCAAGGGGCACCAGACCATGATGTTGAGAACTGTTATCCATTGAAATACGAGGTTCAACGATTGGTAAGAAGTGGGATGGTGTCCTTTGAGGACCATGCGCCGAATGTTAAAGCCAATCCGTTACCCACTCATGGTAATTCCTCTGTAAATATGGTGAACGGTTGTCCCGGTGAGTACAGATTTTATTATGTCCGATATATCCGAAGATCCTTGGTAGATATTCATAAGACTTTGTATCAGATTAGTGAATGCGAGCATGGTCATGATGGTTGTATCATTTGTAGTGTCAATCCACGTGGGTGTGTGACTGTGAAGAGAGATGTTCAAAGGTTAGTGGGTGAAGGTATGATTCAAATCCACCAAGCTAGAAATCCATATGATGATGTGAATGTGATTGTTCCAGTTTTCAAAACTCCTGAAAGAGTAGTGATTCAGTTTGATAACAGTAAGAGAAGAAATAGATCAGTATCGTTATTAGTGATACAATTGGCGGGCCCAATCCCATACAAATCTCATAAAGTTGTCCTTTATAAGTATGATGCTACTATGATCAAAGATGGGCAAGAGGTTCCTCTTCCCGCAACTACTTCAGTAGTAAGCATTGCTGACGTTGTCAAGGTGACCTGAAGTGGTCGAGTGTTCAGTCCGGTATTCCTGAAAGTTGTTGAGAATGTCGTAGCTAGAAAAAAGGCCGAAGTGGTTGTTCCTTTGGTTGTTCCTGTTATTACTCCAATCTGTCAGTCTGGTGAGTCCAGCGGTTTGAAGAATAAGGACGATGATGATGAAGTACTTCATCTGATAAAGAAAAGAAAGTTTAACATCGTGGAGCAGCTACTCCAGACGCCCTCTAAGATTTTTGTTTTATCTCTATTATGAATTCTGAAGCACACCGTGAGGCTTTGCAAAAAGTACTTCAACAAGCCTACGTTGAACATGATGTTAAGGTTGAACAGTTTAATCACATTGCTGTTAACATTACTGCGTGCAACAATCTGAGTTTTTATGATGAGGAGTTTCCAGAAGAAGGTAGGAATCATAATCTGGCTCTCCATATATCTATGAACTATAAGGAGGATGCATTATCCAATGTCTTGGTAGACACTGGTTCATCTTTGAATGTTCTACCCAAGTATGCTTTGGCTAGGCTATCTTATCAAGGAGCACCCATGAGATATAGTGGTGTGATTGTGAAGGCATTTGATGGTTCTTGCAAAACCGTCACTGAAGAAGTTGACCTCCCAATTAAGATTGGTCAGAGTGATTTCCAAAATACTTTCCAGTTAATGGATATCCATCCGACCTATAATTGCTTATTGGGTAGGCCATGGATTCACGAAGCAGGCGATGTCACGTCAAATCTACATCAAAAGCTCAAATTTGTCAAGAATGGGAAGCTTGTTATTGTTAGAGGTGAGAAGGCACTGTTGGTGAGCCACTTATCATCTTTCACGTATGTTGAAGCCGAGGAAGTTGTTGGAACTCTGTTCTAAGCTTTGTCTGTGGCTAATGTGATCCAGAAGACTGGGGCTTCCTGTAGCGGTAAATTCATGATCATCAAGCTATGGATAAGCTAGACGTCAATTAAACCAGAGTTGCCACCACGCTTTTATTGTTTCCAAGGGAAAATGGAAAAGCACGAACAAAACCCAAAATTAAGAAGTTTTCAAATAAAAACTAATAAAATGCCAGAGATTACAGGTAAGGGGGTTGGTTACACAGAGGGAAGGTGTTAGCACCCAAAGTGTCCTAGGTACTCCTAGGGAGCCCTTTTTTGTGTGCATATGTATTTTGTACAAATGATGTTTGCAAGCAAATAGAATGGGGGGATGAGAAAAGAATTCATTAATTATATTTTTGTATTTGACAATACCTTCAGACTTGTGCCTACGTACCAACATAAAAATGAGGGATCAAAACCTCGTAATTCGTGATACAAATTTCAAAGTGGATGCATTGCTTTTAACAAAAATTAGGTTTGAAAGGCACAAAGGCCTAGAAAATGGTTTGAATGTGTTAGTTCTTTTTGGCTTTTGAAAATTTTAAGTCAAGTATAGTTAAGTTTATTTACAAGTTTGATTTAAGAAAAGAAGTACAAACAAAGAAGCTTTTAAAAAGAGGGAGAGATTTTGAAATTAAAGAGATAGTGAGGAGATGAAGAGACTAATCCTAAGCATAAATTTAAAAGTTAAGAGTTGAAAAGATCTGACCAATGGGCTGCAATCCAATAGACAATAATGTCATATAGAAACCCAAATTCCCTTGGACATTAGAATCAAGCAATAAACAAGACACACAATATTTACTTGAAGAGCAAGACATCAAATAAAGATAGCCACATCCAAGCTTAGTCATTCCATGATCTTCTTCAAATTAGCCCATGTAGCAGATGAATTCCACAATGCCATAAGTCACAGGTTCCAAATAACAACTTCACAATGATCATGTTGCAGATGAACTCAAATGGATCTTCAATGATGTATCAAATGAAGTTTCAGATTACAAGCACTTGGTTACATGAAAGTTGGCATTGGCCAAGTCCTTTGCATGTGGAGTGTTGCTTAAATTCTAAGTCCAATTGTCTCAGATCAAACCAACAGCCCACACAAGATTTTTTTTAGGGTTTTTGTTCTTATTATGTACATTAATGGCTAAAGACCACACAAACACACACAATATACACAAACAAAATATATCACAAAATATGGTCCAAATGGACAAAGTGAAAACGATATTAACATAAACAATTAGAATGGTATGAATAATGGCAAATGAATAGGGCTTAAAAAAATAAAGTGCATTAAAGTAAATAACTTGAAAGTAAATGTTAGTTGTTAATGAGTTAGAGGTTAGTATTGCTTTTGCTTTTTCTTTTGTTTTAAGTCATTCTTTGGAGAACACTCAACCCACTTATCACAAGCATGAATCCTTGAACCAAGACATCTTCCAAAGGAAGGAAAAAAGGCCAAGTTTCCACACAATACCACGAAAGATGAGAGGCTTACAATCTCACTAACTAGAATGCTATGCCTTTTGTGTCAAAAATTTAGCGCTATGTTAAACAATCGTAATTGGACTTATGTAGAAGTCACAACTATTTGAGTTAGGGCAATAGAATTTTGGTGTTAATGCATGTTAGAGACATAGTATAATGGACTATGCTCATGAAACATACCACACACAAAAAGAATATGCAAAAGAGGTGTCCTAATCTCATCCAAACTTATGTTGATTTTCAATCAACTAGCCTTAGGACATTGAGATATCATAGGACCATGACATGAATGCATAAAGAAGGGGAATAAGATGAAGAAGGAGGGGAAATGGATAAAACTCAAATTGGACAAAGGAGGAATTTTACCAAATTAAGATCATTCATTCATTTTGGGTGATGGAATGTACATTCCATCAATCCCCTAAATCCAATGATCTTAACCTAGCAAAGTCAAATCAACCTTGACCAAGGCCCAACAACATTGTAGATGTTTAATTGGCTGCATTGTATGGTAAAACACTAGCTGGATTCTAATGTCTTGACTGATGTCATGACATGCTGTGGAGATGTTTGTTTGACTGCATTGTATGTTAGAATATCTAGCTGTACTCTGATGTCTTGGCTGATGTCATGACAGTCTGAGTAGTATACTGCAGGTTTAGCTAATACAGGATTTATTGAATGTCAAACTGGATGTTATGACATTCATCCCTGTCAGCAGATACTGAGGAATAGAACAGTTGGTGTTCTGCTATAACTCAGTATTTACCTTCAGTCTGGTTATCAAGGAAATACCAGACCTGACATAAGGCTAATTGTGTAAATGTCAAATTGGATGTCTTGACATTTACTAATGTACGCTGATACTGAGGTATGGACAGATTGGTCCTGTACAGTTCAGCAAATTTGTACAGTCTGTTTTCAGGAAAAACAGACTTAGCATATGGTCCTTGTTTTGGATGTCAAATTGAATGTTGTGACATTCATTCCTGACAGCATATGCTATATTGTAGGTTGTTTAGTTTTTCTGTTTCAACATTTTTCTCAGGCTATTCTTCAGGGATTCAACAGCTAAGAGAAAATCCAGGAAACGAACAACCAAGCTACATTTAATGAACCTAACAAATAGCCTATTTGTTAGTAACCTAGATGTGGAATTTAGGGGAACTCGCGTGACCTTAAATTCAGGAGAATACAAGTACAAGGCCCAAGTGCTGCAATATAAAAGGAAGTCATTCCTTCATTCAGAACTGGGGATTTTAGGCGTGAAGATTTAGTGGGTCCATCATACTTCACTGCTGTATTTTTGTGAGTCTTGTATTAGACATATCTTGTAAGCCAAGCTATTATCACATAGATGATTTCATTGGTATAGGGTGTTCATTGAGTTGTAAGTGTTGTGTCACTCTAAGCTTTTAAGCGTGAGTGCTGTGTATCTTGATTAAAGCTGTTAAGCATAATCAAGAGTTGTTTGAAGTGTGACTTCATAATTGTCTTTAATATTGATTAAAGGTAGTAATCACTGAGGTGATTGAGGGGGAGTGAGTAGGAACTCTGATCTTAGTGTAAGATTGAAATTGCATTGGGTAGGTATTAAGTGATAGGGTTAAACAGTTGGTTTAAGGTCTGAATTAATACTACTAATAGTGGATTTCCTCCCTGGCTTGGTAGCCCCCAGACGTAGGTCATGTTGGACTGAACTGGGTAAACAATTACTTGTGTTATTTACTGCACTTACTTTTAAGTTCTGCATAATTCTTGTCTGTGCAGAATTGGATGTCATAACAACCCGTGTGACATCGAAAGTCTGATAACTAGAATTTCAATTGGCATCAGAGCAGGCACCCTGCCTGTTAATTTCTGGGTGAGATCTAGGGAAGTTACTTTCTAGTACCATGGACAAGGATATAGGACACTCAAATAGACCACCCATGCTGGATGGTTCTAACTATGATGACTGGAAGCCTCGTATGATAGCCTTCTTAAGGTCTCTAGATAGCAAAGTCTGGAGAGCTGTCAACAAAGGATGGGAACATCCAATGAAGACAAGTGAAGATGGAGTCAGTGTGCAGATTCCTGAAGAAGAGTGGGACAAGGAGCAAGAGGCATTAGCCCTTGAAAATTCTAAGGCCTTGAATGCATTGTTCAATGGAATCAGTAAGAACATCTTCAGACTGGTGCACCACTGTGAGCTGGCTAAGGAAGTTTGGGATACCCTCAAGATAACTCATGAAGGTACCTCCAAGGTGAAGATGTCCAAACTTCAGATGCTGACCACCAAGTTTGAAAATCTGAGGATGAAAGAGGATGAGACTATTCATGACTTTCACATGAATATTCTTGAGATTGCAAACACCTCTGGTGGCCTAGGTGAGAAAATGGCTGAAGAGAAACTTGTAAGAAAGATTCTCAGGTCTTTACCTAAGAGATTTGCTATGAAGGTCACAGCCATAAAAGAGGCTCAAGAAATCTGCAAGATGAAGGTGGATGAGCTCATTGGGTCTCTCCAAACCTTTGAAATGGGCATGTGTGAGAATGTTGAAAAGAAGAACAAAAGTGTAGCTTTTGTATCAAATACTGAAGAGGAGTCAGAAGCAGGATATACTGGAGGTGATGAAAGCATATCAGAAGCCATAGCCATGCTTGGGAGACAGTTCAACAAGTTCGTGAAGAAGATTGATCAAAGAGGTAGACCAAATGTCAAGAACATCTCGTCTGTCATGGATGTGAAGGCTATGGACACATTAGAGCTGAATGCCCTACTTACCTCAAGATGCAAAAGAAAGGGCTAGATGTCACATGGTCTGAGGAAGATTCTGAAAGTGAATCTGAAGGAGAATCTGCTAAACATATCACTGCACTAACGAGTGTTTGTGCCACTGATGATGACTCAAGTGCAGATGAACTGACCTTTGATGAACTTGCTGCAGCTTATAAGAAGCTACGTGTCACCAGTGCAGAAGTGCGTGTACATGGAGAAAAGCAGAAGAAGCTCATCAAGGAGCTGGAAGATGAGAGACAGAAGCATCTGACAGTCATAGAGGGTCTAAATAGTGAGATAACCTTGCTGACCTCCAAGCTGGATCAAATGACTAAATCCATCAGAATGTTGAATAAAGGAACTGACACCTTGGAAGAGATCCTAAAGGTTGGACAGAAGTCTGGAACCATATATGGTTTAGGCTTTGTGGAAAAAGCCTCAGCTGAACTCAAACGCCCAAAGGCTAAAGTTCAGAAATTCAAGCGGAGGTCACACCCAACGTCTCAACATCAGGGAACCAGGATGAATAATCATCAGAAGAGGAAATTCCAGAAATGGAGATGTCACCACTGTGGTAGGCTTGGCCATATAAAAGCCTTTTGCTACAGGCTTCATGGTTACCCTAACCAAGCCCCTCATGTCAGACCTAAGCATAAGACATATAGACACTATGTCCCCATCAAGAAGCGACAATGGTATGCTAGGTTAGCTCACACAGCTCTAAGGGCATCTACCAGAGAAGACTGGTACTTTGACAGTGGCTGCTCAAGACATATGACTGGTATGGAGAATATATTGGTGGATATACAACCCCACACTACCAGTTATGTGACCTTTGGTGATGGTGCTAAAGGAAAAATAAAAGGTGTGGGTAAGCTGGACTGCTCTGGAGTCCCAGAACTGAATAATGTACTGTTAGTAAAAGGACTGACGGCCAACCTCATCAGCATAAGCCAGCTGTGTGATCAAGGATACTATGTTCAGTTCACTAAGGAGCTATGTGTGGTGACAAATGGAGATAATCAAGAAGTTATGAGAGGATCCAGATCCAAAGATAACTGTTATCTGTGGGAACCTAAGCTCTCAAACTTTTCCACAATGTGCTCCTCTGCCAAGGAAGATCAGGAGGTGAAGCTGTGGCATAGACGACTTGGTCATCTACACTTAAGGGGAATGAAAAAGATCATTTCCAAAGAAGCATTTAGAGGAATCCCAAAGCTGCTTATTGATGAAGGAAGAGTCTGTGGAGAATGCCAGGTGGGCAAGCAAACCAAGATGTCATATCCGAAGCTGGGACATTCTACAACTTCCAGAGTTCTGGAACTGTTGCACATGGACTTAATGGGACCTATGCAGGTTGAAAGTCTGGGTGGAAAGAGATATGCATATGTGGTGGTTGATGATCATTCCAGATACACGTGGATAAGCTTCATCAGAGAGAAGTCAGATACATTTGATGTCTTCAAAGACCTGTGTATCAGACTTCAAAGGGAAAAGGACAGTTGTGTTGTCCGAATTAGGAGTGATCATGGTACGGAGTTCAAAAATTCCAAGTTTGATGAGTTTTGCTCGTCTGAAGGAATAAGTCATGAGTTCTCCTCTCCTATAACTACTCAGCAGAATGGGATGGTTGAAAGGAAAAATAGAACTATTCAAGAATCTACCAGAACAATGATTCATGCAAAGAAGCTCCCTATGCACTTTTGGGCTGAAGCGATGAATACCGCTTGCTATGTTCACAATAGAGTCACCTTGAGAAAAGGAACCTCCTCCACTCTGTATGAAATATGGAAAGACAGAAAACCCACTGTGAAGTACTTTCATATCTTTGGAATTAAATGCTACATTCTCACAGATCGTGAACAGAGAAGGAAAATGGATCCCAAAAGTGATGAGGGTATATTCCTAGGATACTCAACTAACAACAGAGCGTACAAAGTGTTCAACTACAGGACCAATGTCCTGATGGAATCCATAAATGTTATTGTGGATGATAAAGAGGAAGGAATCAATGTCATAGAGGATGTTGGAACATTCGTTGATACTACAACAGACATACCAGTCAAGTCTGAAGAAGTACAGGAGACTCCTACTGAATGTGAGGTAGATGCACCCACCAAAATGCCATCTATCAGAATTCAGAAAGACCACCCTAAGGATCTTATCATAGGAGATCCCAATAGTGGTGTGACTACCCAATCAAGGGAAATTAGTTCAAATTCCTGCTTTGTATCCAAGGTTGAACCAAAAAATGTGAAAGAAGCCCTGACTGATGAATATTGGATCAATGCCATGCAAGATGAACTTGAGCAGTTTAAAAGGAATGAAGTATGGGAGCTAGTTCCACGACCTGAAGGAACTAACATCATTGGTACCAAGTGGATCTACAAAAACAAGTCTGATGAGAAAGGAGTAATTACTAGGAATAAAGCAAGACTAGTAGCTCAAGGATATACTCAAGTTGAAGGGGTTGATTTTGATGAGACGTTTGCACCCGTTGCTAGGCTTGAGTCAATCAGATTGTTGTTAGGTGTAGCTTGCATTCTGAAGTTCAAATTGTTCCAAATGGATGTGAAGAGTGCATTCTTAAACGGCTACTTAAATGCAGAAGTCTATGTGGAACAACCGAAAGGGTTCTGTGATCCTAACCAACCTAAACATGTGTGTAAGTTGAGGAAAGCCTTGTATGGGTTGAAGCAAGCACCTAGAGCTTGGTATGAAAGGTTGACTGAATTTCTGACCTCAAATGGATACAGAAAATGTGGGATAGATAAGACCTTGTTTGTGAAGGATGAAGATGGCAAAATCATGATTGCTCAAATCTATGTGGATGATATAGTGTTTGGTGGAATGTCAGAGCAAATGGTAAAACATTTTGTCCACCAGATGCAATCTGAGTTTGAAATGAGTCTGGTTGGGGAACTGACTTATTTTCTTGGAATGCAAGTCAACCAAATGGAGGATTCTATGTTTCTCTCCCAAAGCAAGTATGCCAAAAACATAGTTAAGAAGTTTGGTATGGATAATGCTAGGCACAAGAGAACTCCTGCACCTACTCATCTAAAGTTAACCAAAGATGATGGAGGGCCCAGTGTTGATCAATGTTTGTATAGAAGCATGATAGGTAGTCTTCTATACCTAACTGCAAGTAGACCTGACATTTCCTATGCAGTTGGAGTGTGTGCTAGATACCAAGCAGAGCCCAAAGTGAGCCACTTGAATCAAGTCGAGAGGATTCTCAAGTACATCAATGGGACTTGTGATTATGGGATGCTGTACTCACATGGTTCTGAGCCTGTCCTATCTGGGTACTGTGATGCTGACTGGGCTGGGAGTGCTGATGACAGAAAAAGCACATCAGGAGGATGTTTCTTCTTGGGAAACAATCTCATATCATGGTTCAGCAAGAAGCAGAATTGTGTATCTTTGTCCACTGCAGAGGCTGAGTACATAGCAGCTGGTAGCAGTTGTTCCCAACTGGTTTGGATGAAACAGATGCTCACTGAGTACAATGTCTCTCAAAATGTCATGACATTGTTCTGTGATAATCTCAGTGCCATCAACATTTCCAAGAATCCCATCCAACACAGCAGGACCAAACATATTGACATTAGACATCACTTCATCAGAGATCTGGTGGAAGACAAAGTGATTACCTTGGAACATGTAGCCACTGAACTCCAACTGGCTGACATATTTACAAAGGCTCTGGATGCTACTCAGTTTGAAAACTTAAGGGGCAAACTGGGAATATGTCTCTCTGAGAACTTATAACAACCAATGATGTTTGGGATGTATTGTTTAATATCTCTGCCTATTAAACAATTGGAAGTGTGCTCTGATTGGTCAACAGATCATAGCTATGTCACTTGCAACAAGTGTGGCAACAAGAGGTTAAGGAGATATCCTACCTTGAGGCAACCTATGCTCCTGCAAGAGTTCAAGGACAATGTTCATGCAGGAGTGGTTCTGGATGTCAGACACAAAGTCATGGCATCTGATATGGTGGTACCTACTGTAAAGCAAGAGTGTGTGACTACTTGATCAAAGTTGTGAAGCAAGATCAAGTGGGTGTTGACATGGGTGAAACTGTGAAGTAAAACCAAGTCTGTAATTCTGTCATTTATATGTAATTCTGTTTATGTTATGTGGATCTGTATTTTAAAGTGTTGCTTTGGCAACATTTTTGACAAAAAGGGGGAGTAACAGGTGATACCCCAGGACAACAGATTGTTTTGCTTATTGCTAAACAAATATTCAGGACAAATATTCTGTGTGAGTGTGCTGCCACTCTGAGTGTATTAGCTAGGTTAATTTCCTGCTAGATGTGAGATTTCCGCTGCTATGGACTCTGTTGTGAGACCAAAGTGTTTTACCCAAAAATTTGCCAAAGGGGGAGTTTGTAGATGTTTAATTGGCTGCATTGTATGGTAAAACACTAGCTGGATTCTAATGTCTTGACTGATGTCATGACATGCTGTGGAGATGTTTGTTTGACTGCATTGTATGTTAGAATATCTAGCTGTACTCTGATGTCTTGGCTGATGTCATGACAGTCTGAGTAGTATACTGCAGGTTTAGCTAATACGGGATTTATTGAATGTCAAACTGGATGTTATGACATTCATCCTGTCAGCAGATACTGAGGAATAGAACAGTTGGTGTTCTGCTATAACTCAGTATTTACCTTCAGTCTGGTTATCAAGGAAATACCAGACCTGACATAAGGCTAATTGTGTAAATGTCAAATTGGATGTCTTGACATTTACTAATGTACGCTGATACTGAGGTATGGACAGATTGGTCCTGTACAGTTCAGCAAATTTATACAGTCTGTTTTCAGGAAAAACAGACTTAGCATATGGTCCTTGTTTTGGATGTCAAACTGAATGTTGTGACATTCATTCCTGACAGCATATGCTATATTGTAGGTTGTTTAGTTTTTCTGTTTCAACATTTTTCTCAGGCTATTCTTCAGGGATTCAACAGCTAAGAGAAAATCCAGGAAACCAACAACCAAGCTACATTTAATGAACCTAACAAATAGCCTATTTGTTAGTAACCTAGATGTGGAATTTAGGGGAACTCGCGTGACCTTAAATTCAGGAGAATACAAGTACAAGGCCCAAGTGCTGCAATATAAAAGGAAGTCATTCCTTCATTCAGAACTGGGGATTTTAGGCGTGAAGATTTAGTGGGTCCATCATACTTCACTGTTGTATTTTTGTGAGTCTTGTATTAGACATATCTTGTAAGCCAAGCTATTATCACATAGATGATTGCATTGGTATAGGGTGTTCATTGAGTTGTAAGTGTTGTGTCACTCTAAGCTTTTAAGCGTGAGTGCTGTGTATCTTGATTAAAGCTGTTAAGCATAATCAAGAGTTGTTTGAAGTGTGACTTCATAATTGTCTTTAATATTGATTAAAGGTAGTAATCACTGAGGTGATTGAGGGGGAGTGAGTAGGAACTCTGATCTTAGTGTAAGATTGAAATTGCATTGGGTAGGTATTAAGTGATAGGGTTAAACAGTTGGTTTAAGGTCTGAATTAATACTACTAATAGTGGATTTCCTCCCTGGCTTGGTAGCCCCCAGACGTAGGTCATGTTGGACTGAACTGGGTAAACAATTACTTGTGTTATTTACTGCACTTACTTTTAAGTTCTGCATAATTCTTGTCTGTGCAGAATTGGATGTCATAACAACCCGTGTGACATCGAAAGTCTGATAACTAGAATTTCAAACATAAGCCAAACTCATACAAACAATCAAAATGGCTCAACACAATTATTTGGGATTTACTCAATTTAAAAATACTAAAAATAATGCATTAAATTAAATATAGTTTGTCGAATTCCTAAAACCTCATGAAAACACCAAAGAAATGGCCATGAGATTTATCATAGGTCAAATAAGATCAAAGGACCTTGGAGAAAAAAATTCAGAATTTTTCGAGACTTAAAAGTATTTTTAAACAATTAAAAATATTCACAAAATCAATTAAATCGTGAACAATATTAATAATGATCCAAAAAATAATTTTAATTCAAAATATGAAAGAGGATCTTATTTAAATTTTTTGGTGAAACTCTCATATTTTTTGGATCAATATTAAAATTAATATGAATTAATGAAAATAAAATAAATAAAATGAAATTCAAATACTCAGAAAAACGTGGACCACTTGATCTCCCTCATTAATTGAGGTGGCAGATCAAGTGGCCATCAACGCGCTTTCCACCATAGTCACTAGTCAACGCGTAACACAAGTGGTAATTACAAGCAACGCGTGAGATTAAAACATTTTGAACAAGATCAATGACTCTGAACCTACCCAGCATATCACCGGCGCTAAACATCCGGTCACCTTCTCAGGCGAGCCTCACCGGACTGGTTCATTCCTCACCATCACATAAATGAAAAAGGAGGACATGATCTGAAAGAAAAAATGGCGTAGAGCACGAATCTGACCTCAATTTTAACTAACTCCACATATATAGAAAGATATGAGGAGTTGAATTTTGAGGTGTGTCACCTGAGTTGCTTCGATTTGACCTCAAAGCAACTCAATCTTCTTGCCTACATTGGTAGGACTTCTGACAACAAAATATCCAAGAGAATTGATGAGAATTGAGTGAGAATCGAAGAGAAGATTTTTTTTGGAAAATACCTTCAATGTTGTGCAGAACTTGATCTTGCTTGCTTCAATCCTTGTTTGATCACACTCAGGAAGCTTGCAGAAGTGGTTTGGAAATGGAACAAAGCTTTGGATCCTGGAGTTTTTGGATCTCCAAACAGTGAGATTCAAACTCAATTTTCAAAATGAAAATTCTCAGGTTTTCCTTTGAATTGTGAGGGTTTGAAGAGAGGGGGAAAAGCTGGCATGCAAGGATCTTCTCTAATGAGCTCAAAGGGCTTGTATTTATAGCAATTGGGAATGTTATTTGCACACTTCAAATTTCTTCCAAATTTGGCAATGTCATGCACATGCTTGCATGGGAGTGTACAGGCCCATGAAGCAATCCAATTAGGTCCAAATGCATCTGAAATGAGATTGAAATGAAGCTTGAATGGCAAGGCAATGTGAAATGGTCATTTGCACTTTTGATTTTTCCACTTGATGCAGGCCTGTTAAAACCATGCGCAACCCTAGCAAACCTTATCCAAAATGAATGAAATGGGACTCTTTGGAAAGCTTAGATCAATAGGAACAACTCTTATGTTGAATACTTTTCCATTTGTAACTTTTATCAAGGTGAATTTTGAGGTGGAAGTTTGGAAATTTCAACATGTTGAAAAAATTTCTAAGTGTCAAGCCATATATCTCAATGTTCCACCTTACTAAACATTTTATGTGAGATCCAAATGAGAAAAGTGTATTCATAAAAGTTGTATATATTTCAAAGACCTTCAAAATGGTCATCAATTTGACATCATTTGGATTTAGAATGAGAGAGTTATGCATTTCTGAAGTTGAGGAAAATCACTTGTTCAATGGTATTGGTCCAAAATGACCTATAATGTATCCTCATATCACATGCTCATAAAAGTTGATTTAGCTCTCACCCGAAACATCAAAGTTGAAGTATACATATTGAATTTGATTTTTCGACTTGGAAATCTTCCATCTCATAAAAAATTGAGCAAGTTATGGCCTTGGGAAGTTGACTTTGAAATTAGGGTTTTGACCAAATGACCTATAATGTTTCAACATGGAAAATGACTTTCCAAGCAAAATTAGCTCTAGACGTCAACATGAAAGTTGTTTCTAATGTCATTTATAGTAACGTTTCTCTTGGAATCATTTTCATATGGTGAAAATTGTAGGAGATAGGGTCTAGGGGGACCCAGTTTTGATCAGATGAATTCATCTGGCCAACCACCATCAACCAACTTGCTAACTTGCAATTCTCTTGACTTTTTAGGATCATGGTAGATCATATATGCATAATATGATGAATTTTGAAGTGCCCCTTGAAAAATTTGATCAATTGATGAGGAAGCTTGTTGAAGAAGTTACTCAAGATACCCAAACAAACTAGGGTTTCCAAGGCAAACCAACTCCAAACTCTTGAAGAAATCTTGATCAAAATAACATGTAAAGACCATTATGACTCATATATGATGCTTAGAGACATTATGGATCATTCATGTGTTGTGCTCTTAGCTATGAGGGTCTCAAACCCTAGATGTGAACTTGATAGATCAATGGTGATCATGCCTTACCTACAAAAGAGTTAGGCAAATGCAAAGACATATTTTTGGTATTTTGGTTAGTAAAATGATAATATACAAGTATGATACAATCACATGGTGCTTGGTGGTCTCTCCCAAATCAAACCCAATGAAAGAGGGGTAAGGAGGATGCCAAGGTATGATCCCAATGCTAATTCATATGATGAGATTGCATGAGGGATCTTAGGGTCAAAATTGGGGTCTTACAATGATCTCTACCAATACAAACCCAATGGATGAGGGGGGAGGGGGGAAGGAGGATGCCAAGGTATGATCCCAATGCTAATGCATATGATGAGATATCATGAGGGATCTTAGGGTCAAAATTGGTGTCTTACACTTCTATGTCTTCCTTGAAAGATGCGCAAGAGATTATTCAGGCCGGCGACACAGACAATTGGGTCTGTGTCGTGGAAGTGGTTAAGAACAAGAGTCGAGCCGGTTTGGGATTCGAGCAAGGGTCATTCAAGAAAGAAGTCAAGGCTATGCAACAGATTTTCCATAGTGGAAGGTTCATTCACAAGGAAGAACAACACTCAGCTGCGATCCTTCTTGAAGATGAAGATGAAGATGAAGACGAAGACGATGCCAACTTTGTAACGCATGGACAGATTTGTAATAATTGGGTTGTTGTTGATGTTCCTGTTATAATTCATCGTTCAAAGTAATATACCTTATTGTTTAAAGAAAAATACTTCTCATATTCCTAAGGGAGAAGTGAAACATTGTTAGGCATTTTCAATCATCATAAATAAAATGTGATTTTGTTCATCCACATTTATGTTGTTTTTTACTTTTTACTTTTTTCTGAAAAAATGGTAATCACAAAAAACCTAAATAGACAATAATTTCCCCATATCTGCATAATATTTGTTTTACTTCATATTTCTAAAATCAAAATATCAAATCATTTTGCAGGTTGCTTCTCAAACCCATTGAAAATAATGACCTTACTCCCTCTCTGAACTTTGATTTCCATGTGCTCGAAGCTGAGGAAGAGAATGATGATGAAGACGTTTCTGATGAGTTAGCCCATTTGCTTGAACACAAGGAAAGAACCATCCAGCCTTTTGAAGAACAAATTGAGTTGGTCAACTTGGGTTCCGAAGATGATATCAAGGAGGTCAAGATTAGGTCGCAACTTCATCTAGAGGTTAAGAAGGGGTTGGTTGAGCTTCTCTGAGAGTACTCTTATGTGTTTTCTTGGTCTTATCAAGACATGCCAGGTCTTGATACCGATATCGTGGAGCATAGATTGCTCTTGAAGCCAGAATGTCTGTCAGTCAAGTAAAAGTTAAGAAGAACTCATCCTGACATGGCAGTGAAGATCACAGAAGAAGTCCAAAAGCAGATTGATGTCTGTTTCCTTGTTACCTTCAAATATCCTCAATGGGTGGCTAATATTGTGCCTGTTCCGAAGAAGGATGGAAAAGTCTGCATGTGCGTCGACTATCGAGACTTGAACAAAGCTAGTCATAAAGATGATTTTCCTCTGTCACACATTGATATGTTGGTAGATAATACAGCTAAGTTCAATTAGATAAAAATGGAACCCGAAGATATGGAGAAAACCATATTCATTACGCCTTGGGGAACATTTTGTTACCGAGTGATGCCTTTCGATTTAAAGAATACTGGTGCAACATACCAAAGAGCCATGACCACTTTTTTCCATGATATGATGCATAAAGAGATTGAGGTATATGTTGATGATATGATTGCCAAATCATGGTTTAAATATGAGCATGTTAAGCATTTATTAAAGTTATTCCAATGTTTGAGGAAGTATAAACTTCGTTTGAATCCCAATAAGTGTACATTTGGTGTCCGATCTTGTAAGTTGTTGGGCTTTATTGTCAGTGAGAAGGGTATTGAAGTTGATCCTGCCAAGGTCAAAGCAATACAAGAAATGTCTGCACCCAAAACTGAGACACAAGTCAGAGGTTTTCTCGGCCGCTTGAACTATATTTCAAGATTTATATCGCATATGACTGCCACATATGTGCCTATATTCAAGCTCCTTCGAAAAGATCAGTCTTGTGATTGGGCCAAGGATTGCTAGAAAGATTTTGACAGTATTAAAGAATATTTGCTTGAGCCTCCAATTCTGTCATCGCCTATTGAAGGAAGACCATTGATAATGTATTTTATTGTGCTTGAAGAGAGTATGGGTTGTGTTCTTGGTCAGCAAGATGAATCTGGTAAGAAAGAATATGCTATTTACTACCTCAGTAAGAAGTTCACCGATTGTGAGACTCGATATTCTATGCTTGAGAAGACATGTTATGCTTTGGCTTAGGCTGCTAAGCTTGCGCCAGTATATGTTGAACCATACTACTTGGTTTATATCCAAGATGGGTCCAATCAAGTACATATTTGAAAAACATGCTTTACCTGGGAGGATTGCCCGTTGGCAGATGTTTTTATCTGAGTATGATATTGAATACCGAGCTCAAAAAGCGATTAAAGGTAGTGTCTTGGCTGACCATATAGCTCACCAACCTATTGATGATTATCAGTTTGTGCAGTTTGATTTCCCTGATGAAGAGATATTGTATTTGAAGATGAAAGATTGTGATAAACCATTGCTTGAAGAAGGGCCAGAACCTGGTTCTCGTTGGGGCATGGTATTTGATGGAGCTGTTAATTCATATGGTAATGGCATTGGGGTAGTGATTATTACTCCTCAAGGCACTCATTTTCCGTTTACTGCTAGATTAACCTTCAAATGTACGAATAATATGGTTGAGTACGAAGCCTGCATTATGGGGCTCGAAGAAGCCAATTATCTTAGAATCAAATATCTCGACGTCTATGGAGATTCAACTTTGGTTGTTAACCAGATTAAAGGTGAATGGGATACAAATCAACCTGGATTGATACCATATAGAGATTATGCGAGGAGGATATCAACTTTCTTTACAAAGGTTGAGTTTCATCATATCCCTCGAGATGAAAACCGGATGGCAGATGCTCTTGCAACGTTAGCTTCCATGATTGTTGTGAATTTTTGGAATGAAGTTCCTAAGCTGACTATAATGCGCCTTGATAGGTCACCTCATGTGTTTGCTATTGAAGAGATCAAAGGTGATAAGCTATGGTACCATCATATTAAGTGTTTCCTCCAAAGTCAAATTTACCCGCTTGGGGCATTTGTGAAAGACAAGAAGACTTTGAGGAGACTGGCTGGAAACTTCCACCTGAATGGTGATGTGCTTTACAAGAGAAATTTTGATATGGTTTTGCTCAAATGCATGGATAGACACGAAGCAGACCTATTGATGACTGAAGTCCATGAAGGTTCCTTTGGTACTCATTCCAATGAATATGCTATGGCAAAAAAGATGTTGGGAGCAGGTTACTATTGGCTGACAATCGAATTGACTGTTGCAAATACGTGAAGAAATGCCACAAGTGTCAAATCTATGTGGATAATATTCATGTTCCTTTGACACTTTTGAATGTCATTTCCTCTCCATGGCCCTTCTCCATGTGGGGAATTGATATGATTGGTATGATAGAGCCCAAGGCATCGAACGGGCATCAGTTCATTTTAGTGGCTATTGACTACTTCGTGAAGTGGGTTAAAGCGACATCGTATGCTAATGTAACCAAGAAAGTTATTGTGAGTTTTATCAAGAATCATATCATATGCCGATATGGTGTGTCAAGTAAGATCTGTAGCGGTAAATTCATGACCATCGAGCTATGAATAAGCTAGACGTCAATTAAACCAGAGTCGCCACCACACTTTTATTGTTTCCAAGGGAAAAGGGAAAAGTACAAGCAAAACCCAAAAGATAAGAAGTTTTCAAATTAAAACTAATAAAATGCCAGAGATTACAAGTAAGGGGGTTGGTTACACAAAGGGAAGGTGTTAGCACCCAAAGTGTCCTAGTTACTCCTAGGGAGCCCTTTTTTGTGTGCATATGTGTTTTTGTATAAAATGATGTTTGAAATAAAATAGAATGGAGGGATGAGAAAAGAATTCATTAATTATATTTTTGTGTTTGACAAGACCTTCGGACTTGTGCCTATGTACCAACATAAAATAAGGGATCAAAACCCCATAGTTCGTGGTAACAATTTCAAAGTGAATGCATTGCTTTTAACAAAAAATTTAAGTTTAACAAAGGCACAAAAGGCCTAAAAAGGTTTGAGTGAGTGTTAGTTCTTTTTGTCTTTTGAAATTTTAAGTCAAGTATAGTTAAGTTCATTTACAAGTTTGATTAAGAAAAGAGTTTTTAAAATGCAATGGCATAAGGCCAAAGTTTCTAATTTGCAATATGGTCTAAGTTTAGAAAACACAAGGAAAGAAGATTTTAAAAGGAGGGAGAGATTTGAAATTAAAGAAGTGGGGAGGAGATGAAGAGACTAATCCTAAGCAAAAATTTAAAAGTTAAGAGTTGAAAAGATCTAACCAATGGGATGAAATCCAATAGACAAGAATGTCATATAGAAACCACAATTTCCCTTGGACTTTAGAATCAAAGAATATCAATACACAAATAGCAAGATGAAGAGCAAGGCATCAAATAAAGATAGTCACATCCAAGCTTAATAACTCCATGATCTTCTTCATAATTCCCATGTATCAGATGAAATCAGAGATAGGCTTTAGGCACAAGTTCAAAGTAACAACTTCAATAAGACATGTAGTAGATGAACTCAAATGGGACCACAATACTTGCATTAGATGAAGTTCACTTCACAAGCACTTGGTTTCATGAAAGTTGGCATTGGCCAAGTTCTTTTGCATAGGGAGTGTTGTATAATTCTAAGTCCATTGTCTCAGATCAAACCCCACAGTCCACACAAGTCTTTTTTTAGGGTTTTGTTGTTATTATGTACATTAAGGTCAAAAGACCACAAACAAAATACACAAACAAGTATATATAATCACAATATAATCACAAAATATGGCTCAAGTGAGCAAAGTGAAAATGGCATTAAAGTAAACAAGTTAAATGGTATGAATAATGGCAAATGAATAAAGACTTAAAATTAAAGGGCATAAAAGTAAATGGCTTGAAATTAAATGTTAATTGTTAGTTGATTAGAAATTAGTATTGCTTTTGCTTTGTTTTGTTTAAGTCATTCTTTGGAGAACACTCGACCCACTATTCACAAGCATGGATCCTTGAACCAAGACATCGTCCAAAGGAAGGAAAAAATGCCAAGTTTCCACACAATACCATGAAAGAGGGGAGACTTACAATCTCACTTACTAGAATGCTATGCCTTTTTGTGTAAAAAATTTAGCGCTATGTTAAGCAATCGTAATTGGACTTATGTAGAAGTCACAACTATTTGAGGTCGGGCAATAGAAATTTTAGTGTTAATGCATGTTAGAGATATGGTATTATAAACCCTACTCCTAAAACATACCACACTTAAAAGAAAATGCAAAAGGGGTGGACCTAATCTCATCCATACTTATGTTGATTTTGCAATCAACTAGCCTTAGGATATTGAGATATCATAGGTCCATGAGATGAATGAGAAGAGAATGGGATTGAGATGAAGAGGGGGGGGGGGGGGGGGGGGAAATGGAATCAACACAAATTGGTCAAAGGAGGACTTTTATAAAATTAAAATATTCATTCATTTTGGGAAATGAAATGTACATTTCACCAATCCCCTAAATCCAATGATTTTAACTCAACAAAGTCAAATCAACCTTGACCAAGGCCCAACAACACAAGTCAAGCTCAACAAGTCAATATCAAAAGCTCAACACAATTTATTTTGCATTTAAACAATTAAAATCAATTAAAATACACATTAAATTACATTATGGTTGGTCAAAATCCTAAAACCTCATCAAAACACCAAATAAATGGCCATGAGATTTATCATAGGTCAAACAAGGTCAAAGGACCTTGGAGAAAAAATTTCATTTCTTTTGGAAACTTAAAACTATTTTTAAATAATTAAAAATATTCACAAAAACAATTAAATCATGAAAAATATTAATAATGATCCAGAAAATAATTTTAATTCAGAAAATGAAAGAGGAATTTATTTAAATTTTTTTGATGAAAGTCTCATATTTTTTGGATCAATATTAAAATTAATATGAATTAATGAAAATAAGCTAAATAAAATAAAAAACAGAAAATAGAAAAAAAACGTGGACCACTTGATATCCCTCATTAATTGAGGTGGCAAATCAAGTGGTCCTCAGCGCGCGTTCCATAGTTGACACTAGTCAATGCGCTGCAGGGATGGTATTTAAACCAACGCACGAGATTAAAACGTTTTGCAAGGATCCTATGGTATGAGACGTGCCAACACACGGCCGGAGTTGTAACTCTGGTCTTCTTCTTCTATGGACCTCACTGGACTGGTCCACCTTCAACCATCACCAAAATAAAAAAGGAGGACATGCATTTAAAGAGAAAATGCTCAGGAGCTCGAATCTGGCCTCAATTTCTCCTAACTCCAAGTATATTAAAAGATACAAGGAGTTGAATTTTGAGGATCATGATCTGATTTTCTTTTATTTGATCTCAAAGCAACTCAATCTTGTTGCCTACACTGGTAGGACTTCAAACAACCAAAAATCAAGAAGAATTATGGAGAATTGAGTGAGAATCGAAGAGATGAAAAATTCTGAAAATCACCTTCAATGCCGGTCTGTATGAACACGATCTTGCTTCCAATTTCACTTGGCCTTGCTCTGGACACTTGATGGAATGGGATTGAATTAACAAAAGCAATAAGACTCTTGGAGATTTGAATCTCAAAATAGTGGAGATTCAAACTCGATTTCCAATGGAAATCCTCAAGGTTATCCTTTGAATGAGAGGGTTTCGAGCTGGGGATTTAAAGCTGACACACAGGGTCCTCAATTCAGAGTGAAAGGGTCTCTATTTATAGGCCAAATGTTTGTTATTTGCACACTTGAATCAAAGCTCCAAAAATAGCAATGTTCATTGCATGGATGAATGGGCGTGTGATAGGCCCATGTAATCACCCTTTCAGGTCCAAAAATGAGTACAAACTTTGCTGAAGTCACATTGGTAAGCCATGTAATTGCGTATGAGGAATGCAAGTTCAATTATGCCAAATGATGATCCAAGTTCAAGCCATGCGCAAGTCACTCATACTTTGTCCAAATGGGACAAAATTGGATTTTTTGGAAAGGTTAGATCAAGAGGAACAACTTTCATGTTGAAAACTTTTTCATTTGAAGCTTGGATAATGATAATGTTTGAGGTGGAAGTTGGGAAAATCAAACATATCAAAACAAATTTCTAAGTGTCAAGCCATATGTTCACTTATTCCACCTTGGCTAATTTTTTATATGAGCTTCAAATGAGAAACGTTCCTTCATCAAAGTTGTAGATATCTCAAATTACTTCAAAATGGTCAGAAATTTGACCTAATTTGGATTTACAATGAAGGATTTATGCATTTTTGAAGTTGAGGAAAATCACTTGTTCAATGGCATTGGTCCAAAATGACCTATAATATCTCCTTATATCACATGCATTTAAAAGTTGAATTAGCTCTTCCTCCAAACATGAAAGTTTAATTAGACATATTGAATTTTATTGTGAAACTTTAATAGATTTCATCTCATAAAAATTGAGCAAGTTATGGCCTTGGGAAGTCGACCTCTAAATTAGGGTTTAGACAAAATGACCTATAATCTTTCACCATAAAAAATGACTTTCCAAGCAAAACTAGCTCTTGACCTCAACAAGAAAGTTGTTTGGAATGTCATTTAGAATAACGTTTCTCTTGGAATCATTTTCATATGACAAAAATTGTAGGAGATAGGGTCTAGGGAACCCCAGTTTTGATCAATTGACTTCCTCTAGTCAACCACCATGAACCAACTTGCTAGCTTGATATTCTCTTGACTTTTGGGACTCATGGAGCATAATTTATGCATAGTATGATGAAATTTGAAGTATCCCTTGAAATATTTGATCAATTGTTGAAGACGCTTGTTGAAGAAGTTACATAAGATACCCAGATGAATTAGGGTTTCCAAGGCAAACCAATTCGAAACTCTTGATGAATTCTTGATCAAGATAACATGTGAAGATCATGGGGATCCATATATGATGCTTAGAGCCATAATATACCAATTCTTGATTGAGATCCTTGCAATGAGGGTCTTAAACCCTAGATGTGAGCTTGATAGATCAAAGGTGAGCATGTGCACTACCTACAAAAGAGCTAACTTGTACAAAGATATATTTTTGGTATTTTTGGTTAGTAAATGATGAAATACAAAGTATGATACAATAAAATGGTGCTTGGTGACCTTTCCCAATGCAAACCCAATGAAATAGGGGTAAGGAGGATGCCAATGTGTGATCCTAATGCTAATGCATATGATGAGATAGCATGAGGGATCTTAGGGTCAAAATTGGGGTCTTACAGCTGCCCCTATTTAAGGACATTCTAGCTGAGGAGGTGAAGGTTAAAATTTTGGTCCCTAAGAGACCTCATGATGCATATGATATGAATGTTAAAATAAATCTCTATGGGGGAAAATGTTGCCACAAAGGAAAAGAATCTAGAGAGACCGAAAGTCCACAAGAGCATAACGCATTCCCTAAGGAAAACTCACTAGGGAGACAGAGACTCTCGGAGGATAAAAGGGTTATGCGTAGGACAGGCTACGACTTAAAAAACAACTAGGGGACTCGAGGGATTTCATGAAAATAAGTCAATGGAAAGACTCAGTCGGGGAATAAAAGACATCTACGAGGGAAACGAGTAGGTCAGAACAAAGCTGAAATACTCGAGCCAAGCAGGAAATAGTGATTTTACTGAGGAAATGCACACTCACACTCAATTGGGGAAGAAAATGATCTTCAGCACAGGAGTAACAGAAGTATATTATCCATTAATAGTTACTGGGTAGGGAGATAACAAAATCTGACAAGGAGGGCATCCGTTACCGATTAGGGTAAACATATCAAGGATGACTCGCTGAGGGCAACCAGGAGGTGTATTCATTACCGATTACTGGGTAAGAATGAACTGCTGGGGAAAAGCCAAAAATAGGATTTACAAATATCGGTTACTGGGCAGAAGACCAAAGAGAGAGAATATCCTTCATTGGTTAAAGTGAACATATCAAGGATAAACTCAAAGGAAAGAAAATTCGTCATCGGTTAAGATGAACATATCAAGCATAGACTTGCCTGAAAAAGTAGGAATTACATCTATCGGATATTGGATAGAATACCAAAAAGAGAATATCTGTCATCGGTTAGGATGAACATATCAAAGATAGACTCAAAGGGGAGAAATAAGAATTACATCTATCAGTTACTGAATAGAATACCGCAAAGAGAATACTCGTCGCCGGTTAGGATGAACATATCAAGGATAAACTCTACAAAGGGGAAAAAAGCAGGATTTACAACTACCGATTACGCAAAGAGAAGGAAATCTGTCATCGGTTAGGATGAACATATCAAGGATTAACTCTCTGGGGAAAGAAAATAGGAATTACAACTACCTTTTTATTGGGTAGAATACCACAAAGAGAAGGAAATCTGTCATCGATTAGGATGAACATATCAAGGATTAACTCTCTGGGGAAAGAAAATAGGGATTACAACTACCTTTTTACTGGATAGAATATCAAAAAGAGAATATATGTCATCGGTTAGGATGAATATATCAAGGATAAACTCAAAGCAGGGGAAGAAAATATCTGTCATCGGTTAAGATGAACATATCAAGGATATACTTCCTGAGAGACGTGAAAACAAATTCGCTGGGGAGAAAAAGTTGCTCTTGTCGGGTATTGGGAAAAAGTGAAAGACATGAGAAGAATATTACCAGTTACTGGGTAATAGTCTCTCAGGGGACCAAAAGCATCTATCTAGGTAAGATCTAGAGAGAAACGATCAATCAAGACTCATCCCAATAAGGATATAACTCAAGGGGAATGGTTCCATCCAGATAATCAACTGGGGAGGAAACTGAAATAATGATCATCCACGAGGAAATAACTCAGTGGGGAAAAGAGAAAGGTTAAATTCTTTCTACTTAATGGGTTGACACTCTATAATTGAAAGAGGACAGACACACCAAATTTGCATGGGAGAAAAGTATACCACCATAGTAGAGGATCAAAATAAACAATGAATCACAAAGTGTAATAATGCAATAATGAAATTATATGAGTGTATATGTATATATGATGATTATGTTGATAAATCAATCGTAAAGGATACAAACGTTATTGATTTGAATCATCGATACAAATCCCTAGCCAATCCCCACAGAAGGGAAATAACTGCTGGAGAGAAATCAAACATATCGAAGGCTCAATCCTGGCTGGGGAAAGCACAAGGAAAAGATCTGCTGAGAAAACTGCTATCAAATCTGTGGGGAGTTTTAGGTCAACACCATATCAAATGGGAGACAAACCTGCAGGGGAGAAACCACAAAAGCTGCTCAAAATCAGGAGTAACTCTGACGACTTGTGGAGAAGCAAAAATTATGCCGAAATCGTGCAAACTGCCAAAATAACACGCCTACAACTCAAGGGAGGCCAACAAACTCAGCTCGGGAAACCAACAAAACTCAGTTACTGAAAAGATGTTGGGGAGGAAATAGGGATTACGCCCACTGCTTGGGGAGAATCGATATTGTTCCGCATTTTGGGCTTACCGCTTTTCAAACCGCTTTTGATATTCCTTTTAATAAAATCGATTGCTTAAAGTAACTGCTTTATATATTTAAGAAAACACAATTTTGATTAAAATTTAATTTAAAAAATGATCATAATAAAAACTTAAATCTATTAGGTTGAATTAAACAAGAGTAGAAACAATTGGATAAAAAGCTCAACTTTATTTAATGGGTTGGTAATCTATAAATGACAAGACTCCATAGATTTTTACAAAAGTTGAAAAATGGTAATTTACATGGAAAAGGGCTACATTGAATACAATGATCACTAATCCTTCTACCAACTTTGATATCTGAAGTACTCTTGGCGTCAATCGGGGAGGGTGAATCAGAATCTGACAATATGCTCAAGAAAGTCTTCAAGACTGAAGATCAACAGGATGCAGTTACTTGCCATAATCCCTTAGTTTTGCATGAATTTCCCCAACGTGGGATATTCAATTTATCGGGATAATTTTTTTCTATTTTATGTCTCTAACTTTTGCCTGGATCGGGCTTTCGGGTTTTCAATCCACCGAGACGCTCATTTTTGCGTAAGCCGCCCTTTCGGGTTTTCAACTTAGCAAGTTGTTCTTTTCTTTTTAGGCGAAGTATTTCTTGGCTGCATCTTCATTCACAGGACGAGTGAACTCTTCACCATCCATAGTTGTAAGAATCAAAGCACCACCTGAAAAGGCTCTCTTAAAAACATATGGGCCTTCATAATTAGGAGTCCATTTGCCCCTAGAATCTGGTTTGAAAGATAGGATTTTCTTGAGCATAAGGTCACCTTCTCTGAACACACGAGTTCTGACCTTCTTATCAAAAGCTTTCTTCATTCTCCGCTGATACAACTAACCATGACACATGACAGTTAACCTCTTCTCTTCAATCAAATTTAGCTGGTCAAATTTGGTCTGACACCATTCAGCTTCAGTCAACTTGGCTTCCATGAGCACACGCAATGATGGGATCTCAACCTCTACTGGGAGCACAACTTCCATGCCATAAACAAGCAAGAAAGGTGTTGCCCCTGTTGAAGTGAGGATGGATGTATGATACCCGTGCAAAGCAAATGGGAGCATCTCATACCAATCTTTGTATGTTACAACCATCTTCTAGATAATCTTCTTGATGTTCTTATTTGCAGCTTCAACAACCCCGTTCATCTTAGGTCTGTAGGGAGAAGAATTATGATGTGCAATCTTGAATTCTTTTCAAAGAGCTTCCACCGTATTATTATTCCAGTTCGATCCATTATCAGTAATGGTCTTGCCTGGCACACCATAACGGCATATAATCTGATTCTTGATAAAATTCACAACAACTTGCTTGGTCACATTCGCATACGATGCCTCTTCAACCCACTTTGTGAAGTAGTTAATAGCCACCAAAATGAAACGATGTCCATTCGAAGCTTTGGGCTCAATCATACCAATCATATCAATTCCCCACATGGAGAAGGGCCATGGAGAGGAGATGACATTCAACAGTGTCGGAGGAACATGAATCTTATCTGCATATATTTGACACTTGTGGCATTTCTTCACAATCTTGCAACAGTCAGATTCCATTGTCAGCCAATAGTAACCTGCTCGCAACATCTTCTTTGCCATAGCATGTCCATTGGAGTGAGTACCAAAGGAACCTTCATGGACTTCAATCATCAATAAGTCTGCTTCGTGTCTATCCACACATCTGAGTAGAAACATATCGAAGTTTCTCTTATACAACACATCACCATTCAGGTAGAAATCGCCGGGTAATCTTCTCAAAGTCTTCTTATCTTTCAAAGATGTCCTAGGCGGGTAAATCTGACTTTGGAGGAAACACTTGATATCAGAATACCATGACTTTTCATCTTTGATCTCTTCAACAGCTAACACATGAGTTGGCCTATCAAGACGCATCACAGTCAAATTGGGGACTTCATTCCAAAATTTCACCACAATCATCGAAGCCAACGTTGCAAGAGCATCTGCCATCCGTTTTTTATCTCGAGGGATATGATGAAATTCAACCTTTGTAAAGAAAGTTGAAATCCTCCTCGCATAATCTCTATATGGTATCAAACCGGGTTGATTCGTCTCCCATTCGCCTTTGATCTGATTCACCACCAAAGTTGAATCTCCATAAACGTCGGGATATTTTATTCTGAGATCAATGGCCTCTACAAGCCCCATAATGCAAGCTTCATACTCAGCCATGTTATTTGTACACTTGAAAGTCAATATAGTTGTAAATGGAAAATACGTGCCTTGAGGAGTAATAATCACTGCCCCAATGCCATTACCATACTGGTTAACAGCTCCATCAAATACCATGCCCCAATGGGAACCAGGTTATGGCCCTTCTTCAAGCAATGTTTCATCATAATCTTTCATTTTCAAGTACAAGATCTCTTCATCAGGGAAATCATACTACACTTACTGGTAATCTTCAATCGGTTGGTGAGCCAAATGGTCAGCCAAGACACTACCTTTGATCGCTTTTTGAGATCGGTATTCAATATCATACTCTAATAACAACATCTGCCAACGGGAAATCCTCCTAGTTAAAGAAGGCTTCTCAAAAATATACTTGTTTAGATCCATTTTGGATATCAACCAAGTAGTATGATTCAACATATACTGGCACAGACGCTTAGCAGCCCAAGTCGATGTGTAACAAGTCTTCTCTAGCATAGAATACCGAGTCTCACAATCGGTTAACTTCTTACTGAGGTAGTAAATAGCATATTATTTCTTTCTAGTTTCATCTTGTTGACCTAGAACACAACCCATACTCTCTTCAAGCACAGTCAAATACATGATCAACGGGCGGAGACTGAATCAGAGGCTTAAGCAAATATTCTTTGATACAGTCAAAAGCTTTCTGGCAATCTTCGGTTCAATCACAAGACTGATCTTTCCTAAGATGCTTGAATATAGGCGCACATGTGGCAGTCATGTGTGAAATGAATCTTGAGATATAATTCAAGCGGCCGAGAAAACCTCTGACTTGCTTCCCAGTTTTGGGCGCAGGCATCTCTTGTATTGCTTTGACCTTGGTAGGATCAACCTCAA
The DNA here is from genome assembly GCF_024323335.1 of Lathyrus oleraceus. Classification (NCBI taxonomy): domain Eukaryota; kingdom Viridiplantae; phylum Streptophyta; class Magnoliopsida; order Fabales; family Fabaceae; genus Lathyrus; species Lathyrus oleraceus. Next base: position 461,530,669 of record NC_066580.1, read on the forward strand.
TACCTTTCTCGCTGATAATAAAGCCCAACAACTTACCAGAACAAACACCAAAAGTACACTTATTGGGATTCAAGCGAAGTTTATACTTCCTCAAACGCTGGAATAGCTTCAACAAATGCTCAACATGTTCCTCTTCGTCAATGGATTTAGCAATCATATCATCAACATAGACTTCAATCTCTTTATGCATCATATCATTAAAAAGAGTAATCATTGCTCTTAGGTAAGTTGTAGCAGCATTCTTTAGACCGAGAGGCATCACTCTATAACAAAATGTTCCCCAGTGTGTAATGAACGTGGTCTTCTCCATATCTTCGGGTGCCATCTTGATCTGATTGTATCCGGAAAATCTACCCATAAATGAAAAGACTTTGAATTTAGTTGTATTGTCTACCAACATATCAATGTGTGGCAGAGGGAAATCATCTTTCAAACTGGCTTTATTCAAATCTCTATAATCGACACACATGCAAACTTTTCCATCCTTCTTCGGAACATGCACAATATTGGCCACCCATTATGGATACTCAGCAGTAACAAGGAAGCCGACATCGATCTGCTTTTGCACTTCTTCTTTGATCTTTACTGCCATATTAGGATGAGTCCTTCTCAACTTCTGCTTGACTAGCGGGCACTCTGGCTTCAACAACAATCTATGCTCCACAATCTCATACTCCAACCCAAGCATGTCTTGATAGGACCAAGAAAACACATTTGAATACTCTCGAAGAAGATCAATCAACCCCTTCTTGACCTCTGGACACAGTCGAGATCCAATCTTGACTTCCTTCACATCATCTTCGGAACCCAAGTTGACTAACTCTATCTGCTCTTCGAATGGCTGGATGGCTTTTACCTCGTACTCAGTTAGACGAGACAATTCATCAGATACTTCTTTATCACTTCCTTCCTCGGCCTCAAACACAGGGAATTCAAAGTTTGGTGAAGGAGTAGGATCATTGTATTCAATGGGCTTAGAAACCAACATGCATAATGATTTGATACTTTGATTTTAGAGAAGTGAATTGGTGACCAAATATTATGTAGATGGACAATTATTATTTATTTATTTGTGTTTCTTTTTTGTGATTACCAATTTTCAGAAAAGCAAAAAGTAAAAATAAAACATCATAGATGTGGATGAATAGAATTATATTTTATTGATGATCAAATTTGAAATGCCAAACAATGTTCACTTCTTCCTTAGGCATAGGAGAAGGATTTTCAAAAACAATAAAAGCAATTACTTAAAATGATGCACAATAATAGGAACATCAACAGCAGTCCAATTGTTGCAAGCTTTTCCATGCGTCACAAAATTGGTGCAGTCTTCATCTTCATCACCCTCGATCACGGCAGCTAAGTGTTATTCATTACCATGAATGAGCCCTCTGCTACGGAAACTGGGTTGCACATCCTCAGCTCTAATCTCAGATGAACCTTGTTGGAATCCCAAACCGAAGCTGCTCTTGTTCTCGGTGACCTCTACCATCCGGCCCTACTGATCAGAAATACCGTCTTCAACAATCTTCTAAGCGTCTTTGAAGGAGGACATAGGTGCCCCAACTCTTGTTTCCTCAACAATAGATAGAGCTTGGAACGGAGTTCCAACCTCATCCTCAACTTCTACATAAGAGAAAGACGACATGTGGCTTACCAACAAAGCCTTCTCCCCATCGATGATAACAAGCTTTCCATTCTTGACAAACTTGAACTTCTGATGTAGTGTTGACGTAACGACTCCTGCCTCATGTATCCATGGCCTTCCTAACAAGCAGCTATAGGCCGGGTGGATATCCATTACTTGGGAAGTAATTTGGAAATCACTCTGACCTATCTTCACAGGAAGGTCCACCTTACCAATCACAGTCTTGCGAGAACCATCAAATGCATTGACGATCACGCCATTATATCTCATCGGAGCTCCTTGATACAACAATCTGGAAAGAGTTGATTTGGGAAGTACATTCAATAAAGAACTGGTATCAACCAATACGTCGACAAATCATCCTCCTTACAATTCATTGAAATGTACAATGCCAGATTGTGATTTCTACCTTCCTCAGGAAGTTCCTCATCACAAAAGCTCAAGTTGTTACAGGAGGTGATGTTAGCCACAATATGATCAAACTGATCTACCGTAACATCATGCTCTACATAAGCTTTCTCCAACACCTTTTCCAATGCTTCTCTGTGTGCCTTAGAGTTCATAAGCAGAGACATCACTGAAATCTTGGAGGGAGCTTGGAGCAGCTGCTCCACCATATTAAACTCGCTCTTCTTGATCAACTATGGGTGCTTCAACTTTCTTACTGGCAGATACGTCTTCTACATTCTTTGGGAACACCGGCCCAAAAACTTGACCGCTACGGGTCACCTTCGTTACATCAGCAATGCTCACAACAGAACTGGTCGTAGGCAAAGGAACCTCTTGACCATTCTCCAACATAGTAGTATTATACTGGTATGAAACAGATTTATCAGATGCATACGGGACGGGACCCGCTAACCGTATAACCAACGAAGACACTGATCTATTCTTGACATTGTTACTACTGCTGCTGTCAAATTGAATCACCACTCTCTCTGGTGTCTTGAACACAGGAACTATTACATTCACATCGTCACCCAAGTGACGGGACTGAAGAATCTGGATCATACCCTTATCCATCAACCTCTGGATGTCTCTCTTCACAACCACACAACCTCGGGGGTTAATGTAGCGGTGTATTCGTCACTTTATGATTTATTGACTAAATCAAAAGCAAAGCATACAAAGAAATCGAGTCGCCACCGCACTTTTATTTATCCTGAGGAATGGCTAAAAAGCGAACAAAAGCCTAAGAAGTTTTACACATAGAAACCTAATGAAAAGATCAGAGAATCTGGGTAAGGGGTAAATTACGCAATGGGAAGGTGTTAGGCACCCAAAACGTCCTAGGTACTCCTAGGGATCCCTTTTCACACTTGTTGTAAGAAAATGTTATTTGTTATGAAAATATTATTGTGCAAACATGATTGGGAAGATGAGAAAAGAATATACAATTTTTATTATTTTTGTGTTTGAACGGATGAACCCGTTGCCTACGTACCTTCCATGAAAGGTAAGGATCAAAACGCCGTAGTTCGGCTAAAAGATTTCCAAAAATTAGTGAATTCATTTTAAAACACAAGCCCTAAGGTTTTTTATTACCAATGGGAGAAAACTCAACCTGAATCAACAATCCACCATGCGAGGACGGCTTCAACATACTAGTGAGGGGTTAACCCTATAATAAGTATGGAAGACTTACAATCAACTCAACTAAGGATAAGGTAAGATTTACATCAACCATTATGGTAATTGAAACCTATGGCTAATGTGTGACAAACTTAACAAGAATGGACAAAGCCATCAAAACAATTGAATGGGTGAAGTTAATTGATTATGAGTATTCACAAAATATGGTCAAGGTATGATTAAGATTTAATTCAGAAAGAAGTATTATCAAAAGTGAAGTTTGAAAAATCAAGGACTTAAGGTCCAGGTTTCTAATTTGAAAAGACATGAAGATGTTTGCACAATATTATTTCAAGTTTGGAAGCAACATGTGAAAAGGTTTAGGACAAAGAGGGTATGGATAATAGAGTGTAAAACTTCTCAGAAAGGTTCACCTCTTGAGATCATATAGGAGATGATTCAAGTGTATCCTTAGGAATAGGCAAATGAGCAATAACAAAATAGCAAAACAAATGATACCGGATGCCAATTGCTGGACTTATACCAATATCACGAACAAAGGTGGATACCGGATACCAATAAATGGATTTACACCAGTCTCCTAAAACAAACAAGGATATCAGATGCCAATAAATGGACTTATTCCAATCTCCGAAAACAAAACAAAACATGGATATCGGATGCCAATAAATGGACTTATTCCAATCTCCTAAAACAAAACAAAACATGGATGTCAGATGCCAATCTATCTGGGCTTACTCTAACCTCCACAAGATGATCATAGGAATACAAATGCCAACAACATGGTCTTACAATTGAATCCTCACATACAACAAACAAACACAAGCAATAAGCAAAGAGGACATAAGTGGCCAATGAAATGGTCTTACACTCATTCCTTCCAAATCATAGGAACAATGGCCAATGAATGGACTTATAGTTGATTCCTCAATGGACAGACACAAATGTGTCACAAAGATATGAAATGATGATCATGCAATAATGAGCAATTAATGATGATAAATGCACAAAGGCAAACAAGCAAACATGTACAGATGAACCAATAAGCAATCAATGATTCAGTTAGCACACACTATATACAAGCAATTAGGCTCAAGCAAGGGTTAGACTTTACAGTCAACTGGAATGGGGTAAGTGTGCTCTTAACCTTAACATTGAGAATTAAGGTGAAGCAGATGAAAAGGATATGAGGGGTGTGCCTCATTGCTCTTATCCCTGGTCAGGGAGAGCATTGAATGATAGAAGGTGTGGGAGTTCAGAAAGTTGGAACTCTCTCCACAAGTTAATGACTCTATAGATCTTGGGTTAATATCCACAATGCTTCAACATGTAATGTGAGCAAAGGGATGACACACAGAATAGTAGGAGATGGACTACACATCTCTTTTATCTACCAATTGCCTTATCAAAGGACTTTTCCTGCTTGGGGACAAAGATAAACAATCACAAACATTTTCTCTTAAGGAGGACTTCAGACAGGTGCCTGGCCACATAACAAGCCAGGTCTTCCAGACTACATGAAGAAGAGAAAGTATACCTAATTGGTTAAGCAACCAAGCAAAAGAAAGTTCAATATGAACTTAAGAAACTAATGTACCTGAAAACAATCCAACTCAATCAGTACTCAATTCAAAAAGTCAAACAGATAATCCAACAGTCAACAGACAACACACAATCAAACAAGTAAGGCCACAATGTGCAAGGCACAAGCTCAACTCAAATGAGCTAAGAGCATCCTACAAAACAAGTCAAAGTTAGTCAATAACAACCAAATAAACCAACTCAAGCAATGTGAATTAATCTCCTTAAGGCCATGTCCTTCTTATCCTGAAAACAAACTCAAACATGAGAAGCAAACCACTAGGACAAGGCCTAGGGTCAAAGAAGGAGAAAAAATTTAAAACAGAACATGAAAATTGACAAGAATCAATATTAATCAATCAATAGCAACATCCAAGTGGTCTCATATCAATATCATCAACCAATTTCATTTCACAAACAAATCATGTCAAAGTATGCAAGTTGAAAGCTCAATGAGGTAACCAGAATGAACCAATTCAAATCAAATCAAAAATGGCTCAATAAATTCCAAGAAAAATCATGTCTAAACAGAACACATCAAATGAGCAACATACCAAAAATCATGGCATTTGGACAAGTATAAGCATGTCAATTAAAATCATCAAGTCAAGGTAAGCATTAACAAGCTCAAACAAGACCACAAATGGTACATCAATTTAAGGCAATCCTAAAACAGAAACGACAAGTGATAAATGACTCAAACCAAAGCCAAGACACACTTTAACATGTTAAGAATCAATGTACAAAATTTCAAGCTCATATGATAAGGCATAAGAATTTCACAAATCATGAAAGTTCAACACTCATCAAAGGTTCAAATATGACCAACCAGCAAAGAAAATCTCAAACAAATTGGAAATGGATCCAAAAATTCTACAAAAAAATCATGATCAAACCTAACATCCAGAAGTAGCAACATGCAAAAATTCAGATCATTTGGCATTCATTTGGTATGGTAAATAAAAATCAGCAAGTTGGACAAGAAATGGTGTGACACACATTGTCACACCTCCATTAATCACATCATATCTCAACAACCAGAAATGAGAAAAATACAAACTCTATACCAAAATGACCATTAGGATGTATAGTTTATGCATGTCAATTTCCACATTCATTGGATTAACCATCATCATTTCACAACCAAAATAGAAAGCAAGGTGCAAGAAGGCATATGCATGAACAAACCCTAGGCAATTTAAAAATCCAACCGAGCACAAATTCTGGAAAAATATCCATAAAATAGAAGACATCATGAAGATCATCGTGCAAAAAATTTCATGTGATTTGGATGAGTATTTTTTGAGTTATGAATTTTTGAATGAGGAAAAAAAATAAAAAATCATGAATGAAGTGGCATGAACATGTAAAGCATAAGTGAAATAAAATGCAAAAGCCAATTGGAAAGTGCCTTGGCTCAGATTCGAACCGCGTGTGCATTTGAATTGCGTGCCAGGTTAAAACGCAGTGTTTCATTTAATTAAAACGCTGGCCAATCAGAAACCAACACATGGCCCAATACATGAGCGAAAAACAACAAACCACATGCAAACTCGGCCAGGCAAGATCAAAACAATTCTGGAATTGGAAACCCTAACAAACTCATACAGTTCATCGTGTTCATCATCATCAAGATCCAATGTGCACAGAAATTCATCAAACATACATCAATCAATTCATCTTGCATCACACATTAACAATCCAGCATCAATTTCATCTAATTCTAACTATGTCAAACAAATCGAGCCAAAACAAGTTTCATCAACCAAACTTCAATTCAACATAACTATTTCAATTCTGCATGGTTTTAAGAGATCTAAAGCTCAGTATACTCTATGTTCAGAGATCTACAAGATGCACATGATTATTTCAAGAATTGGAGCATTCGAATTCCAACCTCAACGAAGATGCAGAAGTTGATTTGCTCGATTCAAGGCCTGGAAACACGAAACAGATGCTCTACACTGCTTGTATATGTGAATGGATGATGAAGAACAGCTCAACAATGCTTGATATCTCTTGAAACTTCAACTGCCATGAGAGAGCATGAACTTCAACAGTCTCGATTCTTCAAGAATTCTGCAGGATCCAGCTTCAATCCACTTCAATAATGCTTATGGATGATCAACAGAACAAGAACAATGCAAAAGCTATAAAGAAAAACGAAGAAAAAGTTGAGAGAATTTTGAGAGCAAAAGTTTAGATCTGAAATTCTGAAGTTGTTGTTCGCATTTTCTGTTAGGATTATCAATATATACCCTCTGTTAATTAAGTCTTTAATCACCATTAGCCAAATGCAAGATGGATTAGTGAAATTAGCATGTTGATGCAAAATGGCAAAAACACCCTTATGCATATGCAAGGCAATGGAACAGTACGAATTTCACTTGGAGCAAGCTTAAAAATCTGTTTGGAGGCAAGTGAGATTGGTTGGAATTGAAAATAATGCACATTTTTCAAATTGATACTTTCCCTCCAAAATTCAAATTAATTCAAGTGGAAAATGCAATATTTTTGTGATGAGAATTAATGAAATGTGATGCATGATTATGATAGAGCATATCAAGAGTGAAATGTTGCAAAAAGAGCCACATGATTTGGCCATTTGGTTCAAAAGTTATGCTAGCTTGAAGTCCAAAATTCCTTGGCAATGATTGATCCATAATTCTTCAACCACAAATGAGAAATTCATGTTCTTGGACTTTTTGGAAAGGTGAGAGCAAGATCTTCAACTTTCATGTTGGACAAAATTTCATTTGAAGCTTTCTTGATGATGTAAATTTGAGGAGAAGACCTTTCCATTTTTGGCAGTTTGAAATTACAGGTCACTTACTATTTTTGGAAACTTTTCATCTGACCTCAAATTCTTCAATGATGATGTTTGAAATGTCAAATGAGACTTGTATGGACATGAATGAGGTCTCTCTAACCATCTCCCACCTTCAAATCCATGACTGAATGCACAGTTGACTTGTGTTGACTTTTCTAGGGTTTCAGTTGACCTAGCTATGCTCTGATGAAATCCAAGCCTCTACCACTTGAGATTTTGATTCAAAATGATGTCATGGTTCATATGAACTCTTGTGAATGATCAATGGTGCCCAAATTCTTAAGAATGGCCACCATCTATTGCTCAATGACTGCCTTTGACTGTCTTGACCTAGAATTGCTTCATCTGCAAGTAACCAGGTTAGATGACATAATTTTGTACTTTTGGTTAGTAAACAAATGAAAATCAATGATATACAAATGCAAAACATGCTTGGTGATCAAGAACCACTCTCACAAGATAGCCCACCCACTAGGGAAGAAGGCAAGGTGTACAATGATCCTTGAGGCAATGAATGATATGATATGATGCCATGAGGGATCTTAGGGACAAAATTGGGGTCTTACAGTTAACACTGCAAATTGCACAACCATCATGGTCATGCTCACAATCACTTACCAAACAGATATCTTTGTGCATTATCACCGAGGACCTTCTAATGAAACGGACATCATATACCTTGAACTCCCCAGGACAGCCATCTACCATGTTGACAAAAGGATTACCATGAGCGGATAGTAGGTTAGCTTTGAATTTTGGCGCACGGTCCTCAAAGGACACCATCCCACTTTTGACCAACTTCTGGACTTCGTACTTCAAAGGGTAACAGTTCTTAATACCATGGCCAGGAGCCCCTTGGTGAAAGGCACAATGAAGCTCTGGCTTGTACCACCATGGAAGTGGTTCAGGAATCTGTGGAGGATTTCTTGGTTGTAGAAGGTTCTTGAGAACCAATGATGGGTACAATTCAGCATAAGTCATAGGAATCGGGTCAAAAGAGACCTTCTTTCTCTCGAAATTCTATTGTTGTTGATGATTGTTGGTGTTGTTGTTTTAGTTGTTCGTTCTTTGATGTGGTTGTTGTTGACGTTATTGTTGAATTGGTGTTGATTGATTACTAGAGAATACTGGAATAACAGATGATGCTTAATGATGATTTTGACGGGGTTGTGGACTTCTTATGACATGAGGCCTCATTTTCCTCCCAACAGATACTACATTAGTCTCACCTTCTTTCTTCCTGGAGAACCCACTGTCGCACTTCTTGATAGACTAAACCTCCTCTTTAGACAACCGTCCTTCTCGGAAACCTTCCTCTAATCTCATCCCCATGTTCACCATTTTGGTGAAATCACTAGGGGCACTGGCAATCATGCGCTCATAATAAAATGAGCTCAGGGTCTTGAGAAAAATCTTGGTCATCTCCTTTTCTTCCAAAGGAGGGTTGATCTGAGCAGCTAGCTCTCTCCATCGTTGGGTGTACTCTTTAAACGTCTCCTTATCCTTCTGAGACAATGACCTCAATTGGTCCCTATCCGGCGCCATATCCACATTATACTTGTATTACTTCATAAAAGCCTCACCCAAATCATTGAATGTGCGAACACTTGCACTATCTAAACCCATGTACCACCTCAGAGCGGCACCAGTCAGACTGTCTTGGAAATAATGAATCAGTAACTGATCATTATCAGTTTGTGTCGACTTCTTTCTAGCATACATGACGAGATGACTGAGCGGATAAGTATTCCCCTTATACTTTTCAAAGTCAGGGACTTTGAACTTCAACGGGATTTTAACATTGGGAACCAAGCAAAGTTCCGCATCACTCTTACCAAACAAATCTTTTCCCCTTAAGGTCTTCAACTCCTTTCGCAGCTCAAGGAATTGGTCCTTCATTTCATCCATTTTTCTCGTAAACATCTGGGCCTTCAAATGGCTCGGAATGATAGACGGTGTCCTCAACACGAGGCAACGTCTGAACAACCGATGGTGGAACAGACGTGACCAGGCTAGATGCCGGCATGGAAGCAAAAGTAGGTGCGAAACCCTCGGGCACAAAGTTGGGCGGCATTCCCCACGGGAATCCGGCAGGCATGGTAGGCGCAAAATGAGTAGCAAGTACGATTGAAGAAACAACCTCTGATATAACAATCCTCTGAGGAGGAGGAGTTGCACGCGTTGGAGAAGATTAACTTTGAGCAGCTAACACTAACTCCATCATGGCAGTCAGGCGGGCGATCTCGTCCTTCAATTCTCTGTTCTCTTGCTCTAGATGTTCCATGATCCTTGGATGATTGGCGTAGGTATTGTATCGATGAGTCAGCTTGGCTGAAGCACAGAAGAATAACCAATAAGACATCTGGCGAAAGAGAAACCCTGTATGTAAATGATGCATGAAATGCAATACTTTGGTTGATTTTATTTTCAAGGAACTTACTATTTTATTTGCAAATATAATAATAATAATAATAACAATTACAACAATTTTGATTGACCATAAAATCTCTTTTATTTATATAACTGGAAGGATTACACTGAGTACAATTTCAGAAACCAAAAATATAAAAATACAAGAGAAAAGGAGACTAGTCATCCTAAGGATCCCTAACAATAATGTTAGAAGATCTAGCTGCAGGCATGTACTTCCTTCGGATGCGTCGAATCTCGGACTCAAAAGAAGTCTTCATCTGAGTCTTCTCGAGAACAAGCTAATCAACAATCTTCTTCCAAGCAACGGAAGGTTGAGGCATACTAGAGGAAGATGAAGCCTCTGGATTTCTCTGTCTCTTCATTACTCGGTCTTCAAGAAGCTCAATAAGTGCATCTTTGTCCTTAGACTCAAGCTGCAACTCCTCATGCTTTCTGCTCAAAGCATGGAAACGTTCTTCCCACATATCTTTCTCTTGCTTCAGCTTGGCGAGTTCGTCTTCCAACTCCTCTACATCTTAGTTAGGGAGAGTTGATGGCTCAACCACAACCATAGACATAGGTCTCTCACAAGTATAAGGCATCTTCAATTCCAAAGCTCTCTTCTTCACCCAAAGAGTGTAAGCTTCCAAAGCTACACAGTTGCACGGGCCAAGCTCGGATCTTCCTTTCCTATGCACATTATGCCAAGCATGCATAATCTTCTGCTTCAAATGTTGGGGATCTTTACCCTCTTGATAGAAAAGACCTTCTTACTGAGTGTTATTAGGTTTGTCTCTCAAGGGGAACCCAAGTTGATGACGAGCCAAAGCATGGTTGTAGTTGATTCCTCCTTGTGTACCAATGAGAGGTACATTAGAGAATTCACCATAACAATCAATAATATCCAAGCTACTCAATGAATAATCCTACCAAACTATATCATCATTAGTGAGAGACATAAGTCTCTGAGACCACCGTAGACATTGTTTGTTCTCCATAAAAGCAGGCATTTGAGGCAAGTGCGAAATAAACCACTTGTACATAAGAGGAACACAACACACAATAGTTCCACCACCTTTAGAATTCCTTATATGCAAAGATAAGTACATATATCCTAATAGAGTAGGCATTGGATTCTCAATCAAGAAAATTATAATGGCGTTAGCATCAACAAAACTGTCAATGTTAGGGAACAAAGCCAACCCATAAATGAGCAACACAAAGATAGCTTCAAAAGCATCCATATTACCGGCTTGAGCAAAGGCAATAGCTTCCTTGTTAGGATGGATGACTCATCAACCCATAATATTCTCAAGAGAAACTCGTCTGAGTGTAGTATCGCGTAACAACTGTTATCAAGTCTACACTTGAACAATCTCCGTACTACGTCCTAAATAGGCCAAGATGGGTTAAATATTCTACGCTTCTCAGCTTCTCGGACCCCAAATCAGAGAGAGTAATGCCTAACCACAAATAACTTGTGTGACATCAATAACTCCAAAAGGGTCTCCACTGAGTAGATGGGTCTCAAGCCAACTTTTTAAGGACTACTCCACACAAGTCGAACATGACTATACCATCCTCCTATCTTAATTGCACTCAAGTTTGGTTCGAACTTATCTCACCACTCAGAGATCACCAAGCACAACAAGCAGATTATATCATACAATCAAATATACATACATCAAATATACAATTATATACACGCACAAAAGTAGGCTAAACCCACTATAGCGGCAAATTCATGACCATCGAGCTATGGATAAGCTAGACGTCAATTAAACCAGAGTCGCCATCGCGCTTTTATTGTTTCCAAGGGAAAAGGGAAAAGTACGAACAAAACCAAAAAGATAAGAAGTTTTCAAATCAAAACTAATAAAATGCCAGAGATTACAGGTAAGGGGGTTGGTTACATAGAGGGAAGGTATTAGCACCCAAAGTGTCCTAGGTACTCCTAGGGAGCCCTTTTTTGTGTGCATATGTGTTTTTGTATAAAATGATGTTTGCAATAAAATAGAATGGAGGGGTGAGAAAAGAATTTATTAATTATATTTTTGTGTTTGGCAAGACCTTCGGACTTGTGCCTACGTACCAACATAAAATGAGGGATCAAAACCTCGTATTTCGTGGTAACAATTTCAAAGTGAATGAATTGCTTTTAACAAAAAATTTAAGTTTAACAAAGGCACAAAAGGTCTAAAAAGGTTTGAATGAGTGTTAGTTCTTTTTGTCTTTTGAAATTTTAAGTCAAGTATAATTAAGTTCATTTACAAGTTTGATTAAGAAAAGAGTTTTTAAAATGCAATGGCATAAGGCCAAAGTTTCTAATTTGCAATATGATCTAAGTTTAGAAAACACAAGCAAATAAGATTTTAAAAGGAGGGAGAGATTTGAAATTAAAGCAGTGGGGAGGAGATTAAGAGACTAATCCTAAGCAACAATTTAAAAGTTAAGAGTTGAAAAGATCTGACCAATGGGATGCAATCCAATAGACAAGAATGTCATATAGAAACCCAAATTTCCCTTGGACTTTAGAATTAAGAAATATCAATACAGAAACAGAAAGATGAAGAGAAAGGCATCAAATAAAGATAGCCACATCCAAGCTTAGAAACTCCATGATCTTCTTCATAATTCCCATGTATCAGATGAAATCAGAGATAGGCTTTAGGCACAAGTTCAAAGTAACAGCTTCAATAAGACCATGTAGCAGATGAACTCAAATGGGATCACAATACTTGCTTCAGATGAAGTTCACTTCACAAGCACTTGGTTTCATGAAAGTTGGCATTGGCCAAGTTCTTTTGCATAGGGAGTGTTGCCAAATTCTAAGTCCATTATCTCAGATCAAACCCCACAGTCCACACAAGTCTTTTTTAGGGTTTTTGTTGTTATTATGTACATTAAGGTCAAAATACCACAAACAAAATACACAAACAAGTATATATAATCACAATATAATCACAAAATATGGCTCAAGTGAGCAAAGTGAAAATGACATTAAAGTAAACACGTTAAATGGTATGAATAATGGCAAATGAATAAAGACTTAAAATTAAAGGGCATAAAAGTAAGTGGCTTGAAATTAAATGTTAATTGTTAGTTGATTAGAAGTTAGTATTGCTTTTGCTTTGTTTTGTTTAAGTCATTCTTTAGAGAACACTCAACCCACTAGTCACAAGCATGGACCCTTGAACTAAGACATCTTCCAAAGGAAGGAAAAAAGGCCAAGTTTCCATACAATACCATGAAAGAGAGGAGACTTACAATCTCATTTATTAGAATGCTATGCCTTTTTGTGTCAAAAATTGAGCGTTATGTTAAGCAATCGTAATTGGACTTATGTAGAAGTCACAATTATTTGAGATTGGGCAATATAAATTTTAGTGTTAGTGTATGTTAGAGATATGGTATTATGAACCATACTCCTAAAACATACCACACTTAAAAGAAAATGCAAAAGGGGTGGACCTAATCTCATTCATACTTATGTTGATTTTGCAATCAACTAGCCTTAGGATAATGAGATATCATAGGCCCATTAGATGAATGAGAAGAGAATGGGATTGAGATGAAGAGGAGGGAAATGGAATCAAAATAAGTTGGTCAAAGGATGACTTTTATCAAATTAAAATCATTCATTCATTTTGGGAGATGAAATATACATTTCATCGATCCCCTAAGTCCAATGATTTTAACTCAACAAAGTCAAATCACCCTTGACCAAGGTCCAACAACACAACTTGAACTCAACAACTCAATGTCAAAAGCTCAACCCAATTTATTTTGCATTTAAATAATTAATATCAATTAAAATACACATTAAGTTACATTATGGTTGGTCAAAATCCTAAAACCTCATCAAAACACCAAATAAATGGCCATGAGATTTATCATAGGTCAAACAAGGTCAAAGGACCTTGGAGAATTTTTTTATTATTTTTGGAAACTTAAAACTATTTTTAAACAATTAAAAGTATTCACAAAAACAATTAAATCATGAAAAATATTAATAATGATCCAGAAAATAATTTTAATTCAGAAAATGAAAGAGGAATTTATTTTTAAAAAATTGGTGAAAGTCTCATATTTTTTTGGATCAATATTAAAATTAATATGAATTAATAAAAATAAGCTAAATAAAATGAAAATCAGTAAATAGCAAAAAAGTGGACCACTTGATCTCCCTCGTTAATTGAGGTGGCAGATCAAGTGGTCCTCAGCGCGCGTTCCACAATGGACACTAGTCAATGCGCTGCAGGGATGGTATTTAAACCCTGCACGAGATTAAAACGTTTTGCAAGGATCCTATGGTCTAAGACGTGTCAACACACGGTCGGAGCTGTAACTCCGGTCTTCTTCTCCGGTGGACCTCACCGGACTGGTCCACCTTCAACCATCACCAAAATAAAAAAGGTCGACATGAGTTTAAAGAGAAAATGCTCAGGAGATCGAATCTGGCCTCAACTTCTCCTAACTCCAAGTATATTAAAAGATACAGGGAGTTGAATTTTGAGGATCATGATCTGAGTTGCTTCGATTTGACCTCAAAGCAACTCAATCTTGTTGCCTACATTGGTAGGGCTTCAGACAACCAAAAATCAAGAAACATTATGGAGAATTGAGTGAGAATCGAAGAGACGAAAAATTGTGAAAATCACCTTCAATGCAGGTCTGTATGAACACGATCTTGCTTCCAATTTCACTTGGCCTTTCTCTGGATACTTGATGGAATAGGATTGAATCAACAAAAGCAACATGACTCTTGGAGATTTGAATCTCAAAACAGTGGAGATTCAAACTCGATTTCTAATGGAAATCCTCAAGGTTATTCTTTGAATGAGAGGGTTTGGAGATGGGGATTCAAAGTTGGCGCGTAGGGTCCTCAATTCAGAGTGCAAGGGTCTCTATTTATAGGCCAAATGTTTGTTATTTTCCCACTTGAATCAAAGTTCCAAAAATAGCAATGTTCATTGCATGGATGCATGGGCGTGTGATAGGCCCATGTAATCATCCCTTCAGGTCCAAAAATGAGTACAAACATTGCTGAAGTCACATTGGTAAGCCATGCAATTGTGTACGAGGAATGAAAGTTCAATTATGCCAAATGGTGATCCAAGTTCAAGCCATGCACAAGTCATTCATACTTTGTCCAAATGGGATGAAATTAGACTTTTTGGAAAGGTTAGATCAATAAGAACAACTTTCATGTTGAACACTTTTTCATTTGAATCTTGTATCATGATGATTTTTGAGGTGGAAGTTGGGAAAATCAAACATATAAACAAAAAATCAAAGTGTCAAGCCATATGTTCACTTATTCCACCTTGGCTAATTTTTTATATGAGCTTCAAATGAGAAACGCCCCTTCATAAACGTTGTAGCTCTCTCAAATCCCTTCAAAATGGTTACAAATTTTACCTCATTTGGATTTAGAATGAAGGAGTTATGCATTTTTGAAGTTGAGGAAAATCACTTGTTCAATGGCATTGGTCCAAAATGACCTATAATGTCTCCTTATATCACATGCATTTAAAAGTTGAATTTTCTCTTCCTCCAGACATCAAAGTTGAAGTAGACATATTGAGTTTAATTGTGAAACTTTAATAGATTTCATCTCATAAAAATTGAGCAAGTTATGGTCTTAGGGGAAGTTGACCTCCAAATTAGGGTTTAGACAAAATGACCTATAATCTTTCACCATAAAAAATGACTTTCCAAGCAAAAATAGCTCTTGACCTCAATATGAAAGTTATTTGGAATGTCCTTTAGAATAACGTTTCTCTTGGAATCATTTTCATATGACAAAAAGTGTAGGAGATAGGGTCTAGGGAACCCCAATTTTGATCAATTGACTTCCTCTAGTCAACCACCATGAACCAACTTGCTAGCTTGATATTCTCTTGACTGTTGGGACTCATGAAGGATCATATATGCATAAGATGATGAAATTTGAAGTATCCGTTGAAATATTTGATCAATTGTTGAAGAAGCTTGTTGAAGAAGTTACATAAGATACCCAGATGAAGTAGGGTTTCCAAGGCAAACCAATTCGAAACTCTTGATGAATTCTTGATCAAAATAACATGTGAAGATCATGGGGATCCATATATGATGCTTAGAGCCATAATAGACCAATTCTTTATTGAGCTTCTTGTAATGAGGGTCTTAAACCCTAGATGTGAGCTTGATAGATCAAAGGCGAGCATGTGCACTACCTACAAAAGAGCTAACTTGTACAAAGACATATTTTTGGTATTTTTGGTTAGTAAATGATGAAATGCAAAGTATGATACAATCAAATGGTGCTTGGTGACCTTTCCCAATGCAAACCCAATGAAAGAGGGGTAAGGATGATGCCAAGGTGTGATCTTAATGTTAATGCATATGATGAGATAACATGAGGGATCTTAGGGTAAAAATTATGGTCTTACAAGATCATTACTGATAATGGATCAAATTTGAATAACAAAATGATGGAAGATCTCTTCAAAGACTTCAAAATAGCACATCATAATTCTTCTCCCTACAAATCCAAGGGTTGTTGAAGTTGCGAATAAGAATATTAAGAAGATTATCCAAAATATGGTTGTGAAGTACAGAGATTGGCATGAGATGCTCCCATTTTCTTTGCATGGTTACCGTACATATGTCCGCACTTCGACAGGGGCAACTCCTTTCTCTGTTGTTTATGGCATGGAAGTTGTGCTCCTCGTGGAGGTTCAGATCCCATCAATGCGTGTGTTGATGGAAGCCAAGTTGACCGAAGTTGAATGGTGTCAGAGTAGATTTGATTAGTTGAATTTGATTGAAGAAAAGAGATTGACTGCCATGTGTCATGGTCAGTTATATCAGCAGAGAATGAAGAAAGCTTTTGATAAAAAGGTCAAACCCCGTGTGTTCCGAGAAGGTGACCTCGTACTCAAGAAGATCTTATCTTTCAAACTTGATTCTAGGGGCAAGTAGACTCCTAATTATGAAGGCATATATGTTGTTAAGAGAGCCTTCTCAGGAGGTGCATTGATTCTTACAACTATGGATGGTGAAGAGTTCACCCGTCCCGTGAATGTCGATGCAATCAAGAAATACTTCGTCTAAAAAAGAAAATAACAACTCACTAAGTTGAAAACTCGAAAGGGCGGATTAGGAAAAAATGAGCGTCTTAGCTGATTAAAAACTCAAAAGGACGGTCCAGGAAAAAATTAGAGACATAAAACAAAAAAAAAATCATCCTGATAGATTGAGTACCTCACCTTGGGGAAATCTAGGGAAAAATTAGGGATTATGGCAAGTAAATGCATTCGGCTAGACCCGATCGTTGAAGCAACATTGTCAGTTAGCGGTAAATTCATGACCATCAAGCTATGTATAAACTTGACATCAATAAACCTAGAGTCGCCATCGCGCTTTTATTGTTTCCAAAGAAAAAGGGAAAAGTATGAACAAAACCCAAAGATAAGAAGTTTTCAAATCAAAATTAATAAAATTTCAGGAATTATAGGTAAGGGGGTTGGTTACACATAGGGAAGGTATTAGCACACACAGTGTCCTAGGTACTCCTACGGAGCCCTTTTTGTGTGCAGGTGATTTGGTCTAAAGGATGTTTGATAAAATATGGAGTAAGAGGATGAGAAAAAGAATTCATTTATTATATTTTTTGTTTGACAAGACCTTCAGTCTTATGCCTCCGTACCAACATAAAAATGAGGGATCAAAACCTCGTAGTTCGTGGTAAAAGTTTTAAAGAAGTTGGTGAATTGATTTTAACAAAAGTTTAAGTGAAAGGGCACAAAAGGCCAAAGATTTGAATGAGGTTATTATTTCTTTTTTGTATTTTTGAAATTAAAGTCAATATGGTTAAGTTTATTTACAAAATTGATTAAGGAAAATATTTGAAAATTCAATGGCCTAAGGCCAAGGTTTCTAATCATTAGAACATGTATGAGTTTGAAATCACAAGCAAAGAAGGTTTTTGAAAGGAGGGAAAAAATTTGAAATTAAATAAATTGGAGGAGATGAAGGGACTATCCTAGACAAAAATGAAAAGTTAAGAGTTGAAAAGATCTGATCAATGGGATGCAATCCAACAGACAATAATGTCATATAGAAATCCATTTTTCTTGGGACTTTAGCAAGCAACAAGCATAAGAAATATCTATGCAAACCATATGAAGACTAAGTCATCAAATAAATATAGCCATAATATCCAAGCAAGCACTCCAATAGCTAGCAGTCTTCAGTATCTTCCAATGTATCATATGAAATATTCCTTGATCAACTCAGAACAATCATCAGACATAGATAATAATAACAATATAACAATTAAACACAGAGACAGAGTAACATATGAATCAAGGGCACTCAAGGTCCTGCATAAGATGAAAGCACAATCAAGGATAGCTCAGTCTTAGATAGTGGTATTGGCCAAGTCCTTTAGCATAGGGAATGTTGCAGAATCCTAAGCCCAAAAGTTCATATCAAGTCCAACATTCCACCAAGATGTTTTTTAGGGTTTTTATTGTTATTAGGTGTTTTAAGGTCCTAAGACCATAAACAAAAACAAAGACAAACAAGCAATATATACAATCACAAGATATGGCTCAAGTGAGCAAAGTGAAAAAGGGCTAACACATAAAACAAGTTGCATGAAATGTAAATGGCAATGAATGATAAAGGTGTTGAAACTTAAACTGCATAAAATAAATGATTTGAAAAATAAAGCAACATGAATAAAAACTATTCAAATGTTAGTCAAATGTTAGTGAAGAGTTTTAATTGATTAAGTCATTCTTTGGAGAACACTCAACCATTCATTCACAAGTATGAATTCTTGAACTAAGACATCATCCATGAGAAGGGCTCCAACCTGGGTAAATCAACAGGTATGCCACTAGCTCTCATGAAAGGAAAAAAGGTCAGGTTTTCACACAATGCCATGAAGATTGGGAGACTTACAATCTCACTTACTAGAGTGTTATGCTTTGAGGGACAAATTTAACTATATGTTAAGCAATCGTAATTGAACTTATGTAGAAGTTACAACTATCTGAGGTCGGGCAATAAATTAAAAGTGTTAATGCATGTTAGAGATTTGCTACAAAGAACAAACTCCTAAAACATGCCACAAACTAAAAGAAATGGGATGGACCTATCTAAGTCAGACTTATGTTAATTCATTTGACACAAGTCATTGATGAATCAACTAGGATTTAGACATTAGAGAAATCATTGGTCAATGATGGATGGGGGAAAGAATAGGGATGAAGATGAAGAGGGAAGGGAAAGTAGAAACCCAAATTGATCACAGGAGGAAATTCATCTGATCAATACTATCCATTCATTTTAGGAGATGAAATGTACATTTCATCAATCCCCTAAATCCAATGGTATTGATCAAACAAAAGTCAAATCAACCATGACCAAGGCCAAATAGAAATTCAAACATCACAAGACCATAAAAATTGCTCAACATAATTTTCAAACAATTATTCAATTAAAAAATGAATTAAAATGCATTTTTAAATAGACAAAAAAAGGTCAAATCCCTTCAAAATACCAAATAAATGGCCAAGGGATTTATCCTAGGTCAAACAAGGTCAAAGGACCTTAGACAAAAAAAAATTATAAGTTTTGGAAAGTCAAAAGTATTTTAAAAATATTTAAAACAAGTTAAAAATCATTTAATTCATGAAAAATATCAAAATTAATCCAAAAAATGATTTTAATTCAAAATATGGAAGAGGAAAATATTTAAATATTTTTTGTGAAAGTCTCATATTTTTTGGATTAAAAATGAAATTTATATGAATTAAACAAATAAAAGGATTAAACAAAAAATCAGAAATTAAAAAGAAATTCAAAAAAATAAGGGTCATTAGATCTCCCTCATTAATTGAGGTGGCAGATCTGATGGTCGCGCGCATGTCATCCACGCTGGTCCTTAGTCAATGCACACGTATGCATGGTAATCAAAAGGGAGGGTTGAGATTAAAACGTTTCAAATAGATCAGATGGCTGGAGACACGCCAACACATCACTGGAGCCCTAACTCTGGTTGTCTTCTCTGATGGACCTCACTGGACTGGTCCACCATCAACCATCAAGAAAATGAAAAGTAATGACACTATTTTAAAGAGAAAAAGCTCAGGAGCTCGAATTTGGCCTCAATTTTGTCCAATTCCAAATATATTGAGAGATATGAGGAACTGAATTTTGAGGTACACGATCTGAGTTGCTTCGATTTGACTTCAAAGTAACTCAATCTTATTGCCTACATTGGTAAGTCTTCAGACAACCAATAAACAAAGAGAATATTGGATAATTGAGAGAGAATCGAAGGCTTAAAGTTTTGGAAAAATCCCCTTCAGGTAGCAGTGATTTGGCTTGATCTCAATGTGAATTCACTTGGTTTTTCCTCCTCTTACTTGCAGTGATTAATTGAGATGAAAATGGCAATGAATCCTTGGACTTTGAATCCCAAAACAGAAGGAGAAATTCAAACTCGATTTCAAAGAAATCTTCAAGGAATTCTATGGAGTAGGGTTCTGAGTTTGCTTGGCAAGGCTTGGGCAATGTGTGTGAATGATTTCTGAAGCAATGCACTTGTATTTATAGGTTACATGATTCATTTCTACACCAATTCAAAAAATGTCAAAAATAACAATGTTGTGCATGGGTGCATGGGCATTGAATTAGGCCCAACCAATGATGCAATCTACTTCCAATTCATGCATATTTGATACTGAGGTCATCACATGGAAGCATGCAAAAACAATTAATCATTTGAGTGCAAAAGTTGCCAAAACAAACTCAATAAAGGAACCATGTGTAAGTCCCTCAATTCTTGTCCAAATGAAGTGATCTTGGATGCTTTGGAAAGGTAACATCAAGGGTAACAACTTTGATGTTGAACACTTTTCTATTTGGAACTTGGATCATGATGAATTTTGAGATGGAAGTTAGAGAAATCAAACATGGTTGAAAATTTTCTAAGTACAAAGTCAAATGACCACTTCTTCCACCTTGAATACCTTTTGCTATGAGCTCCAAATGAAAGTGGCTTCTTCACCAAAGTTGTATCTCTTCCATTCCTTTTAAATTTGGTCACAAATTTGACATCATTTGGATTTGGCGTGAGGGAGTTATGGATTTTAGAAGTTGAGAAAATTGCTTGTTCAATGGTAATGGTCCAAAATGACCTATAATGTTTCCTCTTGGCACATGCCCTTGAAAGTTGAATTTGGCATTTCTCAAAGAATAAAATTTAGATAAGACATCTTGAAATTGATCATGAAACTTGTATGGACTTCATATCATGAAAATTGAGCAAGTTGTGGTCCTTGGAAGTTGACCTTCTAACTAGGACACAAACAAAATGACCTATAATCTTTCACCATAAAAAATGTCTTTCCAAGCAAAATTAGCTCTTGATGTCAACATGAAAGTTGTTTGGAATGTAATAAAGAGTGACTTTTATCTTGTAATCATTTTCATATGACAAACATTGTAGAAGATAGGGTTTAGGGACCCTTAGATTTGACCAGTTGACTTCCTCTAGTCAACCTCCTTGAACCAACTTGAAAACTTGAAGTTCTCTTGATCTTCGGGGCTCATGGAGGATCATATATGCTTGAGATGATGTATAATGAAGTATCCCTTTAAATATTTGATCAATTGATGAGGAAACTTGTTGAGGAGGTCACACAAGATACCCAAATGAATTAGATTTCCCAGGAAAACAAGCTTCAATCTCTTGATGAATTCTTGATCAAATTGAAAAATTAAGAACATGGGGATCCATATATGATGCTTAGAACCAATGTGAATCTTTCCTTGACTTTTTCTTTGCATTTAGGGTGTCAAACCCTAGTTGTGAGCTTGATGACGTACAAGTGGACACACACACTACCTACAAAAGAAACAAAGCTACACATAGACATATTTTTGGTATTTTGGTTAGTAACCAAAAGAAAATAAAGTATGATACATTTCAAATGTGCTTGGTGGTCTCTTCCAATGCAAACTTAATGACTGAGGGGTAATGAGGATGTCAAAGTGTGATCCCAAAGCTAATGCAAATGATGAGATAAAATGAGGGATCTTAGGGTCAAAATTGGGGTCTTACAATTCTCAACCAAGGATAAAGCCCAATTGGATTTCAAAGTCGGTAGCGAGGGTAGTGGTCATTGTATTCAATGTAGCCTTTTTCATGTATATTACCATTTTCAAACTTTGTAAAGATCCATGGGGTCCTACCATTTGCGGACTACCATTCTATTAAATAAAGTTGAGTCTTTATCCAGTTAGTTGTTATTCTTGTTTATTTCTGTTTAATAAAATTGCATTTTTATGATGATTTTTGAAATGAATAACCATTTTTCTTGAAATAATAAGGCATTTACTTTAAGAACATTGAATTCGAAAAAGGAACGTCAACAACAATCTAAGAACGGTAAGCCTTGACGTGTGAAGCATTGTTGCCTTCCCCAAGCATTGTTTGGAGGTGTTTACTCCCCAAACAGTTTGTTGTTTATCTCCCAGTAAAGCTGATATGTTGTTCTCCTTGTAGTTCATAATATTTCTCCTATAGAGAGCCTTTGTGGGTTTTCATCCTCAGTTTGCATATTTTGTGATTGAACCCGAGATCTCCAGTAAAACCTTTATTTGGTTTTCATATCCCCATCATACCTTTATTTGGTTGTTGCATAGTCGTGGCATTGTTTCTCCCTTAGTGAGTTCCTACAAGTCTGGTTGATACTTGGTACCTTGGAATTGGTTTATTTCTCAATCCCCAAGAAGAGTCTTATGACTGATTGTTTTCCTTTTGAGGAATCTGTTTGCATTTTGCATCCTCGTGCGGCGTTTATTTCTTTGTTAGAGGTAATCCCCACGCATGATTTGTCCTGATGGATTTTTAATCCCCAGTGAAATCCCCACAGAGTTGATCTTGATTGATGAAATATCCAGTTGGAGTTTGTCTTCTCACTGGTTCCCTACTCAGAGTTTTTCCTCTTGTTTTGACGTGGATTCCCCGCGGAGTTTCCTCTTCCAATGAAAGATCTCCCCATTCAGACAGTATTTGATTCGAAGCAGTATTGGTGTAGTCGTCCCCTGTAGGATTGTCTCTCATTTGATATGGCATTGACCTAAAATTCCTCGTAGCATTGGCTTGTTGCTATGAAGTGTATATATATATATATATATATATATATATATATATATATATATATATATATATATATATATATATATATATATATATATATATATATATATATATATATATATATATATATATATCCCTCAGCTTAAGATGTGGATCCTCAATAGATCTCTCTTATCCTTAGCATGTTGGTTGATATCCTCAGCAGTGCTTTCGTCCCCTGCGAAGTCGCCAAGTTGTATTTTCTCCTCTCCTAGAGAGTTTGAGCTTTAAGAAAGATCTTTGTCAATCATTACTTATCCCGTAGCAGTTATTCCTCCTCTCCTGAGAGTCGAATATTGAAGTTAGATTTGTTTTAATCCCCACGACTGGTACTGATATATGTATTCTTCATTTCCTCTGAGCGCTGAGTCTTCAACAGTTTTTGGTCAGATGCATGTTCTCCATGTCTTTCCCCAACCAGAGTTGATCATTGAATTTGGATTGTGATATCCCCATCCCTCCTTGATTACATGGTTGTGTTCTATCCCCATAGAATTGAATATTTAAAGATAAGATTTATATCCCCGATGATTTATTTTCATCCCTAGCAGGTTCTCCAGTTGGTGTTCCCATCTTGTTGAGATTAGCCGAGTATCTAGTTGTGATGTTTGGATCGCCATGTTTGTATCCTTTGTGCTCATTTGTCAGCATAATCATATACATACATAAGCATTTCATCAAATATTTCATTGAACTTGAACCTCACCTCATTACAGATCCTTAGGAAATTGATGATTTAGTTAGACAATTCGAATCAGAGGAAAATGAGTGTCTTCATTCTGTAGTACAAGATTTCACAAACTGTGTCAATCCTGCTCAGAGTGATGTTGTCTGGGTTGATCTCAGAAGATGGATGAACTCACGCTCTGGGGAGCTTAAGGAACTTTGTTATACAGGTACTCAGAAAAGATCTAGTGATAAGGTTTTTGAGTATTTAGAACCTCTTGTGGAATTATTATCTCCAAGAAATCCTATAAGAGCTCTTCCTCCTCGAGAAACTGTAGTCTCAAAATCTATCTCTTATGAAGTAGAAGTTGATGCTATGATCACTCATCTATCTGTATCTGCAATAGTTATTGTATCTAGAACAAAACCAGTTGGGGATGCTAAAGACTCTGGTTCTGAACCCATTTCCCTGGTGCTGAAGACTCTATAAGAACTGAAGAATGAGAATCAAGTGGTTAGATCTCTCATGGACAAGCAAGAAGAAATGTTCAAGGAACAAGATGAAACAAACACCAAGATTGAAGGAATGTTTCACGCCATTTTATCCAAATTACCACCCCGCCTTAGAAAATCCTTTTAAAACTTGTTTTAAATGAAATGAAGTTTATTTTGTGTTATTACATTGTCTTTATCTTTCTACTTTTTTTTACTGATGACAAAGGGGGAGAATAGTGGATATGATTTTGATACTTATTTCATTTCTGAATCCCAAACATTGATTCTGATAATCTAATATGTTCTTAATTTGGAATCTGGGAACCTTAATTAAGTTCAGCATTATTGTTAATCTTTTTATTCAAGTTAACCAGGTTTTTCATAACTTCTTAATCATAAGGCATCAACCAAGCATATATGGTTTTTCAAACCAATATCTGAATCAAGTAAGTTTTCAACCAGACTTTGATACAAGAAATTGAGAATTTCTAATCAAGTTCTGATGAAAGTTCAATTAAGACTTTGACAATTTATCTCTTCTGATAACCATACTTTCTGATATTTGAAATAAAAAAGGATCAGAAGATATGCTACTCAGGCTTCTTCGTTCAAGGAAGTTATTTCTTTCATGCTGATTGAAATATTTTATATATTAAAATTATTTCAAGTCTTAAACTCAGGGAGAGCTTGCAAACCTACTATGAAGTTCTAAGTTGTAAAATAATTTTAATAGTATAAAATTTAGGGGGAGTTTAAAAACCTCATTCTGATATTTTTAAGTGATTCAACCAAGTAAAAATTGTTCATCAAAATTTATGGTTTTGTCATCATCAAAAAGGGGAAGAATTTGATTTTGCATCTAGCCTTATGTTTTGATGATAATAATTCATAGACTCTTAGAGAATAATTTTGTACCCTGGTCAATTTGTTTAGTGTGCATATACTAGATTCAAGTTTTGACTCTGATTGAATGGCATGTGATGTCATCAGATTTTGAATCTAGTGCACTCTGACTCTAAGATATGTGGTTTACAAGATAATCAAGCTCTGGATTATGTACCTCAACGCTTCTGACTCTATGCTCATCCAAAGCTTTGCAACTTTGATGCTTTTGACGTTGATTTCTCTAAAGCCTTGTGCTTTCAACAACTCTGATGAACTGGATCAAGACTCAAAAGACCAAGTTTCTAAAGTTTCTCTCAACCAGATTCTAACTCTTCTCTTATGCATGCTTCATCACCTAACTATCAGAAGCCTCTAGTATTGAAGATATGATCAAAAGGTTTTATGTAAGAAAAATAGTACACAGTACAAGATCAAACATTCCTTCCATTACACTAATTTTGTGGGTTCATTTGATAAATTTGTATTCATTTGTGTATTCATCTTTCTTAGAAGCACTTTACAAACACACTTTGTATCTCAATCTTCTTGATTGTATTTTCCTTGAGTGACTAGGGTTTCGCCAAAATACTCAAGAAGATATTCACTGTAGGTTTTTGTGTTGTAATCAGTTTGGTTATAGTGGATTAAGTCCTTGTTGATAAGGTGAAATCATGTTGGCGGGTGTGCTGGAGGTAGTCTAGTTAACAGCGAACCAGGATAAAAATAATTTTTTCATTATTTTTGTTCTTTGTTTTCTGCTTGTTGTGTTGGATCAAAAAAGTTTTCATTTTTAGAAACTCAATTGAAACTCCTCTTTGTTGTGTTTCTTGTCGCCTTTAATACTCATAACACCAAAGCACATCAACGGCAACAACCAAATTCAGAATTCATGCCAACATATTATACATATTATTCAGCATATGACAGAGCATGAATTCACACATTAAGCATGGCAATTAACATTGATGATCATACACTCATCATCAAAACTCATAAAACACAACAATAGTGAGAAAAACCTAGAGGAAGGTAAGGATCCCTCTCTATCATTCATGCAATACACATGTATTAAAGTAGTTCCCCCTTAGCTGAATTTCCAACAAAAACTCCAAGCTTGGTTATGGTTTCTCTTTCCCTTTCAAACCCTTGTTCTTCTCTTCTCATACTTGTCTCTTTTTCTCAATTCTACGTACCTTCAAGTTTGTCTCCTCTCCCTTTGCTATTTATTTTAACCTAAATTATAATTAATTTATCTATTCACACTTTTACCTTTCCACTAATCTCCACTTTCTCTTATTCCCCTTATTTTTCTAGTAATATTATTTTCTGTCCAATAACTATTTTTCTATTTATTTAAATAATATTTTTCTATTTTAATAAACTAATTAAAATTCTAATAACCTCCAAACACCACATAACACATATCATCACCAATTAAATGATTAAAAATATATTAACTCATTCAAATAATTAAATAAAGCAACAAAATTCAATTAAATAAGTTAATTAAATTCAAGGTGTTACACTACCCGCCTTAATACAACACTATCATTGATCATCAGACTTCTCTTATATACTCACAATATAGACTTCTCTTATATACTCACAATGTACACATTTTTTTTGCTCTTTTTAACATTAATTGATCAACTTAATACAATGACTTTACATTTGTACACATTTTTTTGCTCTTTTTAACATTGATTGACCAACTTAATACAATGACTTTACATTTTTATTTATACTTATCCTTAACATTTGATACACCACAGTGTAGTCAAGATCGGGTGTTGGATCGTAAGATCTCACGATCTTACGTGTTAAGGATGTTTGAGAGTAGAACGATCAAAGAAAGATCTTTTTGTTGTCGACGTGGTCATGATCGAGTTTTTGAAACAAAATCTTTGAAGTATAAAATGTTAGACTATGGCACGGATCTAGAAGGGGGGGTTGAATAGATCCCAATTAAAATTTGAGTCGGCGCTACCAATTAAAAATTGGTTTTGAAAATTTGTTTTAAGTGCGGAAGCGGCCGAGGAAAATATAGTCTAAAACGAACTGTTATTGGAAAACCGGATATGCGTCAAGCCTGTGGATTAGTGATAATGTAGAATACGAATCACTATACTAGTCACACTATCAATGATTTGTTTTACTAGCTAGGATTCCTAGTTCCAATGATTCAAAGAGCAAACCAAACTAGATACACAACTAAGATAATTTTGGTTTAGGCAAATTATCAAACACTTGGTGTGCAAAAACACTCCAAGTGATATTTATATTGAGTAAGAGATTTCAATTAGTCTAGTACAATATTTTATTGTACTTTGAATTCAAAAACAGAGTTTTAACTTCTTACTCAATTAATATCAAGGTTTGATAAAAGTGCTTATACAAAAATCACTTAATTTTTAAGCTAAAAACAAATATGCTGAAAAATAGAGAAGACAAAGATTTGATGAGGCAGTTCCCCCGTCGTCCTCGCTTCGGGGTACGTCTGTCCTCAATTCTAAAACTAGAATTGAGATGATTTAATAGATATCACCTGTTGAATTTAACCGTTTATACAAGGATTGCAAAGCAAATATACAACAGAATCCTCAAGACGTTGAATGTTGCTTCCACTCCTTGTTCCTTGATTCAAGGTGAATCAAGTCCTTCGATTGTTGTTGATAGACCTCTGATTCCAGCCCCTTTGTTGAATAACCCTCGGTTGTTCAAACCCTCGGCCCGGCTGATCTCAACTACAACAAATCGAACCCGAAATCTTCCCTTCAACTTCACTGAATCCGCTACTAGATTGACAAAGACTTCCTCTTCTCAATCACCTTCGCTCAGCTGAAAATTGATGAAGAATTCGTCCAAAAACCCCCAAACACAAACCAGTCTTGGAGGACAAAACCCTAATGGTTTTATTCAAGAAAAAACATGTCACAAGCTTCAACCTGAACCGGATTCCCCAATCTCGGCTTCGAACCTTATCACCTTTAACCAATCACAAAGCACTTTATAAATGGTTGTGTGTAGTTGATGTGTTGTGAGATGTTGAAGATGAAGATGATGAATCTTGGACACCTATTTCACTTTTTCTTATTTCTTTGAACACTTGAATCAATTTGACAAATGTTAGTTGATACAAGTAACTGAAGTTCTATTTATAGTAACAAACCAACCAACCCACTTAACAGCTTTTCAAATAGAGTGGGAAATACTTAAAAACTGAATTTGCGCACGAACGGTCGACCATAGCAGGTCTATGCGTTGACTCATGGCATGTAGTTTTGGACAGACTGAAAAGCACAACAGTATGCGTCGACCAAAGGTCGGCGTGCGCTGACCCGTGGGAAAGTGAAAGCTTCATGCGCCGACCCTGTGGTCGACTCAAGTCTCCATGCGCTGACCCGTGACCAACTGCACTATGTTATGCGCCGACCTGTGGTCGACTCAAGCCTCCATGCGCTGACCCGTGACCAACTGCACTATGTTATGCGTCGACCTGTGGTCGACTCAAGCCTCCATGCGCTGACCCGTGACCAACTGCACTATGTTATGCGCTGACCCTACGGTCGACTCAAACCCTGCAAATCTACAAAAATTCAGATTTTTGTGGTTTTCATGCATTTTGTCATGACCACATTTTGTCCACATATGTTGTATGAAATATAGAAATTTAGATGAGCATAGAAAAGGATATGATAGGTGATATGTTGCATTTGTCATGACCACATTTTATCCACATATGTTGTATGAAATATAGCAATTTAGATGAGCATAGAAAAGGATATGATAGGTGATATGTTGCATTTGTCATGACCATATTTTATCCACATATGTTGTATGAAATATAGCAGTTTAGATGAGCATAGAAAAGGATATGATAGGTGATATGTTGCATTTGTTTTGTAGAGGTGGAATCGACAATGCCGATTCATCCATGGTGGTCATTTGTCATCATCGAAACCTATGATCGTATGTTGTATGACAGTTTGCCCTTACATACTCCCCCTTTTTGATGATGACAACCCGTGTGAAACCAAAGAGACAACAACATGCAATATTTACACACATTATACACACTCCCCCTTTCTTTTGTAATCTAAGGCTGTCTGCAAAACAAACTGTTAATTGTTGTGAGTATTTTGGCTTGGCTTTGGTACATGCTCTTCTCCCCCTTTGACAACATCAAAAAGAGAAAAGGAACTATTATTCAACGTAACATGATATTCAACAGGAGATAGTGAATCATATAACAATATCACACCAAATATTATTACTGAACAAATTAAAAAGAATATAACATTAAATTGGATTTGCACAAACGAGCACAACAGAAAATTAGTTCAGTCAAACAACAAAAATTACAGATGCATATGCAGTTTTATGTCCTAATGACCTCGTCCTCGACAGAAACAACCATCAGTTATTTTGTCAGCAACACACAATGAGAATGATTTGCAAGAAGGAGGTTTGCCCTTTTTATAGATGAGGATTTAGGGTTTTGGGAAGAGGAGAGGCCAAGAGACAATAGGCACTAGGTAGATGCAACTCACAATGTAGTGGGAAGTTTGAAATGTAAATGCACACTTAATGAGAATTTGAATGTAAATGCATGGGAAGTTTGAAAGATTTCTGCAGAGAAAAACTGAATTTTTGTGCGATGCGTCGACCATACCCTCTGTATGCGTCGACGCATACTGTTTGAGTTTTAAAAAAAAGAAAATTTTTGAAGTGTGCGTCGACCATTGCCCTGTTATGGTCGACTCATACAGGAAAAATTTGCAATTTTCACTATTATGCATATAAGCTCACATGTTTGATGCATAAATAGAATGCCACACAACATTTAAACATCCAAACAGATATGGTATAAGAGACAAGTCATATATATATGCAATATTATCATGTAGTACAACTATTTAACTATGAAGTTTGGGAGAGAGAGAAGGGTAAGGGAACAATATCACCTCGATGCCGGAATAACTTGATGAACTATATAATTGTGCTTGCAACAACATTAACTTGTTAGAAGTACAAGATTATAGTGTTTAATGAAATAAGATAAAGCAAGCAATTTATAACGTCCGTTCAGAAATGTCGAGAATACCAAGTTCTCGGCGAATATGAAAGAAAGGCTCAGTAGCTAGCGGCTTTGTGAAAATGTCCGCTAGTTGATTTTCAGTATTAACATGTTCAAATACAACATCACCTTTCTCTACATGATCCCGAAGAAAGTGGTGTCGAATTTCGATATGTTTGGTGCGAGAATGCAACACAGAATTTTTGGTAAGATTAATGGCACTTGTATTGTCACAGAAAATGGGAATATGTTCGAGTTTGAGGTTAAAATCCAATAGTTGTTGCTTAATCCATAGAATTTGAGCACAACAACTACCGGCGGCAACGTATTCCGCTTCGGCGGTTGACAAAGCAACTGAAACTTGTTTCTTGCTATGCCAACTGACCAAGGAATTTGAAAATAAGTGACAAGTGTCACTAGTGCTTTTCCTATCCAATTTGCAACCGGCAAAATCGGAATCGGAGAAACCTACCAATGAGCAATCATTACCTTTGGAATACCATAGTCCATACTTCGGAGTACCGGATAGGTATCGAAGTATTCGTTCGACAGCTTTTAGATGGGATTCCTTGGGACATGATTGATATCTTGCGCACATACACACGCTAAACATAATGTCGGGACGAGAAGCAGTGAGATAGAGAAGTGATCCAATCATACCTCTATACCGTTTTACCTCTACGTCCTTACCGTTTTCATCTTTATTCAAGTTTGTACATGTTGGCATGGGGGTGTCAATGGCTTTGGCTTTTGCCATGTCAAATCTCTTGATAAGGTCCAAACAATACTTTGTTTGACTCACGAATGTTCCTTCTTTGAGTTGTTTAATTTGCAAACCGAAAAAGTACGTGAGCTCCCCCATCATACTCATCTCGAATTCACCCTGCATAAGATCCGAAAACTCTCTCACGAGATTCATGTTAGTAGGCCCAAATATAATATCGTCTACATAAATTTGTACTAATATCAAGTGTTTTCCTTGACGTTTAATGAAGAGAGTTGTGTCAACCTTTCCTCTTGAGTAACCTTGATCGAGTAAAAATTTACTTAGTCGCTCATACCAAGCTCTAGGAGCTTGTTTGAGACCATATAAAGCCCTTTTTAGTTTATAAACATGATCAGGATACTCATGAGATTCAAAACCCGGAGGTTGTGCGACGTAGACCTCTTCATTTATGTGACCGTTAAGGAACACACTCTTAACATCCATTTGGAATAGTTTAAAGTCTTTTGCACAAGCGAAGGCAAGGAGAAGGCGTATAGCCTCGAGTCGGGCAACCGGCGCATAAGTTTCCTCATAGTCGATGCCTTCCTCTTGGTTATACCCTTGCGCGACTAAACGCGCCTTGTTACGGGTTATTACCCCGTTTTCGTCCAGCTTGTTCCTAAACACCCATCGGGTGCCGATTACTCGATGATCTCGCGGAGGAGGGACAAGGTCCCAAACCTCATTTCTAGTGAACTGATTTAGTTCCTCCTGCATTGGCAAAAACCAGTGTTCATTGAGTAGGGCTTCTTTAGGGTTTTTAGGTTCCATTTGCGAAACGTAAGCGAAGTGATAACAGAAATTACTTAGCTTCGATCGAGTTGTAACACCCTTTGAGATATCTCCGAGGATGTTGTCGATTGGATGGTCTTTGGGAGACTTCCAAGCTTGAGGGAGATCATCGTTTGAAGGCGGATGAGCTACCTTGGTTTCCTCATGGTGTACATCTTTATCCTCCTTAACTTTGACTTGGTCGGGTTGATCAATCCCCGGCTCGCCACCTTTGAGTATGTCTTCCGT
Source organism: Lathyrus oleraceus (assembly GCF_024323335.1). Taxonomy (NCBI): domain Eukaryota; kingdom Viridiplantae; phylum Streptophyta; class Magnoliopsida; order Fabales; family Fabaceae; genus Lathyrus; species Lathyrus oleraceus. The sequence continues at coordinate 461,562,846 of NC_066580.1, forward strand.
AGATGTACCTGCACCATGAACAACACTACCCTTTCTGACGTTTCTCGGATAGGATTCATCAAAAGTGACATGTACGGACTCTTCCACAGCAAGTAATCGTTTGTTATATATTCTATATGCTTTACTCGATTGAGAGTATCCGAGGAAGATACCTTCGTCGGCCTTGGAATCGAATTTGCCCAAGTTTTCCTTTCCATTATTTAATACAAAACATTTGCAACCGAAAACATGTAAGTGAGAAACATTTGGCTTTTGCCCTTTTAAAAGCTCATACGGGTTTTTTTTTTAGAATGGGGCGAATGAGCACCCTATTCAAAACATAACACGCCGTACTAATGGCGTCGGCCCAAAAATATTTCGGTAAACCACTTTCTTTAATCATTGTTCTTCCCAATTCTTCTAAAATTCAATTTTTACGCTCCACAACCCCATTTTGTTGAGGAGTACGTGGAGCGGAGAAGTTATGATCGATACCATAGTTACCGCAATATTCTTCAAATAAATGGTTTTCGAACTCACCCCCATGGTCGCTTCTAATTGATACAATGTTTGTATTTAATTTATTTTGGGAAAGCTTAGCAAACCTTTCCAAGGCGGCGAACGTATCGTTCTTGCTTACTAAAAAGATAGTCCAACAAAATCTAGAAAAATCGTCAACTATTACGAAACCGTAATAATTTCCTCCTAGACTTTTAATCCTAGACGGCCCAAATAAGTCCATATGAAGAAGTTCGAGAGGTCTCGTTGTTGAAACGATATTTTTGGATTTAAATGAGATCCTCATTTGCTTCCCTTTTTGACAAGCATCAGAAAGGTGATCCTTGGTGAACTTTATTTTGGGGAGACCTAAGACTAGATCTTTTGAGACTATTTTGTTTAGTAAGTCAAAGTTAACATGTGCTAAACGCCTATGCCATAACCATGAATCTTCACTCATTGTTACAAGGCATTTGTCACTTGTTAACGATACTTCGTTCAAGTCTAAGATATAGACATTATTCACTCGCAGGCCATTAAACATACTCTTCTTATCATCATTATGTACAATTTTGCAACAATCTTTTGAAAACGATACATTGTATCCTTTGTCACATAATTGACTGATGCTAAGTAGATTGTGTTTAAGACCTTCGACAAGCAATACATCAGAGATAGTAGTGGAAGAAGGGTTACCTACACTACCTTTACCTAGTATTGCTCCACGGTTGTTGTCACCATAGGTTACATATCCTTTCTTCTTAGCCACGAAGTCAATGAAGAGTGATATGTCTCCTGACATGTGCCTTGAGCATCCACTGTCGAGAACCCATCTTCTTTCGGTGGCTCGAGGCATTGTACCTATGGAAATGCAATTAACACGAGAAGGTACCCAATGGCTTATTGGGTCCTGAATGGTGAGTAACGAAATGGTTGCATTTGGGCAGCCATTGATAAATGTCTTTAGGAACTAAGAATCTCCTAAATCTGCATTTAGCAATGGAGTGGCCTTTCTTGCAACAATAAAGACAAGAGAAATTTACATTTTGATTGCCTTTGCTATCTTCATCCTTTATAACATATTTATATTTTTGATATGGGTTAACCATACTTTTTCGAAAGTTTGATTTATCGATTGCGAAGGTAATCTTGGGCTCAAGAGCCTTGTCAAGTTTGGCCTTTAGGTTTCTTACTTCACCTTGCCAAATATAACAAGTATCACACCCAAAGTTAATCATCTTACTTCTAAGGTCCTCACAACTTGTTTTTGTGCTTTCTACTATAGAAGCTTTGAGTGCCTCAAGTTTCCTTTCGGATTCTCGAATTTTTTGTTCCAAATGGGTAAAAATTTGGTTATTTGAGGCAAGCCTTTTAAAGGCCTCTTTCGCTTCACAGTGTAAAGTATCAAAAGCAGCTTGTAATTCATGATGAGACATACTAGAGGATTTTTCATATTTAGCATGTCGTACCTGTTTCTTTTTGTTCTTTTGATAAGCAGAGAGGCATAGATTTGCAGCTTCATCTTCATCACTAGAACTTTCATCATCAGAGAAGTCATTATCGCTTTCCCAAGCTATGTATGCTCTCCTTGGCTTTGATGATTTCTTGTGTGATTTGTATGATTCCTTTTCCTTTGTCTTCTTGTTCATCGGACAGTCCGGTTTGTAATGATCGGGCTTCCCACAAGTGTAGCACGACCCTCTAGTCTTATTACCTTTTGAGTCATCATTTTTAGAGTACCTCGATTGTTTCTGAAAGTTTACCAAGTTCTTCTCGGAATGTTGGATGTCGTTCTTTCTCACGTAACGATTGTATCGTTTAACGAACAACCCCATATCTTCGCTCTTGTCCTCTTCTTCTTCGTCGCTCGAGGAATAATCACTTTGCTCTTTTGCTTGAGACTTCGAGGAAGAAGTCTTGAGAGCTATTGATTTCTTTTCACTCACCTTTGTTTTGTCCTTCTTTTCTTTCTTTTCGTGTTGTTCCAGGCTCAAGAGTACTTGTTCATGCTCTTGTAGTTTTCCAAATAATGTTGTCAAGTCTAATATGGTAAGATCATTTGCTTCTTTGATGGCGGTCACTTTCGGCTGCCATTCCCTGTTAAGACATCTCAAGATCTTATTAGTAGCAACATCATTGGAAACCGGCCTACCTAGTGAATGTAATCGATTGATAAGATGAGTAAATCTCTTTTGCATGTCAGCAATGGTTTCCCCTTGCTCCATGAAAAAGAGATCAAACTCTTGTGTTAATGTGTTGATTCTTTCCAACTTAACATCGTTCGTCCCCTCATGGGCAATTTGTAGTGAATCCCACATGGCCTTAGCAGTAGGACAATGGGATACACGATAGTATTCATCTACACCTAATGAGGAGATTAGGATATTTTTGGCTTTCCAATCATAATTGTATTTCTTTTCATCATCATCGGTCCATTGTGCTTCGGGCTTAGGCACTAATTCATTATTCTCATTGGTCATGGTTATTTCAATTGGACCATTGAGAATAACGTTTCATATTTTTCTATCTATGGAATTTATGTGCACCCGCATACAGTCTTTCCAATAACTATAATTTTCACCATTGAAAACGGGAGCTCTATTATAAGCCCCTTTAGGTTCGTTAGACATTTTCTATCAAAGTTATATTTTGAAGCACGGAGTGAACCAGGCTCTGATACCACTTGTTAGACTATGGCACGGATCTAGAAGGGGGGGTTGAATAGATCCCAATTAAAACTTGAGTCGGCGCTACCAATTAAAAATTGGTTTGGAAAATTTATTTTAAGTACGGAAGCGGCCGAGGAAAATATAGTCTAAAACGAACTGTTATTGGAAAACCGGATATGCGTCAAGCCTATGGATTAGTGATAATGTAGAATATGAATCACTACACTAGTCACACTATCAATGATTTGTTTTACTAGCTAGGATTCCTAGTTCCAATGATTCAAAGAGCAAACCAAACTAGATACACAACTAAGATAATTTTGGTTTATGCACATTATCAAACACTTGGTGTGCAAAAACACTCCAAGTGATATTTATATTGAGTAAGAGATTTCAATTAGTCTAGTACAATATTTTATTGTACTTTGAATTCAAAAACAGAGTTTTAACTTCTTACTCAATTAATATCAAGGTTTGATAAAAGTGCTTATACAAAAATCACTTAATTTTTAAGCTAAAAACAAATATGCTGAAAAATAGAGAAGGCAAAGATTTGATGAGGCAGTTCCCCCGTCGTCCTCGCTTCGGGGTACGTCTGCCCTCAATTCTAAAACTAGAATTGAGATGATTTAATAGATATCACCTGTTGAATTTAACCGTTTATACAAGGATTGCAAAGCAAATATACAACAGAATCCTCAAGACGTTGAATGTTGCTTCCACTCCTTGTTCCTTGATTCAAGGTGAATCAAGTCCTTCGATTGTTGTTGATAGACCTCCGATTCCAGCCCCTTTGTTGAATAACCCTCAGTTCTTCAAACCCTCGGCCCGGCTGATCTCAACTACAACAAATCGAACCCGAAATCTTCCCTTCAACTTCACTGAATCCGCTACTAGATTGACAAAGACTTCCTCTTCTCAATCACCTTCGCTCAGCTGAAAATTGATGAAGAATTCGTCCAAAAACCCCCAAACACAAACCAGTCTTGGAGGACAAAACCCTAATGGTTTTATTCAAGAAAAAACTTGTCACAAGCTTCAACCCGAACCGGATTCCCCAATCTCGGCTTCGAACCTTATCACCTTTAACTAATCACAAAGCACTTCAAAAATGGTTGTGTGTAGTTGATGTGTTGTGAGATGTTGAAGATGAAGATGATGAATCTTGGACACCTATTTCACTTTTTCTTGTTTCTTTGAACACTTGAATCAATTTGACAAATGTTAGTTGATAAAAGTAACTGAAGTTCTATTTATAGTAACAAACCAATCAACCCACTTAACAGCTTTTCAAACAGAGTGGGAAATACTTAAAAACTGAATTTGCGCACGAACGGTCGACCATAGCAGGTCTATGCGTCGACTCATGGCCTGTAGTTTTGGACAGACTGAAAAGCACAACAGTATGTGTCGACCATAGGTCGGCGTGCGCTGACCCGTGGGAAAGTGAAAGCTTCATGCGCCGACCCTGTGGTCGACTCAAGTCTCCATGCGCTGACTCGTGACCAACTGCACTATGTTATGCGCCGACCTGTGGTCGACTCAAGCCTTCATGCGTTGACCCGTGACCAACTGCACTATATTATGCGCCGACTTGTGGTTGACTCAAGCCTCCATGCGCTGACCCGTGACCAACTGCACTATGTTATGCGCTGACCCTACGGTCGACTCAAACCCTGCAAATCTGCAAAAATTCATATTTTTGTGGTTTTCATGCATTTTGTCATGACCACATTTTGTCCACATATGTTGTATGAAATATAGCAATTTAGATGAGCATAGAAAAGGATATGATAGGTGATATGTTGCATTTGTCATGACCACATTTTATCCACATATGTTGTATGAAATATAGCAATTTAGATGAGCATAGAAAAGGATATGATAGGTGATATGTTGCATTTGTCATGACCATATTTTATCCACATATGTTGTATGAAATATAATAGTTTATATGAGCATAGAAAAGGATATGATAGGTGATATGTTGCATTTGTTTTGTAGAGGTGGAATCAACAATGCCGATTCATCCATGGTGGTCATTTGTCATCATCGAAATTTATGATCCTATAAAAATGCATTTATAAGTTGATTTGCCACCCCTAGTACTAACAATTTGTGTTTTATAATCTTTTATAAGCCGACTGATCCTACCTAAGATCTCGTACTTGACTTTACATAATGGAGATATTTCACCTCTTCACAAGTCTCTATTTGCAGAGGAGATGAAGTGTGTGGTTCTTCCAAGAATGTATAAATATCAATTGAATACTTCTCACATTTTCAACACCTTTGGAATGATCTATTTCATTAATTCAAAGATGAATACTAGTGCACATCCCTTTTCTGTTAGAATTCATTGTTTTGGAAGGCAAGACTAAGCTACATTTATAAGGTAGAGTACATTCTTTGATGTTTATAGTATTTTGAACATTTATTGTATCATCCCTTTCTTATAATTAACCAAGAGTAACCTGATTTGGTTGCATGGTCCCCATGCATAGATGGAAGTGTATCAGCTTAAAATGGAAGCCTACCTACTGATTTCTAAATCTCCATTTATTATTGACTAAGATGTTACTAATCTTAGCATTCAAATTTGTTAAAATTGGTAATTACAGTTTCTACATTCACAATCAAATTTAATATTTACTATCATGTAAATAATGAACTTTATATGAACTAGTAACTCATAAGCAATAAACATCATCTTAGACTGAAATCATCAAAGAAGGTTTTAGTACAGTCTTTATATACCTAATACAATAATCATCAGTTAATCATGTCTGCATACATTATAGATAATTCATCAACTTGAGAAGCTGATTATAAATTAATCCCCCAAGTTAGATAAGCCAGAAGCTTGTTAGCACTATTACCAACACCACAAAATGCTAAAGTGATGCTATTTCTATGAGAAAGCAAAATTAATAAAGTTTTGGAAGCATGACAAACTTCAAAAATCTGATTTATTTTTAGCTAGTTAATTACGATGTGAATATAGCATTTGGCTCACTATTTCTCATGATTGCATTTGACTGATCTCTTCCGGCGATACACGTTTGCAAAGAGTTGTTAGTAGAAGGTGCAGCCATCGTGCCCGCCTCAAATTCTTCGACACCTAGGTTATGTGCAAGGAGCATGAGATTGTTGTGTATACAAAAGGAATAGTTACATTGAATTGTAGAACAAGAAACATACACACACACCTTGAGAACCACCTAATAGATTGGTAGCAGAATAGATTGCATTCGATTGCTGGTTCTGCAACATGTCTTCACCGTGTACCGTCTTTACAAATCACGGGAAAACAAACATGTCATAATGATTAACATCATACTTTTAAAATTGAACTAAATATGATAACTAGTCCAAACAACTGACTTACCTCTGAAGTTTGTTGAAGAGGTCTTTTATGCGACGGGATTCGGGATTCCACCGCAAAAGAAGTTTCTAGGTTGTTGTTAACATACGAAGGATAGGAGGACATCGACGGCTGACTCGTCAATGTGTTTTTGTTAGGAAGATTGGATGCATAGAGCAAAGGGTTGTTGTCTTGGGGATGAGGCAGCGTAGATGTCATGTTTAAAGGGGTAGACCGGTTTCCGTCACTCAATTCCATACTCAACCGAGACAACGACAGAGGCTGCAAGCCTTCTGGATAGCACATAGGATGCAAACTTAATCCATTTTTCAATGACAGCATCTGAAATATCACCATTAAGGTCACATCTAACAAATATATATCATCTTTAATTCTACTAATTCTCTTATTATGCATTAAAGACATCTTCATCAAAACACAATATGCATCAAGAGTTTCAACTACGCCCGACGCTTACATATACACGCAATTAGCAATAACAAAAGAACTATCATTGAATCACCTGCTATGTTATCAGGTCACCCACCATTTATTTCTACGTTTTAGATGTACAGTCCTGGACGTGAGAGGGTGTGTTAAGAGACTCACGTCGGACAATATGTGGCAAGAACATGTGGTTATAAATTGAACAATCCTCATCCTACAAGTCGGTTTTGTATGGATGAGTTAGTCACAATCCAACCACACATTCTTGACATTTCCAATTATAATCAATAATAAACCTATGTGAGACATACACTTCAAATTGAAGACGTGTCTAATGTCCAACGGCATGTCAGTGTCAAACACCAATAATAGAGGTGGTTAAAGTCTATTACTTGAATGGTTGGAGAAAAGGGTGGTTGTTGTGGTGTAAAAAGTAAAAATGAGTGTAATGGTGGGACCAATTAATAATGTGTAAAAAGTGAAAAATTGAAGATGCTTGGTTAAATTAGGACACAATGAAGCTCCCATACTCTAGAACTAGGTCAAAAGTTCAGTAAATAAAAAGAGATTCTAACCTGTACTTGGAGCTGAAGCTGTTTAAGGTATTCAATAGCTTCATCTAGCATTGAAGCCTTATCAGTCTGTCACACACACATGGAAACAAACAATACACAACAGTAAGAATAATAATAATAATAATAATAATAATAATAATAATGAATTAAAAACAAACACACCCTTTAAAACCAAAGGTTAAAAAAAAAACATATGCACCTTGTTAGAATTAGGTATCAGATTTTGTAAAGCCTTCATTTTCTCATTGATCCTACTCCTCCTTCTCTACTCAACAAATTCCAGAAAAATCCATTCCATAAGCAACACTAGAAATCAACAAACATCAATAAACAAAACAAAACAAAAAAACAAAAACCTTTTCAGACAAATTATGAACTTCTGCTGCTCTACTTCTCTTTGAAGAACTCCTAGAAGCTACAGATTTTGTTGGAGCTTCTTCTGTCAATACTTCAACACCCTCCTACAAAAAAAAAATACAGTTTTTATTTTTAACCCATATCAAATCCCAACCAAAGCAACAAAACGACAAATTAATCAGAATCAAAATGTTGTATAAAGATCCCAGTATAAAAAGAGCAAGAATCAAAGTTATATTCTTTTTAGAGCACACAACAAACTCAGTCAACAACCAGTGTCAGAAACATAACCAAAACACATAAACAAACAACAAGTGTAGTATTGTTTTCATTAAAAACTAAGAAGCTATTTCCAAGACACTACGAAGAAAATATAAAAACCAGCTAGAAAGGTGAAAACTTGAATAGAACAACCTCACTTTCACAGTCATATTCATCCGTGTCGTTACCACTGAGTCCTCCTCCGACAGAAGAGGAGGGGTTTGGTCTGGTAATGGGATGAAGAGGCGAGATGTTTGCATGTTGAAGTGGGTTTGAGAGGATGGATCCAGGCATGAGATGGGAAGAGGAAGACGAAGAAGAAGAAGAACGGAGGAGAATTTGATGGAGAAAAAGGGAGATATCATCTTGCGAGGAAGAGGAAGAGAGGTTTTTGTCAAAGTGGGACATGTTGTAATGATGGTGAATAATGAGAGTGGAAGAGTTTTGATAGTTACGAGAAAGGTGGTTTGGTTTGTTTAGTTAACGTGCGGTGCGGTGGTTTGTTTAGTAATGTAAGATGTTTGGTTGCACAAATACATGGAATGGAATGGGAAGAGAAGGACATGGTATGGAGAAAGGATTTGTGTGTGGGTTTTGCTTTCTATTTTTCACGCTATTTGATGTTTCTTACACTCCACGCGCCACAACTCTACCTTTTTTAATTTTTATAACTTCTATAAATTATTTTCTTATTAGTAGTACTATATTGTAATGTAACATTTTATTTGCTTATAGGTGAACTCTAGCTACTAAGCTATTTTAATTTTAAAAAAAAAAAAAAATTGAGTTGTGAATTGTATAATTTAGTCTATTATGATAGAAACTAATCATTTGGGTATTTTTGATTTGTGGGTTCTAACATCACTCTTCATATTTACAAAATATTGTTACTTACTTTTTACTTATCAAATTGACAAAGTTACTTTTGTTAAGATCTAAAGTTTCATTAAGTGTTTAGTTAAGCTTAATTAATTATTGATTAGAAGAATAAGTAAACTAGTACTTAGTTACAACTACTTTTTATTTTTTCAATTTTTTTCCTTTTGAATTCATTGTATAAATTGAAAAAAAAATTATCTTAATCAAGATAAAAGAATTAACTCTTATTCTATCTCAATGCTTTCATTAATCCTTTTTGGAATTTTCTTTTAAAATAATTAGTTTTTTCAAATTATATACTAAAATAACCATATTTTTAATTTATTTACTAAACTAACCATATTTGTGAGAGTATGCGCCATTACAATTGACGCATGCATCTAAAATGTAAGAGCATGCGCCAATTATAGAAGTATGTGCCACTATATTTGGCGCATGCATGTAAAATGTAGGAGCATGCGCACTACAATTGGCGCGCATGCATGTAAAGTGTAGGAGCATGCGCCACTGCAATTGACGCATGCATGTAAAAAAATAAAGAGTAGCCACATGCATGCGTCAATTGCAGTGGCGCATGCTCTTATATTTTACATGCATGCGTCAATTGCAATGGCGCATGAGTACAAATTCATCAACACATGCGCCAAAACAAATTGTGCATTGGTTCATTTTTAAAAAAAAGTTGTTATATTGATAAATAATTTGAAATTGTGGTTATTTTTGTATTATTCTTGAAAAAAGTGGTTATTTTAAAAAAAAACTCTTTTTTCCATTAGTTCAACATGGTATCATCCATTGTTAGATATTAATTCATTTGCATTAATTATGTTTTTTTGTATTGTTCTTCCATAATGTCATTGTCGTACTTCGAAAAATACGACCCTTCGCGGCGCGTTCGCACGCTCATGGAAAATGATTCGAACAAAGTCATCACCGAACTTTATTTAATTTTAATAGAAGAAGAAAAGAAAAATATCGATAAAATCTTTGAAAGAAACGAAAGATTGTCGTCGCAACCATATTCGGGTTCAAGAGTCAATTACGCAAAGTGAATGTATTAGCATTCATCACGTCCGTTGTACTCAACGGAAACCTTTTAGTTATATTTGCGATTGAATGTTAGCTCATGTTAATTGTTTTCTTCAAATGAATAAGAGTGAAATAGGAAAATAAAAAGGGGTTGTAAAAAAAAATTATTATGATGTTTGATAAGATTGTGGATCTCCCTCATACATATTCTCAGGTACAATGAGGAACTCAAAGTTTCATAGTTCAGAGCAAGAAAAAAGATCTTTTTGGTGTTTTTTGGTTATAGTGTTTGACGAGACGTTGAATCTTGCTCCTACGTAGCTTTGAATTATCTTGCTCCTACGTAGTTCTTCGGGAGAAGACTACGGTTATATTGGTTAGTTTTTTTTAATGAACAATTGTTAGATCGCATTCTAATGGTTAAATGTTGGTTCGCATGCTCGCGGTGGAGACTTAAGCGCTAGTTTGTATACGCATTAGAAAGAATTGGACAATGTTCTTTTGAACAAGGTTTTCGATCGCACAGGGGCGGGAAAATAGGTTGGATTTGTTGAATTGTTTTTTAGGCAAATGATGAATGCTCTGCGAGAACGAGATGTGAGCCTCGGGACCAATTATTCAGGGTTTCACTAGAATGCTAGACATCGACGTTCCTTTTTTATTCAATGTATTTATGAAATTTATTTAATGGACAACGAAGATTCGACAAGAACGAGATGTGTGTCTCATAGGTGATTGTCCAAAGGTTCCATTAGAATGTTAGACTCCAGTGATCCCTCTTTTTATCCAAGTTTGTATTAAGTATTTTAGAAACGAAATAATGCACAAATGACTAACCTAAGACATGTGCCTCGGGAGCGATCATTCGAGGATTTAAGGAATGCGAGACTCCAAGAATCCTCTTCTTCCGCGTTTATTTAAGAAAAGATTTTAGCATTACATTTAATTGGCAAAAGATTTGTATTGTATCGAAACGAAATTAATCAAGGAAAACGAGTTCGAAAAAGTCACTTGTGTTGGACCAAGGTTTTGATGTGTTTGAAAATACTCCCTTAACTATTTATCTATATTTATTATTATTATTATTATTTAATTAATTAATTGTAACAATTAAAGGATTAAACAAATAAAAACCAATAATAATAAAATAAATAAAATAAAGGGGTTTTGAAAATCTACTTGGCGTTGGACCAATGATTTTTAAATTATAAAATATATTTATCATCATTATAAATATTAATTTAATTTAATTATTTAATTAATAAATAATAGTAATAGAAATATAATTTTAAGTGAGGCAACAATGATATATGGAAGTGCATGAGGCATGACAGATATGATGGAGCAAATGGTATTTAAACAATGAATTAATTAACTAACATTTGATTAAATTGATTATTTATTATTTAATAAAATAAAATAAATGAATTAAAAAAGAAATAATAAAATAGGTGGTATAATGAAGTAGATGAAGGATATGAATTAGTAAGAAAAATAAAATAATATGTAAAAAAGATGGCTCGAGGTCCAATTTTAACAAACAAATAAAAGTTTAAAAAACAAAACAAAATGGGGGGTGCCTGTAGCGAAATCAGCTAGGCCCAATAACTTAAGGCCCAAACTGTGTTAGTCAAAGCAGTCAGGATGTTGATCGCACCCTCCCACCATCGGATCAGATTAGTGGTCGTGAGCAATTCTGCATAATGGGCTTACGTGGGGGATTCTGCACAAGATCCCCTTTACCACCAGCATCCACTCTCTCATCGCCATATAGCAGCGCAGGATGCATCAGGAAAAAAAAAGGATGAAACGAATGGCTGTGATTGAATTTGGATTTATTCAAGAATAACAACAACAAGATTCATCCTTATTTTGGTCATAACTTGCTCAATTGTTTATAGAATTAAGTAAATAAATAATGAAAAATTATCTACTCAATCTCACGAACATCATGGAAACCTCATAATTAAAAAAAAAGCCACCAAAAAATTGAAAATTAAATCATATTTAATCATTTTTGTTCATGGAGGTTCAAAAACACTTTAAACTCTTGATTTTGAATCAATTAAGTTTCCATGCAAAATGGAGATGGTTTAAGATACTAATTAAATGCGGCAAGAATAATAACGCAAAGAAAATTAAATAAACGAAAATTAATTCACATTTAATCATTTTTGCTCATGGAGGTTCAAGAACACTTTAAACTCTTGATTTTGAATCAATGAAGTTTTCATGCAAAACGGTGATGATTAAGATATTAACTAAGTGTAGCAAGAATAATAATGGAAAGAAAAATAAATAAACAATAAACATTAAAAATCTACCTAAATAAAGAAAAATAAAGTGACTTGAAAATTGGAGATAAATTTGAGTTGTTCTTGTGAATGATTTTATTTATAGGCTCTAAAAATTGTAGTTTAGGAATTATGAAAAAGATGCAAGAATGGTGTGATTGTCTTCTAGAAACTTAATTAATTAAATAGTGAATTATGATGTAATATTTGCATTGAATAACGATGTAATATATGAGAGATATTTTGGGTCTTCTAGAAACATTAATTTTTATTTTATGATGAATGAAAATGATTAATAAAATTCAAATGGATATTATGATGATAAATCAAATGATCGTGAATTTATTTTTCAAAACGCATAATGAAAAAATACAATTTTAGTCAATTTTTCAACATGTAAAATGTTGACTTTATGTTGATTTTTTTACTATAATACATATATGCATGATTATGGTGACTTTATTTGATGATAAAAATGCATTTGGCTAAAAATAAAAAATTTGACAAATGGACATGTATTAGATGAATTTAAAATGCCCTGACAAAATTTAGGTATGACAACCATTGTGCCCTCAATATACCGATCCAATTTTGGGTCAATCTACTCCTTATTTTGTTTACCTCGGTGATGGACATGCGTTAGTCTCTGTTACACCAAAGTTAGTTGGTTTGAATTGCGATTCTTGTGCTCGATATATGTGAAAAGCTCTTGGTGGGAAAATGAAGGTATAGTTCATTAATGGAAGCATTTCTATTTCAAGTGATACATTTGATCCTTCTTGCCGAACTTGGAATCGTTGTAACATGATGGTACATTCTTGGATTATGAATTATGATTTAGACTCAATTGATCAATCTATTGTAATTATTGAGAATGCCTTTGATGTTTTAAGTGATCTCAAAGAATGATTCTCACAGGGAGATTTGATTCGCATTTTAGAGCTTCAACAAGAAATTTATAATTTCAAACAAGATGGAAAATTGATAACCGAATTATTTTCCAATTTTAAAAATTCTTTAGGAAGAATTAGATTCGTACTTGCATATGCCTATGTGAACTTGTCAAGTTGAATGTTCATGAGAAGCAATGTATACTTCTCGATCAAATAACAAATTGTTACATATAATTCATTTCTTAACTAGGTTAAATGAAAACTTTGTTGTTGAGATCCATTACCTCCGATTAATAATATTATTTATATGATTATTTAACATTAGAGACAAAGCCATTTCCATTCTTTTGTAGGTGAATCTCAAACACTAATAGATGATGTTAACTCTAAATTGTTTGTATCTAGATTTAATTTTACTGTTGTTAAGCATGATGCTAATGTTTGTACATCTTATGGTGTTTCTAGTTGTAATGTTAATACTATGGCTCATAATATTTTATTTAAGACAAGATTTTATTTAAGAAGATTGGCTCTGGTGAAAGGGTAAAAGGCTTGTACTACCTAACTCTATAAGATAAGACTATGCATACCTCTAGTCCATTTGTTTAAGCTATTACAACTTTACCTATTAACGTTATGTGAAATTTTAGCCTAGGTCATTCATCTCATAGTAGAATATCATCCTTACATACAACTTTTTATTTTATTCCAGTTGATAATAAAGATGTTTGTGATGTATGTCATTATGCTAGACAAAGAAAATTACCTTATATTGTTAGCACTAATAAAGTCTTGCATTCTTATCATATGATCCATTATGACATTTGAGATCCTCTTACTGTTAAATCATTTCATGGTCATTCATATTTTCCAAATGTTGTATATGATTATAATAGATATGCTTGGATTACTCTTATGAAACGTTAATCAGAAGTTAGGGAGAAAATTTTAAATTTTGTCAAACTCATTTAAAACCAACAGGGATCCAAAATCAAACTCATTCACATATATTATGGTCTTGAATTTAATATTTTTGAATTTTATGCCACTAATGGAGTCTCCACAACAAAATGGTATATGGGGGAGAAAACATCAACATCTTTTAAATATAGGTAGGGAACTCTTTTTATCAAAATTTCCTAAGTGTTCTTGGTCCTATATTATTTTACATGATGCATCCATAATGAATAAAATTAAAACTCTTTTCTTTAAAAAAACTATCAAAGTTGAATAATTTGATATATTATTATTATTAATAATATACTAGTGTTAATCTCTTTAAATAAAGTATTCTGACCTAATGGGTCTTACTAAAGATCCAGATTAAATTACTAATAAAAATAACAAATTAATTAATTATTTATAATACTTCCCCTCAAGCTGGTGAATATATATCTATCATTCCTAGCTTTGAAACAATTTCTTCAAAGTTATTGTCGTTCAGCCATTTTGTTAGAAGATCTGCAAGGTTGTCTTGAGAGGACACATATGGAGTGCAAATAAGGCCACTGTCTAATTTTTCTTTAATGAAGTGTCTATCAACTTCAATATGTTTGGTTCTATCATGTTGCACTGGGTTATGAGCTATGCTGATAGCTGATTTATTATCACAATAAAGTCTCATTGGTTCATCGCACTTTATCCTCAGAGCTTCTAAGATTGATTTCATCCATATAACTCACATATCCCTTGTGTCATTGCCTTGAACTCTTCTTCAGCACTAGATCTCGACATTATATTTTGTTTCTTACTTTTCCAAGTCACAAGATTTCCA
The DNA here is from genome assembly GCF_024323335.1 of Lathyrus oleraceus. Classification (NCBI taxonomy): domain Eukaryota; kingdom Viridiplantae; phylum Streptophyta; class Magnoliopsida; order Fabales; family Fabaceae; genus Lathyrus; species Lathyrus oleraceus. Next base: position 461,577,865 of record NC_066580.1, read on the forward strand.
TCTAGGAAAGTGTAGTAACCTGTAGTTGATCTCCTATCAACAATTGAACCTGCATAATCAGCATCGGTATATGCTTCAAGACCTACACTCCTATTTCTTTCAAATAAAACTCCTCTATCAAGTGTTCCTTTCACATATTATAGAATTCGGAGTGCAGCTTGTAAGTGAATCTCCTTTGGTCGGTGCATGAATTGGTTGACTAAGTTAACAACAAAATCAACATCAGATGTAGTATGTGAGAGATATATAAGTTTTCTGACTAATATTTGATACATTTCCTTATCAACTGTAATATCTTCTTTTGCATTTCCTAACTTTACATTTGGATCAATTGGAGTATTTGCAGACTTGCATGTTGTCTTTCCAGTTTCCTGCAGAAGATCAGTAATGTATTTCTATTGAGATATGAAAATCCCTTTCTTAGAGTGGGCAACTTCAATTCCCAGAAAGTATTTCAATTTTCCCAAGGATTTAATCTCAAATTCCTTGGCTAAGTGTATATCCAACAATTGGTATCCTTCCTCATCATTACCTGTGACTATAATATCATTCACATATACCAATAACATAATTACTCCCTCTATTTCAGAATGCCTGATAAATAAGGTATGATCTCCTTGACTTTGTTTGAAGCCCAAACCTATCATAAATTTAGTGAATCTTCCCAACCATGCTCGTGGGGATTGCTTTAACCCATATAAAGATTTTTTAACTTACAAACAGTGTTGGTGGTAGTATGTTCACATGATCCAGAAGGTATATCCATGTAGATTTCTTCTTCAAGTTCACCATGAAGGAATGAATTCTTCACATCAAATTGGTTTAAGTTCCAATTACAATTAGTTGTTAAAGATAATATCACCCTAACTGTATTCATTTTTGTAACTGGAGCAAATATATCTGAATAATCTACTCCATAGGTTTGAGTGAATCCTTTGGCTACCAATCTTGCCTTGTACCTCTCAATCGATCCATTTGCCTTATATTTAATAGTGTATACCCATTTGAATCCTACATGTTTCTTTCCATTTGGTAAAGAAACAAATTCCCAAGTATTGTTCTTTTCCAGTGCCTCCATCTCCAAATCCATGGCTTGTTTCCATTTCCTGTCAAACAATGCCTCAGATAGAGAAGTAGGTAGTTTTATAGTGTTCGGAATTGTAAGGAAGGCTTTATGGGTAACCGAAACGTTTTCAAAACTTAGGTAGTTGGATAAAGGGTAAAGTGGTTTTTTGGTACAATTTCTGGTATCTTCCCTAAGGGAAATTGGAAGGTGTAAATCTTGATAGTGTGATGGTAGTGGTGGTGGAGTTGAATTGGATTCTAGTTCCTGTTCATGAGAAAATTCAGAAGTTGAATCACTAAAGTTAGAATTTACCGCATGTAATGTCGGGTCAGACTCTTGGATATGAGTAGATTTAGGAATGGTCTTCCTTTTTCTATATACTAAAATTTTCCCATATCTTACATTAGTTTCATCTTTTTCAAAATCACTTTCGGTTTCTAGAGTAAGGTCAGGAAGTATAAGGGATTCATCTTCCTTATTTATGGTCTCCCCCTGAAGATGAGTTTGAACGAAGTAACTTTCTTGTTCATGGAAAGTGACGTCTCGAGAGACAAAGAACTTGTGAGACAGTGGATGATAACATTTGTAACCTTTTTGGGTGGAAGAATATCCTATAAAGACATACTTTAAGGCTCTAGGATCAAGTTTCCCTCTACCATCACTACGAATATGGACAAACGATGCACACCTAAATATCCTAGGAGTGAGGTTACTAGAGGTAGACACATTAGGATAGAACGAGGATAAGACTTCCATAGGAGTTTTGGAAGCAAGGACAGTTGAAGGCAAACAATTTATGAGATACAATGTAGTTAAGATTGCCTCGCCCCAATATTTCTTAGGAACTTTATTTTGAAATATCATAGCACGTGCTTGGTCTAACAAATGCCCATTTTTTATTTCAGCAATGCCATTTTGTTGGGGTGTTTTAACACATGAAGACTCATGAATGATACCTTCATTTTGACACACAAAATTAAGATTATGATTAAAATAATCTTTGGCATTATCAGACTGAATCCTCTTAATACTCATACCAAATTGATTTTTAACCATGGAGAGAAATTGAGAAACCACATTACTAACTTTATATTTTTGTGTAAGTAAGTAGACCAAAGTAACTCGAGTACAATCATCAATAAAGGTGATAAACCAACAGGCACTTGAAATATTTGGAATATTAGATGGACCCCACACATCTGTATGAACTAGATAAACGGGAAAGTACTCATTTTATTACTAATAGAGAAAGGTACATGATTGTGTTTAGCAAGCTCACACACCTCACAATAAAGATTCTCAACATCTAATATTTTAAATAATATAGGAAATAACTCCTTAATGACTCTAAACAAAGGATGATCCAGGCGACAATGGTATAAGAGAACCTCCTCCCTATTGGTCTTTATTGATTCTGACAAAAACAAATCATTGTTGAGAAAATATAGGCTTGAATCTTTGTTATCCAAATAGTAAAGGCCATTCCATTATCTAACACTTCCAATCGTCCTCCCCGAATTCTTGACCTAAAAAACACAAGAGTTATTATAGAAAATAACATTACATGATAAGTCTCTTGTGAGTTTACGTACAGAAATTAGGCTAGTAGTTAATTTTGGGATATGAAGAATGTTATTAAGAGTCATGGATGAATTAAGTTTAATTGTTCCTTCACCTTCTATAGTTATAAGGGTGCCATCTGCAGTGTATATTTTTTTGTTACTAGGGTAAGGTGAATATATGGAGAAATGTGTGGGTAAGGGTGTCATATGGTCAGTGACTCCAGAATCTAATATCCAGTATTGTTTAAAGGGTATATCTAAGGCATTAAGTCCAAACTAAAATGGAGAATTTCCAAATGAAAAAGATAATAGAAACGTATCTGGACATGTTAAACTACAAACCAAACAATGCCTCCACGTGATAATATTCCCACAAATAAACTTGGTAGAGTAAAGCATGCACCAAATTATCTTTCAGACTATATGTGAAACTCCTCATCCACTTCGACAGTGAGCCTACTACTTTTTATCCCACTTCTTCTTTTGTTTCTTTATCAAATTTGTCACAAAAAATAGTCATTGTGTCTTTACTACATTTGTCTCACATAACACTGAGCCTAAGAACTACAAATAAACTTGTATTTTTGATCATTGGTTTAAGATTACAGCTTTTGAATTATAAGTAGTGAACAAAAACGAAACTTGAGCTATAGTGGATCTACCTCCGCATGTCAAGTCTATTGGTAGTAAATGGATT